>NC_053389.1:95195519-95507353 GCF_905171765.1 Bufo bufo | reverse complement strand
GAGTCCAAGAGATTAATTGCCAAAGAGAGCAAAACTAACCCTAAAAATGTTTTTCAATTATCTAAATGGTAAAAAGTATAAATCTGAAGGTGTCGGCCCTCTACAGAGTAATGAGGGGGGAGTTGAAGAGAGTGATGAGGAGAAAGCAAAGCTATTAAATATTTTTTTCTCTACTGTATTCACTGAAGAAAATAAACTGTCAGATGAAATGCAGAATGTAAAAGTTAATTCCCCATTAAAAGTGCCCTGTCTGACCCAGGAAGAAGTACAGCGGTGTCTTAAAAAGATTAAAATAGACAAATCGCCAAGACCAGATGGCATACACCACCGTATCCTAAGAGAATTAATTAATGTCATAGCCAGATCCTTATTACTGATATTTAAGGACTCTATACTGACAGGGAGTGTTCCACAGTTTTGGCAGATAGCAAATGTAGTGCCAATATTCAAAAAGGGTCCAAAAACAGAGCCCAGAAACTATAGGCTGGTAAGTTTAACATTTGTCATGGGTAAACTGTTTGAAGGTTTTCTAAGAGATGCTATCTTGGAGTACCTCAAGGAAAATAAGCAAATAACGCCATATCAGCATGGCTTTATGAGGGATCGGTCATGTTAAACTAATTTTATCACTTTCTATGAGGAGGTAAGTTCTAGACTTGACTGCGGTGAATCGATGGATGGATCAATATCTGGACTTCAAAGCATTTGACACTGTACCGTATAAAAGGTTAGTATATAAAATGAGAATGGTTGGACTAGGAGAAAATGTCTGTATGTAGGTAAGTAACTGGCTCAGTGATAGAAAATAGAGGGTGGTTATTAACGGTACATACTCAGATTGGGTCACTGTCACTAGTGGGGTACCTCAGCGGTCAGTATTAGGCCCTATTCTCTTCAATATATTTATTAATGATCTTGTAGAAGGCTTGCACAGTAAAATATAAATTTTTGCAGATGACACTAAACTGTGTAAAGTAATTGACACGGAAGAGGACAGTCTACTACTACAGAGGGATCTGGATAGATTGGTGGCCTGGGCAGAGAAGTTGCAGATGAGGTTTACCACTGACAAATTTAAGGTTATGCACATGGGAAGGAATAATGCAAGTCACCCGTACATACTAAATGGTAAAACACTAGGTAACACTGACATGGAAAAGGATCTAGGAATTTTAGTGAACAGCATACTAAGCCAAAGGTACCACTTGGAACTGAACCTGAGTTCTGGAAATGTTTTTTTACAGTACAAATTAATTTATGAAGTTATTATGCGAAGAGACTCCGCGAAGCAACTTCGGCTCATCGGAGACAATACATTCTAATACTGTACAGAGCTCCTGCTCCGTATAGTATTGGAACGAAGTTTTATGTGAAATGAAACATCCGAAGTCGATTCGCTAATCCCTAGTGTTCATATTTGTTATAATCTAATTTTTAGTAGCAAAGATGCAGCCTTACCTGAACATCTCCCGCAAACAGAAAGGATAAGAGAGTTACATACTCACAATGTACAATATGTGTTTATTAGTGCATGATACTGCAATGCCCCCTAGTGGCATGGTCATGCTATTAGTGTGTGTGTGTGTATATATATATATATATATATTGGGGGTCATTTATCATTTGCATTGTTTTTGTGTCCGTTTTAAGTCTGTTTGCTTTATGTGTCTGCGCCAAATTTATGAAATGTTGCACCTGGATAATATATTTTGGAGTGAGTGTAATGTGGTTTACACCTTTATGTGTTAAAGTAGACCAGGGGGCTGTATGACGTAGGTTGTGCCTTTTTTGCGTATTGCACATAGTAAATGTGCTATAATCCAGGTGTCATCTAACGTTTAGCCCTTAAACGCAGAGCACTGGCGAGGATCACCAAATGTCGCAAAAATTGACCAAATGTCGCACAAAACGCCACAATCGCCATGACTTGCCATCTTTTTAAAGCCACAAAACTGACCTATCTGAATTGATTAGTGTCCCCCTATGTGCGTGGTTGGTATAACAGCATATGATGCTATATCCAGTCCTAAAAATATAGAATTAATGCCCCTTTAAATATGTATTTACACTGTATATAGTATTTTCATGGTTAGTCAATTTATAATAAAAGGATATTTGAAGTCCACATGATAACCTATATGCACCAGAACAAGCTAAGCATGCAAACCCCATTCATTTCAATACAGGACACAGCCCTAATAACAAGAAAAACATTACAGGGGTTTTCTGGGACTTAGATATTGAAGGCCTGTCTTAAAGATGGGTCATCAATATCAGATCGTTGGGGGTCCAATACCGGCACCCCCGCCAATCAGCTGTTTAGGGCAGCTACCAGTGCTGGAAACTATACAGTGCACCAGCGTACAGCAGCTTAGCTCCCATTCACTTACACACGGACAAAATTGTTGGTACCCTTCTGTTAAAGAAAGTAAAACCCTCAATGGTCACTGAAATAACTTGAAATTTACAAAAGTCTTAATAAACAAATAAACAAAAACAAATAAAAGTGTACTGACAACAAGCTACTGAAAATCAGACATTGCTTTTGAATTGTTTCAATAGAATCATAAAAAAAATAAAAATAATGAAACTGGCCTAGACAAAAATCACAGTACCCTTAGGGCTCATGCACACGGCCATTGGTCTGCCGTTCCATGCTGTAGGAAGGAACAAGGTGCCATCATTGATGGTCAGTACGTGTCACCGAGGTTCCCGGCCTCGGTGAGGTAAGAGCCGTTTTTTTTCCTGAAGTGTCATTATTGCTTTGCAGTCTGACACTTCAGCTGTTTAGTATGGCTGTAAAGCCGATCCGGCACGACTCTTACTGGGAGAAGCCAAAGTGCTGGGTGGGTGGCTACTCCCCACGTTCCAGGCCGGGTCTTGGGAGGCTTATAAAAAGCAGTCACCATTAATCAGGTGGTGTGGATTATCCTCAATCTCACAGTAAAGCTGTGGAGTCTCTGTGGTTTGGGATCTGAAGATGTGTGCGGCTCAAAAGGGCTGAGAGCCGCATGCTGGAAAACAGGCCCCTAAAGCCTGCTGGGGACCGCTGATGAAAAACTGCTAACAAAGTGAATGTTTGTGATCTGTGGACTTTCCATGGTGTGAACAAACACCAAGACTGCGAACTGTTATTTTGTTTTGCCTTCTGTGTGAATGAACACTGAACTATGTAAGTTAAAGACTTTGTGATTGCCTATACACTGCATCCTCTAACCTGCCTACCAGAGCGAATCCCCACAGTGCATTGGGGGCCACAATTTGCAGTCCCCAACATCCATGCGCATTCCGCAGATGGATCCAGACCTTTTCAACTTGAACGTGTTTCTATTTTTTTTTTGCGGTGCGGAGGCACGAAAAGAAACCCCATGGAAGCACTTCGTTCCGCAGTGGACCTTCTGGATTGCAATCAAGCGATTTCTGTAACTCTCAATGAGACTTCTCCACCTGTCCACAGATATTTTGGCCCACTCCTAGTGAAAAATCTGCTCCAGCTGTGTCCAGTTTGAAAGGTGCCTTCTCCAGACTGCATGTTTCAGCTCTTTTCACAGATGTTCAATAAGATTTAGATAAAGGCTCATAGTAGGCCACTTAAAGGGAACCTGTCACCTGCAAAACGCATATTAAACCGACCACAGTACCTTACAGTATCCCCCAGTGTGTTGCTAATCATGTTTTTCTTTCCTATTTGTGTTTCTTCATACTCGTTAAAAACGCAGTTTTAATGTCGGTTGGCGCCGTCTCCGAGTCAGGCTTGAAGTCAAGGGGGCTGCGGCCTCCTTGCTTCAAGTAAAGCTAAGCCCACCCCTTACCCCTCCTCTCTACAATTAGATGGACATGCTGCCGTGATCACGCTCTTCTAGCGCATGCGCGGTACGCTGCCTGTTACAGCGTGACGGACTGAGGGGGCGCGCGATCGAACTGTCTGGCGCATCCGCAGTCAGCAAAATGCAGGCGGGTGAGTGAGGATCGCGCTGTAACAGGCAGCGTACCGCGCATGCGCTAGAAGAGCGCGATCCCGGCTTCACGGCAGCATGTCCATCTAATTGTAGAGAGGAGGGGTAAGGGGCAGGCTTAGCTTTACTTGAAGCAAGGAGGCCGCTGCCCCCTTGACTTCAACACACTGGGGGATACCTAGCAACACACTGGGGGATACTGTAAGGTACTGTGGTCGGTTTAATATGCGTTTTGCAGGTGACAGGTTCCCTTTAAAAATAGTCCAATGCTCTGCTCTTAGCCATTCTTGGATGTTTTTGTAACCAGGGGTGTAGCTATAGGGGGAAGCAGGGAAAGCGGCTGCTATGGGGCCCAAACTTAGAAGGGGCCCCACCCAGTATGAGGACTAAAAGATTTTATTATAAAAAAATAAATAGAAGATGGTCAGCTCACAAGAAGTAAAATAAATCTTATTTATTCCTAACTTATAAAATCACGCCTATACTAGACCAATCATGTATAGGTTAGTACACTTATTAAATACTGACATACATATACCATATAGCAATATGAAAAGCAATGCAAATATTAAATAAAAAGCAATGCAAATATAAAATAAAATGGCAATGTAACTGTAGTCACGGTCCCTCCTTTGTAATAAGCTGCGGAGCTCTCGCAGCTTACAATATCGTATTTGGACTGCAACCCCTTTGTGATTTTCGTTGCGATTTTCTGAATTGATATAATCCCAACTTTAAAATGGAAAGTTCTATGGAGCTTAGGTGAGTGTCCAGTATATTTGTGCACAACCGTATATGCGTCTGATATTTGTTAGTGGTATAACAGAAATCCACTTACGTGGGCAGTCACTTAGCCATCTTGCATGTGGTGTACTGGGTGACTTTCTTTATACGTGATATGTAGCGTTATGCGCTTCTTACCAGATGCTTATGGTTATCTGCGGAGTGACGTCTGTTGGTATTCAAGCTGTGTATCGGCAGCTCCACAGGTAATCTTGTCAAGAGCCACGTCTGACTCCGTTATACCCGGGGTCAGGAAGTCGCAGCGGGTGGCTGCGCGCTCTATGTCTAAAGATAGTGCTGTTACTTAATGGTAGCTTTCTGGGTTTGCCTTGCAATCCTTTTTGTCTCACTTAGGGATCCGTAGCTTCTTCTCCTCAGCTGTTTCTTGTCCAGCACTCCCAACCTCCTTATATTCCCCTCTCCCACTTGTCACAGTCACTATCTCTGGCTGTGACCTTCCGTTCTTGCTCGTTCGGCGCTCCTCGCTGAAGTTCTGTTCCTGTGTGTCATTTGTGGTTCTTTATGGGTTAACTCCCCTGTGTGCTTATTAGGAGTTAATCCTCTGTCTGCTCCATGGGTGTGGTCTCTCTGCTGCACCCATGGAACCTGTATATAAGGCTGAGGTTTCCTCAGTTCTGTGTCAGCTCTCCTGGTGTGTGTTGTCTTGTCCTGTCCTGCTCCTGGTTTGTACTTTTTCTCCCATGCTGCTGACCCATGGGATCTGTGTCTGTGCTCTGTGGGTTTCCCTACTTGTTCATTTGCCTCCTTTTTCCTGTCTTTCTGTTCTGCCAGTTATGTTTTAGTTACTTTGTGTTTATTCTGATGTCTGTGTTCAGCAAGCCTTTGCAGCAGAGTGGCATGACAAGGCCATGCAGTTTACTACTGGTGGAGCAAGTCCTTCTCTGCTCATTGCCACTCCTGCTCCCTTGCGTGAACTCCTGCTTGTATTATTAATTGCCCTGTTTTGTATTCATATGTCTGTGTTCAGCAAGCCTTTGCAGCAGAGTGGCATGACAAGGCCATGCAGTTTACTACTGGTGGAGCAAGTCCTTCTCTGCTCATTGCCACTCCTGCTCCCTTGCATGAACTCTTGCTTGTGTTATTATTTGCCCTGTTTTGTATTTACCTGTCTGTTATGTTTGCCTATGTGCCGTCGATACCTTCTGGTACCTGTTGTCCATTCGTCCCTGCTGTCACTGTCTAGTTCACGCTCCAGAGTGGACCCTGGCAACTTCCTGCGGCAAAGTCTAACCCTACCATCTAGGGCTCTAGTGAAAACCAGGAGTTGCTTAGTTATGCCCCTCTGGAGTATTACTAGACAGTGGCGCAGTGGGGGTTTTCTCCCACTGTGCTGACGGTACATAGAGCTCTTGTTTTGTCTGTGCTGCCATCCATGTTTTTGTTTGTGCAATAAACTCTTATGTGTCTGTACCTGATTTCCGTTTATTGCTCGACGACGCGGTGGTCTCTCCTGGGACCTCCAACTCGTGACACCACTTCTCTGGTTGCCAGATATAGAGCTTCCTGCCAGAACATTACCCTCCGGATCCCTGTTGGTTGTTTGTTATCGCCCACCTGGGACTATATGTTTTGTCAGTATTGTCTGTCTTCTCCCTAGTGTTTCCCTTTAGTGTTAGTGGTGCGGACTAGTGTTCCCACTGCCCTATTCACTACGTAGGGCTCATCTTAGGGAAAGCCAGGGTTTAGGAACGTAATCGGCGTACGGGTGAGAAACCCGTCTAGGGACGTCAGGGCAGTCAGGTGCCAGCCTCAAGGTGAGTTAGGGGTCACCATATTTCCCTCTCCCTTGGACAGGGCCTTCCTTTTCCCTCCCTTTGCGTCACGTATGTGATCGGCACGCCGGTCGTGATAAATCTCTGGCTGATGGCGACACTGCGTGCCTGCGCAGTACGAGTTTCCGGACGCTCACGGCCCCACGAGTTGTTCTTCTCCGATAATGAAACTTCACGCATGCGCACTTTAACTTTCCAATCGCCAAATTGTATCCTCTTTGTAGTAATCTGGGATTTGATGTTCTGGAGGTATATCACAGGTTTTTGCATGGATTCAGTCAATCTTATAGCGAGACGCTTTTCAAAACCGCATGGGTTTCTTTCTCAGTGGCAAAAAATGATGTTAAGAAAAAGGGGGACATACTGCTCCTTATAAGGAGCCTCAGCTTGAGTTAAACCTGGACCAGACCGTGACTTCTACTAGTATGTCTTTAACAATGCTATATTTAGTTCACATTCTATTATAAATGCACAACATTCTTCTCATATACATCAGTAATATGCATTACATAATAGCAACACTATGTGTGATAATATTATTACATTATGCAGGCATCGTAAAAATCATTCATTAACCGCTACATATTAATCAAGGAGTCCCCTAGGCGCCATAGTTGTTTCGTGTAAAAGATTTTATTGTCAGAGTCCCCTCAACAGTATTATACAATGTAATGGATATAGTGATACTGCGCTCTGGGACTCTAAATATATTTAAATTAATGCAGGGGTATCATAAGTTAATACAATCTAACACATGAATATACACTATTGTACAAGTCTCTATCTAGCTTTGCCAGTGTACCTGCAGTGTACAGTCGTGGCCAAAAGTTTTGAGATGTACATAAATATTGGAAATTGGAAAAGTTGCTGCTTACGTTTTTATAATAGCAATTTGCATATACTCCAGAATGTTATGAAGAGTGATCAGATGAATTGCATAGTCCTTCTTTGCCATGAAAATTAACTTAATCCCAAAAAAAACTTTCCACTGCATTTCATTGCTGTCATTAAAGGACCTGCTGAGATCATTTCAGTAATCGTCTTGTTAACTCAGGTGAGAATGTTGACGAGCACAAGGCTGGAGATTATTATGTCAGGCTGATTGGGTTCAAATGGCAGACTTGACATGTTAAAAGGAGGGTGATGCTTGAAATCATTGTTAACCATGGTGACCTGCAAAGAAACGCGTGCAGCCATCATTGCGTTGCATAAAAATGGCTTCACAGGCAAGGATATTGTGGCTACTAAGATTGCACCTCAATCAACAATTTATAGGATCATCAAGAACTTCAAGGAAAGAGGTTCAATTCTTGTTAAGAAGGCTTCAGGGCGTCCAAGAAAGTCCAGCAAGCGCCAGGATCGTCTCCTAAAGAGGATTCAGCTGCGGGACCGGAGTGCCACCAGTGCAGAGCTTGCTCAGGAATAGCAGCAGGCAGGTGTGAGTGCATCTGCACGCACAGTGAGGCGAAGACTTTTGGAAGATGGCCTGGCGTCAAGAAGGGCAGCAAAAAAGCCACTTCTCTCCAAAAAAAACATCAGGGACAGATTGATCTTCTGCAGAAAGTATGGAGAATGGACTGCTGAGGACTGGGGCAAAGTCATATTCTCCGATGAAGTCTCTTTCCGATTGTTTGGGGCATCTGGAAAAAGGCTTGTCCGGAGAAGAAAAGGTGAGCGCTACCATCAGTCCTGTGTCATGCCAACAGTAAAGCATCCTGAGACCATTCATGTGTGGGGTTGCTTCTCATCCAAGGGAGTGGGCTCACTCACAATTTTGCCCAAAAACACAGCCATGAATAAAGAATGGTACCAAAACACCCTCCAACAGCAACTTCTTCCAACAATCCAACAACAGTTTGGTGAAGAACGCATTTTCCAGCACGATGGAGCACCGTGCCATAAGGTAAAAAGTGATATCTAAGTGGCTCGGGGACCAAAAGGTTGACATTTTGGGTCCATGGCCTGGAAACTCCCCAGATCTTAATCCCATTAAGAACTTGTGGTCAATCCTCAAGAGGCGGGTGGACAAACAAAAACCCACTAATTCTGACAAACTCCAAGAAGTGATTATGAAAGAATGGGTTGCTATTAGTCAGGAATTGGCCCAGAAGGTGATTGAGAGCATGCCCAGTCGAATTGCAGAGGTCCTGAAAAAAAAGGGCCAACACTGCAAATACTGACTCTTTGCATAAATGTCATGTAATTGTCGATAAAAGCCTTTGAAACTTATGAAGTGCGTGTAATTATATTTCACTACATCACAGAAACAACTGAAACAAAGATCTAAAAGCAGTTTAGCAGCAAACTTTGTGAAAACTAATAGACTCCTGTTTGTATGCCGATCCTCCTGCTTATGCTCTGATGTTTGGTACGCAAGTGCGTCTTCCTGAAGTCAGGGATTGCCGATTAGATGATTAGTGCTTGCCGAATCATCAATGTTAAGGTTCGGGGAGTAAGACAGTCCAGGTATCGTGTAAGTCAGTATTATACAATGACATTATATACAGAGACACTATTGGAAATGGACGGAGGGGCTGCCAGTGTAGTGTCCCACTAGGTCAATGTGGGCACTACACAACGGTTAATATGACATTTGTGTTGATATGATGTTTTATGCATATTTTCCTGTTTATCTGTGTATCAGGCCTGTTAGGGTGTAGTTCCTCCTCCTAGACATTAGAGGGAGCTAGGGAACCTCTAGTATATATAGTTAGGCCCAGACAGGAAAGAGCAGTGTAGACCAGGTGGCTAGCAAGTGAAGACCAGCCAGCCTGTGGATATTGAGCCAGAGTTAGCTTAGAAGATTTGTCACCAGGGGAAGAGTTGCCTCCTGAGAAACAAAGTTCCCATAAGCAGAGCAGAGCCAGGATTCCAGCTAGACAAGTGAGCTGAAGGGCAAAAGGATTCCCCCAAAGCAAGGATATATACCTGAGGAAGTTTGCTACCAAGGATAAAGCCAGCATTAGGGCATACGGGCCTTGGGATAAAGACAGCCAGGAGTTCTGAGGAATAGTGCACAGGATATCTGAGGAAGAGTGCAGCCTGGTCTGTAAGTGTTGTTTTTACCCTCTGAGTATCTTGCAAAGAACATTGTACCTGCCATTGATGTGAAAGCCTGCTTGGTACTGCTGCATTACCTGGAACTTACAAAAGACTGTATAAAGTTAACTGTTTCCAGTAAAGGAAGTTTTGGTTCACCATAACAGCGTGTTCCTCACTTATTACCACTATCAATCGGTGTGCCACCGTTACAGGCACTGGCGTCACTAATCTTAAAGGAACCTTGCCCTAGGCACATTAAACATCTGCAACATCCAGGGCACCTCATCCACCATCAGGCCTGGTCCCTATATACAGAGAGTGCCCCAGAGGACCCCTGTGCCAGCCTCTCCATCACTGCTGTACGCCTGCCCAGGGTCTCCCTACAAACTGTGAGTAACCCATAGCAACCCTCGTTTGCCTAAGTAATTGTGACCTCACATCGCAATACCCTGCAGGGCTGCGTACTGCACCGGGCCTTGTCTGAGAGTGCAATCTTGACTAGTCACAGGAGTGAGGTTTGCCCGGGAGGAGGGAGTTGCAAAGAAGTTTCTGGGGGTCCATTCGAATATTTGCTGTGGGGCCCAGTCATTTCTAGTTAGGCTACTGTTTGTAGCTGTGTGTTTTGGGTCCTTATGCTGTTGGAGGACCCAGGACCTGCGACTAAGAGAAGCTTTCTGACACTGGGCAGCACATTTCGCTCCAGAATGCCTTGATAATCTTGAGGTTTGACAGTAGATACAACGTTCTGTCCTTTGTATGCTTTATTTTTGCGTCTGTGAACATAGAGGTGATGTGACTTGCCAAAAAGCTCCAGTGTATCTCAATTTTTGTGGCTTGTCAATTAGCATTTTGGTAAATTCCAGTCTTTTTATGACTTGCTTTCAACAGTAGTTTCCTCCTTGGTCAGCTTTCATTAGGTCCATTTGCCGTAGGGCTCAAGCACACACACATATTTTTTGTACGTGTCTGTTCCGTTTTTTTTTGCGGCCCGTATGCGGAACCATTTATTTCAATGGGGCTGCAAAAAACAGAAATGACTCCGTATGCATTCTGTTTTCGTATGTCTGCAAGTCCATTCCACAAAAAAATAGAACATGTCCTATTCTTGTCAGTTTTGCGGGCAAGGATAGGCATTGTTACAATGGATCTGCAAAAAAACGGATGCAGTACGGATGTCACATGGACGTTATCCTATTTTTTGCGGATCCGTGTTTTGCGGACTGCAAAATACATAATGTCGTGTGCATGAGCCCTAAGACAGTGAAGGATGGTGTGATCTGACACTGATGTACAGTCCTGATCAAAAGTTTAAGACCACTTGAAAAATGGCAAAAAATCATATTTAGCATGGCTAGATCTTAACAAGGTTCCAAGTAGAGCTTCAACATTTTTTGAGCATTCAATTTAATGAAAACAACAAATAAACTGAAACAGGCTGTTTTTCAGCTGATCAAAAGTTTAGGACCACACCTCTAAGTAAAAACTCAACCCCCCCAAAACAGAAATCCAACTTCCAAACATGATCTCAGTAATGAGTAGCTCCGCCGTTATTGTTTATCACTTCCAAAATTAGTTTCGGCATGCTTGATGCAAGCGTTTCCATGAGGTGAGTGGGAACATTTCTCCAAGTGGTAAAGACGGCCGCACGACGGCCATCTACTGTCTGGAACTGTTGTCCATTTTTGTAAACTTCCCTTGCCACCCATCCCCAAAGGTTCTCAATTGGATTTAGATCAGGGGAACACGCAGGATGGGCCAAAAGTCATGAGGAATGCTCTCTGCAACATCTGGACATAGCCAGCGGACGTTTGATGCCCCTGCACTTCCTGAAGCTCCATTGTTCCACTGAAGGAAAAAGCACCCCAGACCATTATGGCGCCCCTTCCACTGTGGCGCGTAGAAAATATCTCAGGTGGGATCTGCTTGTCATGCCAGTAACGTTGGAAACCATCAGGACCATCAAGGTTAAATTTTTTCTTATCAGAGAATAAAACTTTCTTCCACCTTTTGAATGTCCCATGTTTGGTGCTCTCTTGCAAAGTCCAAATGAGCAGTTCTGTGGCGTTCAAGGAGACGAGGTCTTTGAAGACGTTTTTTGTTTTTGAAGCCCTTCAGTCTCAGATGCCGTCTGATGGTTATGGGGCTGCAGTCAGCACCAGTAAGGGCCTTAATTTGGCCTTAATTTGGGTCGAGGATCGTCCAGTGTCTTGACGGACAGCCAATTGGATCCTCCAGCTCAGTGCTGATAAAAAAAAATTGGGTCTTCCACTTGACTTTTTTGTTCCATAACCCTCAGGCTCATTTAAGAAATTCCAAATGACTGTCTTACTGCGTCCCACCTCAGCAGCGATGGCGCGATGTGAGAGACCCTGCTTATGCAGTTCAACAACCCGACCCACGTTCAAAAAGGGAGAGTTTTTTTGCCTTTGCCATCACAACGTGTGACTACCTGACAGAATATGACAATGAATCCACATCTTTGCACAGATTTGGCCTTTTAAAGGCATGTGGTCCTAAAATTTGGATCAGCTGAAAAACAGCTTGTTTCAGTTTAATCGTTATTTTCAATTAATCGAATGCTCAAAAAATGTTTTGTCTCACTCTCATTTCTTCTTGTTGCATGTTGAAGCTCTACTTGGAACCTTGTTAAGGTCCAACAATGTAAAATATGATTTTTTGCCATTTTTCAAGTGGTCTTAAACTTTTGATCAGGACTGTACCTTGACCTTGGAGTTTACCTCTAATCTCTTTGCAAGTTGTTCTCGGCTCTTTTGTTACCATTTGTATTACCCATCTCTTCAACTTATCATCAATTTTGCTCTTGTGGCCACGTCCAGGAAGGTTGGCCATAGTCCCATAGACCTAAAATATCTGGATAATATGTACAACTGTAGTAACAGGAACATGATGCTGTTTGGAGAAGGTCTTATAGCCTTTACCTTTTAACATGCTTGTCTATAATTTTCTTTCTAATCTCCTGAGACAACTCTCTCCTTACATTTCTTTGATCCATGTTCAGTGTGGTACCAACCATGATACCAAACAGCTGTCATGCCCTGCCCTGTGAGTGATCTGAGAAGATCTGTCAGACTTGTGGCATGTGAGCCTATCTGACAGATTGCTTTGTTGTGGTGTTGGGCAGTATCCCACCTCCTCACAGGTTCTGCTCATTAGTTAGTTAGTGATTCTATTTATCTCTGCCTCTTACTATAGCTCTTGCAGTTTATAGTTTCTTCTGGAGTTCTCTGCTTTATGGATCTCCTGCTCCCAGTCCGTCTTGAGACAAGTCCTCCTTTCTTCCCTTTTGTTGTGTTTCCTGGCTAGGCCTTAGGAAGACACTGGTTCCTTCATTTTGAGCTAGGAACCGGTTGTCTTATCGCCTGCTCCCTAGCTGAGGGTTTGTGTCAGTTGCATCAGGGCTTAGGTTCCAGTGCATGAACACTTCTACCATTGGGATTTGTTCATGTTGTTAGCAGTCAGGGAAAGACTCAGGGATTGTCAGGTGGTGACCTTTCCCTGTTCCTTAGCTGTGGGGCCTAGCCTGGTGTTTTGTTACCTGTTAGTTATGTTTGGTTTGCTTTCCTTCCCTTACCTTCCGTGACAACACCACAGTGACTACTTTTCGCCCTTTAAATAGGGAGATTAAGGGCTCATGCACGCAAACATATTTTTTGTCCATGTCCATTTCTTTGCGACTCGTATTCATTTCAATGGGGCTGCAAAAAAAACACGGAAATTACTTGTGCATTCCATGTCCGTATGTGCACACGTCCGCTCCGCAAAAAAAAAAAGAACATCTCCTATTCTTGTCTGTTTTGTGGACAAGGACAGGCATTGTTACAATGGATCCACAAAAAAAACGGCTGCAACACGGACATCACACGGGTGTCATCCTTTTTTTTGCGGACTGCAAAATATATACAGTCGTGTGCATGAGCCCGAACTGATTACAAGTTTGAAGACACCTGTGATGCTAATTACAGGACACACCTTACATGTCCCTATGGTCAAATTATTTTCAATCTTCGAAAATTTATCCATGTGTGTAAATGGGAGCTAAGGTGCAGTACACCAGTATGGCCACTACACTGTGTATGGCGTTGTCTGCTACCTGCTCCGTCCACTGTATGGTTTCAGGCATCGATCAGTGGGAGTGCCTATCTTGGCGATTTATCCTGAAGATAAGCTAGCAATATCTAAGTATCGGAAAACCCCTTTAAATTGGAATTGGAACATAAAAATATCCGAATGGCTGTGAGACCCCCTTTAAATTGCAACCGGTCAAAAGGCCTTTATTCTGAGGCTGTATTCCGCTTTACGTCAGGGACAGTCTACACCTGTTGTGCTTTATTCCTGAAATGTATGATATAAATTGGAGAGCACAGAGCCGTAATGTTTCCCCGGCTGCAGTGTCTGTTTAGCACTGTCAGCCTACAGCCCCTAATGATTCCTTTTTATGTGACGTCCTAAGTGTTTTTCCTTTTTATGCTCAAATGTCAGTTATTGTACGTGTGACATTTTGCAGCCATCTTTTAAGTTAAGATATGGCATTTGACTCAATTATTCTAAAAGGCAGGAGTGTAGCGCATGAAAGGATCGTCTCTTACTTATACTGCTAGTCTGCCTCTGTTCAAATATCACAATGATAGGTGATCAGAGAGGAACCGAGAAATGTTTATTGAGACATTAATATAATTGATTTCTGGACATTCCTTCTCTCCTAGTCAAATATTACCCACCTTCCTAGCAGAGGTTATTACCTTTTTAATATTTGTAGATGGATTTTATAAATCAACTTGCAGACGTATGACTCATATTTATTTAATACGGATACTTCTTTACATTTTTTAAAGGGGTCCATTAACAGACATTAATACACTATCAAAGGGGTTGTCTGTCCTAAAATATTCTAAGTTGATAGACGTTGCCCTTTCATACGGGACCCTCATCTATTGAATGGACTCTGGAAGACATGGGATGTCAGTGCATTACATGGGCAGCTCATTGGTTTGTAATGCTCCACTTGGCCTGTGGTGGTGCTGCAGGGGAATTGAACACTTACTGCCACGATCAACTGATCACAGATGACAGTGTGACCACTTATATTCAACTTTATTCAAGGTACCTGCCCTTAACAACATGGGCGACCTCTTTAAAGAGGACCTTTCACCATAATAAAACCTCTAAACTAACTATACAGACGCGTAGAGCGGCGCCCAGGGATCCCCCTGCACTTACTGTTATCCCCGGGCGCCGCTCCGTTCTCCGGTTATAGCCTCCGGTATCTTCATAGTTAGGCTCCACCCAGGGGAACCTGCCGGCGTCTCCTTCTTCCATGCTGTAGCGCTGGCCAATCGCAGCTCTCAGCTCATAGCCTGAGAGAAAAAAAAACGTCTCAGGCTATGAGCTGAGCGCTGCGATTGGCCAGCGCTACAGCATAGGAGAAAGAGACGCCGGCAGGTTCCCCTGGGTGGAGCCTAACTATGAAGATACCGGAGGCTATAACCGGAGAACGGAGCGGTGCCCGGGTATAACAGTAAGTGCAGGGGGATCCCTGGGCGCCGCTTTACACGTCTGTATAGTCAGTTTAGAGGTTTTATTATAGTGAAAGGTCCTCTTTAACGTACTCTTGTTAAACAAAAAGCAGTATAGTAGTGTCAGAGGTAAGTGCAAATGTAATGCCCCAGAGTGGTATTACCATTTCTTCACTCTGCTACTGTCTCTAATGGTTAACATAAATGTCATCTTTGTATTTATTTCCAGGTTCTTCACATTGTGCATTGATAATATTGTTATGAAACTGTTATGTTCATATACTGTGCCTGGTTTGCCAGCAGTTGGCAGCGTATATGGCAGCGATATCTTTCATCAAAATGGCATTTTCCATTCCATTCTTCCCTCTTTTGGGCAGAAGTGGGCTAGTTCTGCTTCCTACCAAAGGGAGGGGCTGCAGGAAGTCTCGTCAGAGTAAGCTAGGGAAGCGTGAGTTTCAGACATACCATGATGTAGCAGCTAGGGGAGGGCCCCCTGCTGCAGCAGGAGTCCATCCAGAGGGAAGCAGCTCATAGAGCACCATGACTCCATGCAGATTTATCTAAAGAGTGTTACGAGGGGGTCAACAGCCAAAGACACCTTACTACAGAGATGCCAGAACAGTATTAAAGTCCAGCTACCAGAATAGAGCCGAGTTTAGCAGAACAGAGAGAGAAAGCGGCATGTTGCACAAATAACATTCATCATTCCCAACAGCTTATAAGCTGTCAATGAAATAGAGTCCATTGCGGTATGTACCGACCTCAGGATCTTGTTGGGGGTGTGACAGAGCCAATCTGAACATGCGGAGCTAAATTCTACAGAATATGGGCATAGCTAGAGTGTTTTGACTTCTGACTCCCATGAATTCCAGTAGACAGTGTACCTACAGTCACTTACCAAAACTATGCTCTAAAAAAGCAAAACCTCTCCAGAAGAACATCCTTATGAAAAGACCACCCCCATATCCAGACCAGGTTTCATCTGACAGATTTTCAGTTTCACCATATATTATGCATATAGGCCATCATCTTTGAGAGGACCAGTCCCTAGAATACCATGTTTCAATGCAATTTTAGAAAGCCATCCCAAAGTTACGGTAATGTACCTGATTGTGACCAGTTGATAAGAATCAATCTATTCTTGTTGTAAAGGAAAGCAGCTCTCCGTGTAGTAAATTTCCAGGTGAGTATGTGTAGGCCTTGTGCTTATATACTCTGATAATCTGAACAAACAGAGCTGCAGTGCAAAGCAGGGAGGAGGGGAGCGGCAGCAGCCTGAGCCTGTGGAGAGGCAGATTTAGTTGTATACTTCCATCAGATAATGTAGCTAGGCTGCCGTCATATATCACTGCACTAAAATGAAAAGAACTGGTGTCATATGGTATCAATATGCGTTACTATTTCACATCTCTTTCAGCCTTACAGATTCTTGCAGCCTAATTTTACCCCCTATCCACATTTATTTTCATAGATCTGGTGCACCAAGCAAGGTTCAAGAATTAAAACCAACATATGAAGCTATATCCACCATACAGCCACAACAATATGCAGTGTACAGGTGGCCCACTGCATAAGGAGATAATGTATTTCATGCATGTATGGTCCTCCCAAATACCATGTACAAGGATAAGGGGTTAATTAGGTAGTCATTGCCTGTTGCGGTCTCCACAGGTTTAAGTGCATTGTGGTCATCAATTGCTAATGCCCAAGCTAACACCACCATAATGCCACCTCCTGTAGCACCTGCGTCACCGCAAGCTGTAACTACAGATTCTGTCCAGGAGTTATCACCACCCAAAACCCCTGGTACCAGTGGCGTAGGGATTGCCATAGCAATGGCTATGGGGCCCAACGCCACTGGGGGCCCACCGCCGACTGAGGATTAAAAAATGTGGCGAGTGGGCTAGGCGTGGCGCTGTGATAGGGGGCGGTCGGACTCGGAGCCGGCGGAGGTAGAGAGGCAGTCTGGGCGGCGGTTCGCCGGAAGTGGAGGAGGCGGGGTCGCAGACTAGGAGCGGCACGTACTAGGAAGCTGCGAGTTGAGCTGCTGGAGTGTCGCTGGCTGGCTGGCTGGCTCGGCGGGTGGCGCATGCGCAGTGCGGGGTACAGTTCGGTTGGTTCAACTTCAAGTGGCTGAGGTGAGGGCTGGCTGGGGAGTGGGACTGAGTCTGACTGAGTCTCCGACCGAAGCGGCAGCGTCAGTCAGTGGAGAGATGTGAGGACTGGAGTACTGTAACTGGAGTCACTCCTGAGACTAGTGTAGTGGACAAGTGGAGGAGACTGGAGTTATTTCATCTGTGTGTGTGAGCTACAGCCGGATCTCAGCATCTTCCCTATTCACACATATACCTGCTCAAGCAACTGCGCCCGCATTATTTAATAGTGTGGTGTGGTAATGGTTAATGGCATTGGCGAAGACACAGCCACCTAATCCTGTGACCCCTCAGATAGGATTAGGTGGCTGTGTCTTCGCCAAAATGCCATTAACCATTACCACACCACACTATTAAATAATGCAGCTTCGCCTGCCAGGCTTGAGCAGGTATATGTGTGAATAGGGAAGATGCTGAGATCCGGCTGTACCTCAAAGTGAGGTAAAGCCAGATCTCAGCATCTTCCCTAATCCATATTCACACATATACCTGCTCAAGCCTGGGAGGCGCAGCTGCATTATTTAAAGGGATGCTGTCATCAGATTTAACCCCTCTAACCTAAACATATGCTCATGTCCAGACTAATGAAAATAATCCTAAACTGGCCTTATTAAACCTCACTGTGGCTCTATTTGCCCAAAAAAACAGGTTTTTATAACCTGTCAATCACTTACTTAAGGTGCCCAAGGGGAGGTCCGTTAATACAGGGTGCCCGGCCACACCCCTTGCCGTCTGGTGCCCAGCGCCGCCTTCCCTGTCTTCAGTGCCGCTTTCTACAGCTCAGCGCCGCCTCCGCTATCCTCCCCGTCCCTCTGCCAGATCCCGTGCCTGCGCACTAGGATCAGCCTGATGCGCCCATGCGGACTCCTGGCAGCGGCAGGCTCGGGATCTGGCAGAGGGACGGGGAGGATTGCGGAGGCGGCGCTGAGCTGTAGAAGGCGGCGCTGAAGACAGGGAAGGCGACGCTGGGCAACAGACAGCAAGGGGTGTGGCCGGGCACCCTGTATTAACGGACCTCCCCTTGGGCACCTTAAGTAAGTGATTGACAGGTTATAAAAACCTGGTTTTTGGGCAAATAGAGCCACAGTGAGGTTTAATAAGGCCAGCTTAGGATTCTTCTTATTAGTCTGGACATGAGCATATGTTTAGGTTAGAGGGGTTAAATCTGATGACAGAATCCCTTTAATAGTGTGGTGTGGGGATGTTGGGGTGGGAGGTCTGAGAGGTATGTGGGGGTGGGAGATCCGGGAGGGGGGGGCCATAACATTTTTTTGCTATGGGGCCCAGTCATTTCTAGCTACGCCCCTGGGCGGAGTCATCTCTAGGCGACTCACACCTATTTATGAATATTATTATTAAGATTACCCAAAATATCAATAATTTATATTTCTTTTTACAGCTTTCAAACTGAAGTCTTTATGCCCTGCCTTGTTATAAATGCTGTGTCTGGGTATGAGAACGCCTTGGGGAACGAGGGTATTGCAGAAAAAAAATCCAATTTGCACAACGTTCTTCATTATAAAGGCAGATGTCAACACATTGGTGCTGTATTTAGCTAAGGCTTCTGTATAACTCAGACAAAACACTGTGCAGATGGCAGAGATATACTGTACTTTTAAGAAAAGAATCAGGCTAAACACTAGAAAACATAATGCTAAATTGTGAATACCGGTTCAATTAAACATATATTGAGCCACAATAGAATAGAGCCACCTGAAAGCTAAAGAGTGCCATCTAGTGGTCAAATGAGGCAAAGTACATCAGTTATCTTTATTATCTATATATATATATATATATATATATATATATATATATATATATATATATACACACTGCTCAAAAAAATAAAGGGAACACAAAAATAACACATCCTAGATCTGAATTAATTAAATATTCTTCTGAAATACTTTGTTCTTTACATAGTTGAATGTGCTGACAACAAAATCACACAAAAATAAAAATATGGAAATCATATTTTTAACCCATGGAGGTCTGGATTTGGAGTCACACTCAAAATTAAAGTGGAAAAACACACTACAGGCTGATCCAACCTTGATGTAATGTCCTTAAAACAAGTCAAAATGAGGCTCAGTAGTGTGTGTGGCCTCCACGTGCCTGTATGACCTCCCTACAACGCCTGTGCATGCTCCTGATGAGGTGGCGGACGGTCTCCTGAGGGATCTCCTCCCAGACCTGGACTAAAGCATCTGCCAACTCCTAGACAGTCTGTCGTGCAACGTGACGTTGGTGGATAGAGCGAGACATGATGTCCCAGATGTGCTCAATTGGATTCAGGTCTGGGGAACGGGCGGGCCAGTCCATAGCATCAATGCCTTCGTCTTGCAGGAACTGCTGACACACTCCAGCCACATGAGGTCTAGCATTGTCTTGCATTAGGAGGAACCCAGGGCCAACCGCACCAGCATATGGTCTCACAAGGGGCCTGAGGATCTCATCTCGGTACCTAATGGCAGTCAGGCTACCTCTGGCGAGCACATGGAGGGCTGTGCGGCCCTCCAAAGAAATGCCACCCCACACCATTACTGACCCAATGCCAAACGGTCATGCTGGAGGATGTTGCAGGCAGCAGAACATTCTCCACGGCGTCTCAAGACTCTGTCACGTCTGTCACGTGCTCAGTGTGAACCTGCTTTCATCTGTGAAGAGCACAGGGCGACAGTGGCAAATTTGGCAATCTTGGTGTTCTCTGGCAAATGCCAAACGTCCTGCACGGTGTTGGGCTGTAAGCACAACCCCCACCTGTGGACGTCTGGCCCTCATATCACCCTCATGGAGTCTGTTTCTGACCGTTTGAGCAGACACATGCACATTTGTGGCCTGCTGGAGGTCATTTTGCAGGGCTCTGGCAGTGCTCCTCCTGTTCCTCCTTGCACAAAGGCGGAGGTAGCGGTCCTGCTGCTGGGTTGTTGCCCTCCTACGGCCTCCTCCACGTCTCCTGATGTACTGGCCTGTCTCCTGGTAGCGCCTCCATGCTCTGGACACTACGCTGACAGACATGGCAAACCTTCTTGCCACAGCTCGCATTGATGTGCCATCCTGGATAAGCTGCACTACCTGAGCCACTTGTGTGGGTTGTAGACTCCGTCTCATGCTACCACTAGAGTGAAAGCACCGCCAGCATTCAAAAGTGACCAAAACATCAGCCAGGAAGCATAGGAACTGAGAATTGGTCTGTGGTCACCACCTGCAGAAACACTCCTTTATTGGGGGTGTCTTGCTAATTGCCTATAATTTCCACCTGTTGTCTATCCCATTTGCACAACAGCATGTGAAATTGATTGTCACTCAGTGTTGCTCCCTAAGTGGACAGTTTGATTTCACAGAAGTGTGATTGACTTGGAGTTACATTGTGTTGTTTAAGTGTTCCCTTTATTTTTTTGAGCAGTGTATATATATATATATATAAAAAGAAGGACGTATGTATGTATGTTCCGCGATCACTCAAAAACGCAACCATCGATTTCAACGAAACTTGGTATACACATCCCTTGCTACCTGAAATTTTAGTATTTTTATAGATTGGGTGAATCTGTTGGCTGAGAGCACCCATCCAGGAAACCTGACGCAGGAGTGCTACCTATACTGATTTATCAATCCATATTAGCCAATACAAGCCTGCAAGTCTTTCTCTTCATATCCCAACTGCCATACACACGGTCACATGTCCCTAATCAGCCAATAGAAGCTCGCAGGCCTTTAGTCTCCACATGCACACAGTTTTACTCCAGGTTTCCATAACAACCCAGCCATTTTTCTTCACTTCTGTAGGTCATCTTTAGGCTAGGGCTGCACGACACATCTGGCACAACTACACTGCTACATGCATTCATCTTGGATGGATTTTTTGCGACTGTCGTGTCGCAGTCGCAGCATGTCACAGGGCGAAACATAGCCTATCATTATAAAAATTGTTGCGCGACATTGGGACGACAAAATGTGGCGCGACACGTCGTCATGTAGCCCTAGCCTTAAAGGGGCAGGGCGCTGTGGAGGTGACTATTAAGGGGGCAGGGGTCAGTATTAAAGGGGCTAGCCGCTGTGGAGGTCACTGTTAAAGGGGCGGGCACTGTGAAACTCACTGTTAAGGGGGCAGGAGCCACTATTGAAGAAACAGCTGCTGTGGAGGTCACTGTTAAAGGGGTGGGCGTTGTGGAGGTCACTTTGAAAGGGGTGGGAACTGTGGAGGTCACTGTTAAGGGGACAGTGGCCACTATCAAAGGAGCAACTGCTGTGGAGGTCACTGTTAAGGCAGCAGGGTACTGTGAGGTCACTCTTAAGGGAGCGGCGTGATGTGGAGGTCTCTGTTAAGGGAGCAGGGAACAGTGGAGGACACAGATAAGGGGACGGTCCCCTATGGAATTCAGTGTTAAGGTTTGGGTTGCTGTAGAGGCAATTGTTAAGGGGATGGGCTGCTGTAGAGGTCCCATTTTAAGAAGGCTGGACACTGTTGGGGGGGTCAGTGTTAAGGGGTGGGGGAGCTGTGGAGTTCACTGTTATGGGGGATACTGTTGATATCTATCAACGACACACACAAACATCAAATGAAACAGATGAGATACACATACACATACATACATATATAGACCTTCTATATATATATATATACACTCACCTAAAGAATTATTAGGAACACCATACTAATACGGTGTTGGACCCCCTTTTGCCTTCAGAACTGCCTTAATTCTACGTGGCATTGATTCAACAAGGTGCTGATAGCATTCTTTAGAAATGTTGGCCCATATTGATAGGATAGCATCTTGCAGTTGATGCACAAAATTCAGGGTATATGAGGCAAGACCAGTAGGAGACCTACAACCCATCTTGTGGATGACAAGGCCAGAGACATGATGCTCAATATTGCGGATACTGCCCCAAAGCGGAATGGAGGATCGGGAATACGTTGTGAAATGGATCATAAAAACCAACTGAAACTTGGAAAGTTTGGTTCTAGTGCGAGTACAGGCAATGCCCTAGCCTCAGGAGATCGTGGGACCGCAACCTAACTGCCTAGACTATGCAGGAATGAGGGCCAAAAAGAACCATGTAGATAGGAAGAGAATCCTTGAATAGTTCCCCAGACAACAGCTATCTGCTAGCCGTGGTCCGCGCGTTGTTCTACTGTGTGCCCCTGAGAATTGTTTTTACGCTTGAGACGTGAAGACCGACCTACTATCTGAATCTTCTACCGTGAGGAAAAGCTGGATCTTGTCCAAAATCCGATTCAACGTGGTTGTAGGGAGTCTGAGGTAAGTGCGGCAAGAAGCTACGAAGCCATGATACACAAGATTCTGTCTATGCCCTCCCATGAGTGAGGGAATGCAATGCAATGAAGCTACCGGCGAAAATGAATTCCTGGTCGTGGCAAAAAGGCAAAGACTTTGTGCGGGGACCTGGTTGACAAGATATGATCGACTACGATCAGAGACTGAAATGTTAGAGGGAATTGCCCTACTTGTTCTTCCTCTGGCAGGACCTGAATGAAAGCATGAACAATTAAAAGAAAGACAAAATATCTGCGTAAGACATGACAATGATGCTGTAGGGTGAACCGGACCAGTTTGCGGTCAAAACATAAAGTGAGCAATCAACATGGATTATTAGGAAATTAGGGAAGCAGGTATGTATGCAATACATAGGGGCCAAATCAGCCCAGATGCACAGATGGACAACCAACCAGGCAATCAGCCCAGCAGGACCGAAAACAGTCATCGGGCCCCCGAAGCCATGGGGCCGAAGCTGTCATAGGGCCCCCCGAAGCCATGGGGCCGAAGCTGTCATCGGGCCCCCCGAAGCCATGGGGCCGAAGCTGTCATCGGGCCCACCGAAGCCATGGGGCCGAGGCTGTCATCGGGCCCCCGAAGCCATGGGGCCGAAGCTGTCATCGGGCCCCCGAAGCCATGGGGCCGAAGCTGTCATGGGGCCCCCGAAGCCATGGGGCCGAAGCTGTCATCGGGCCCCCGAAGCCATGGGGCCGAGTTTCTTTAAAAATAATTATAACTATAAAAAGTGACCTGAATAAGGTGCAGGTGAAATTAAACCATGAGCCTGACCGATGTGGCAGGCGATACCTAAGATAAACTACGTGGACTGAATAACATGCAAGGTGAAATATCGTTAGGAGCGAGACCTGACCGACGTGGAAGGTGACCCCAATATGAGTTCAACTGCATGACCTGAAAAGACGAAGGGAAATGTGAAAGAAAATGGAGATAATAACGGACATTAACTAAAATTAAATCTGAATAACATAAGCTGGCAAGCAGGTAAAGATATGAGTCATTCAAAAGCATAGCTGCACAGGTGGACAGACAACCATTGGTCGGACCCCTGAAGCCATGGGGCCGAAGCAACCACCAGGGGCCCATGGGGCCGGGCAGCCGCCGGGATGCGAGCCTTAGAATTAAGGATGGCTGGGGAAAAGATTGGGGCTTAACCTAACAGGTTTAGTAATCAACTGGGACTCGATAACCTAGAAAGACAAAGACATGGGGTAAAGCTTCTTAATGAAATGAGGCTGAAATGAACCGCAAGTACTAATTGTAAAATATAAATGAACAAAAGAAAACTTCTGAAAGGTGTGGCATGGAAAATAGTATCAGATGGCGGTATGACCTACCAATGTCGATGACAATTGTGAAATCCTCTAAGCCAAGAGCCATACATGAGAGTCCCTTATGGCGGGAGCCATGCGTGAGAGTCCCTTATGGCGGGAGCCATGCGTCAGAGTCCCTTATGGCGGGAGCCATGCGTGAGAGCCCCTTATGGCGGGAGCCATGCGTGAGAGCCCCTTATGGCGGGAGCCATGCGTGAGAGCCCCTTATGGCGGGAGCCATGCGTGAGAGCCCCTTATGGCGGGAGCCATGCGTGAGAGCCCCTTATGGCGGGAGCCATGCGTGAGAGCCCCTTATGGCGGGAGCCATGCGTGAGAGCCCCTTATGGCGGGAGCCATGCGTGAGAGCCCCTTATGGCGGGAGCCATGCGTGAGAGCCCCTTATGGCGGGAGCCATGCGTGAGAGCCCCTTATGGCGGGAGCCATGCGTGAGAGCCCCTTATGGCGGGAGCCATGCGTGAGAGCCCCTTATGGCGGGAGCCATGCGTGAGAGCCCCTTATGGCGGGAGCCATGCGTGAGAGCCCCTTATGGCGGGAGCCATGCGTGAGAGCCCCTTATGGCGGGAGCCATGCGTGAGAGCCCCTTATGGCGGGAGCCATGCGTGAGAGCCCCTTATGGCGGGAGCCATGCGTGAGAGCCCCTTATGGCGAGAGCCATGCGTGAGAGCCCCTTATGGCGGGAGCCATGCGTGAGAGCCCCTTATGGCAGGAGCCATGCGTGAGAGCCCCTTATGGCGGAACAAGTATCAGATGACCGTGCGAACTACGAATGACGATGCCAGTCGTGAGGTCCTATAAGCGAAGAGCCACTCGTGCGAGCCTCTTATGATTTTTTTATTAATTTTTTTATAAACCACTTATGCAGCACCAGAATGCCTTGGGGACTCGCATAACCATGACCCCCTCCAACAGTAAACCTGGGACACTAACCAGCCTACAACCATGTCGTACCCCTAACAAACAAAACATGAAAAAACGGTCATGAGGCCGGATCAGTCATAGGGGCCCCGAAGACAGAGGGATAACGTTTCGGTGACGATAAGTAATTAAAACGTAAGCCGGACCTGATGGCATATGAAGCCACTTGAATGATTGGATTGGCTAGAAGGTGGCCTAAGGAAGATGACTGCCAACAGGCGTTAAAAATATAGACATTAGTAATCCGAAGCACGTGAATACATAAAACACTAACCACCGCGAACCATAATCGTAAACATGAAATTGAAACAGAGATGGGAGAAAAAACAAGAGCCTGAGGCATTGCAAGTTCGCTAAGAGAAGTCTCTTATCGTGACAAACAAATAAACAGCTTGTGAAAACATAGCAAGAAACTTACTGGCCCACTGACCTCTGCTGAGGAGCTGTTTGGTGAACTGGGGCAGGAGACCAATCTGAGTGAATATGAACCAGAAGTAAAAGGAGAGCAGTCTGAGTGAATATGAACCAGGATTAAAATAGAAAGTAGGCCTATGGAATGTAACAGACCACCGAGGAAGGGAACGTAAGCCTGAAAAGAACGCAGTTATGTTTGTCAAGCAAGAGGTACTAGAGCGGTGGGTGCAGACTGCCCCGGTGAGATTGAGCAAAACCATGACGTAGCAATGAACAGGAGAATGCAGCTTTGAGTGGGAGCAGAGTACAACACCTGATGTAACAACAAATGGGTGAATACAGCTTTGGCTGTGAGTGGTACCTAAAAACATGGTATGGGCGCAGCTCTGAGTATGGGTAGCGCATGAAAAGCATGGTATAAAGCAGACGTATAAATGCAACCTGAAAGTGAGCAGAGTATTGACGTGATGCGAAAGCAGACACGTGGACACAGCTCTAGTAGTGAAAGGAGTATAGGACAAGATGTGAAAGCAGACATGCAGACGCAGCTTTGGATGTGAACAGAATATTACGGCTTTGGTGAGTGGGGTATACGACCTGGTGTAGCAGTAGAAGTGTGAACACAACTTTGGGTATAAGCAGAGCATGAAATTTGGTATAAACGCAGCTCTGGTTGTGAGTGGAGCAAGGTGGGAACACCAGGTTGGTGCGTCCAGAGCATGAAAACGGAGTAACAGTAGCAGCTATGGCTGTAAGCCGAGTATACAACATATAATAACAGGCGTGTAATACGGATCCGGCTGTCGGCTGGGGACGGAATGAGATGTAACAGCCAACAGGTGACAGCAGCTTGAATGTGAGACCAATCTGAGTGAATACGAACCAAGAGTAGAAAAGTGCAGGACAGTAAGGACGTGCGGATGCAGCATAAGACATGAAATAAAAGCCGAAAGTGTAAATGCCGCTCAGGATAACAGCAGAGCATGAAAGTGCGGCAGGGTTTTTAAGTACATGGAGCAGTGAAATACATGAAGTCTAAAGATGGTGGTAGCGGGGGGAGACACATGGCAAGGAACAGCTACAGCAAGAGGCCTAAACAATAACAGCTGCGTCCGATCTCCAAACATGACATCACTTGCAGCCCGGGTAACTCTTTCTTTACAGCAAACCTGCTGAAGTAACTTTTCGTACGAGACGAACTAAGCAAAAAGTGAAACTTGTAAGATTTATAGGAACTAACTCCTATTACCAACAAACAAAATTGAAAAGAAAATAGAAGTATTTAGGCCCAACGAGCAAACCTGAGGTAGCAGATTCTGAGGCAAAGCCTCCCATTTGCTAGCAAAGTCGGTTCCGACCGGCCAGGAGAGACGGCCCCGGCCCAACCTACTTACATAGTATGGCGCATGCACACCACGGTAGCAGATAGCAAAATAACAAGCTCTATTCTGCAAAGAAAGAATCCTACCACCAGAGAAGCTAGTTTGCTAATGACACCCAGCAGCAGCTGTGCACCTGAAAACACACGCCTGGAAGTGAGGGTGTGGCTCGTATATGAAGAGCCTCCACCCCTCCTACAAATGCAGGCTGACTAATCAGCCTTACCAACATATACACTGCTCAAAAAAATAAAGGGAACACTTAAATAACACAATGTAACTCCAAGTCAATCACACTTCTGTGAAATCAAACTGTCCACTTAGGAAGCAACACTGAGTGACAATCAATTTCACATGCTGTTGTGCAAATGGGATAGACAACAGGTGGAAATTATAGGCAATTAGCAAGACACCCCCAATAAAGGAGTGGTTCTGCAGGTGGTGACCACAGACCACTTCTCAGTTCCTATGCTTCCTGGCTGATGTTTTGGTCACTTTTGAATGCTGGCGGTGCTTTCACTCTAGTGGTAGCATGAGATGGAGTCTACAACCCACACAAGTGGCTCAGGTAGTGCAGCTTATCCAGGATGGCACATCAATGCGAGCTGTGGCAAGAAGGTTTGCTGTGTCTGTCAGCGTAGTGTCCAGAGCATGGAGGCGCTACCAGGAGACAGGCCAGTACATCAGGAGATGTGGAGGAGGCCGTAGGAGGGCAACAACCCAGCAGCAAGACCGCTACCTCCGCCTTTGTGCAAGGAGGAACAGGAGGAGCACTGCCAGAGCCCTGCAAAATGACCTCCAGCAGGCCACAAATGTGCATGTGTCTGCTAAAACGGTCATAAACAGACTCCATGAGGGTGATATGAGGGCCCGACATCCACAGGTGGGGGTTGTGCTTACAGCCCAACACCGTGCAGGACGTTTGGCATTTGCCAGAGAACACGAAGATTGGCAAATTCACCACTGGCGCCCTGTGCTCTTCACAGATGAAAGCAGGTTCACACTGAGCACATGTGACAGACGTGACAGAGTCTGGAGAAGCCGTGGAGAACGTTCTGCTGCCTGCAACATCCTCCAGCATGACCGGTTTGGCATTGGGTCAGTAATGGTGTGGGGTGGCATTTCTTTGGAGGGCCGCACAGCCCTCCATGTGCTCGCCAGAGGTAGCCTGACTGCCATTAGGTACCGAGATGAGATCCTCAGACCCCTTGTGAGACCATATGCTGGTGCGGTTGGCCCTGGGTTCCTTCTAATGCAAGACAATGCTAGACCTCATGTGCAGGGCCGTCTTTGCCGTTTCCCGACTACCACATTCACTTGTGAGCGAGCGGCGTGTGGCTCGCTGCTCACATTAGTGAAGGACTTGTCTTGTCAATTACAATTACTTACTGCTGAGTCTGCCGGCCAGTGCCATGCTAGTTCCTCCTCCCGACCTCCGACCCGGGCCTGCCCTTGCATCCCTACGGTATGTACGCTCAGGCATAGTTATTTGTATTGCCATCCTCAGGAGAGGGAGAGATGTGTCTGGGATTCGAACCCACAACCTTCTGTATCAGAGGCAAAGCACTTACCCTCACAGCCATAAGAGGTGCATTGCCACTGACTGAAAAAATATGAGACTTCTAATGTTATAGCTGGCTAAGTGTACATCTATACACATGACAGCTGCCCCAACACACCCAGCACTGCTATATCTCTATATGACAGCTGTCCCAGCACACTGAGCTCTGCTATATCTCTATATATGATAGCTGCCCCAGCACACCCAGCTCTGCTACATCTATACACATGACAGCTGCCCTAACACACTAGCACTGCTATATCTCTATATGACAACTGTCCCAGCAAACCCAGCTCTGCTACATCTATACACATGACAGCTGCCGAAACACACCCAGCTCTGCTACATCTATACACATGACAGCTGCCCTAACACACTCAGCTCTGCTATATCTCTATATATGACAGCTGTCCCAGCAAACCCAGCTCTGCTACATCTATACACATGACAGCTGCCCCAGCACACTCAGCTCTGCTATATCTCTATATATGACAGCTGCCCCAGCAAACCCAGCTCTGCTACATCTATACACATGACAGCTGCCCCAACACACCCAGCTCTGCTACATCTATACACATGACAGCTGCCCTAACACACTCAGCTCTGCTATATCTCTATATATGACAGCTGCCCCAGCAAACCCAGCTCTGCTACATCTATACACATGACAGCTGCCCAAACACACCCAGCTCTGCTACATCTATACACATGACAGCTGCCCTAACACACTCAACTATGCTATATCTCTATATATGACAGCTGCCCCAGCAAACCCAGCTCCGCTATATCTCTATATATCTATCTACTGTATAGCAATACTTAGAGATATATAGATGTAGCAGAGCTGGGTTTGCTGGGGCAGCTGTCATATATAGCGATATAGTAGAGCTGAGTGTGCTGGTGCAGCTGACATGTGTATTAGATGTAGCAGAGCTGGGTGTGTTTGGGCAGCTGTCATGTGTATAGATGTAGCAGAGCTGGGTGTGTTAGGGCAACTGTCATGGTTATAGCTGTACACTTTGCCAGCTATAACAGTAGAAGTCTCATATTTTTTCAATCAGTGGCAAGGCATCTCTTATGGCTGTGTGGTTAGGTGCTTTGCCTCTGATACAGAAGGTCGTGGGTTCAAATCCCAGCAGAAAGTTTTCTGAAATAGAGGCTAAATTAGAATACACAAGCACTGATTCCATATATGGACATACAGGGCGGGACACAGGAAGAGGCTGACATGGAGGTAAGTATAAGTGTTTTTTTTTTAAATTAATACCTGCCATGGGGGGAGCGGGAGGCACTTGATACCGGCACATGGGGGAGGGGGGTTGGCACTATGATACACATGGCACTGGCACATGGGGAGGCACCTGATACTGTCACATGTGGGGGGAAGGGGGGTTGGCACCTGATACTGGCACATGGGGGGTGGGGGGGTTGGCACTATGATACTGGCACATTGGGGGAGGAGAGAGGCACTTGATACTGGCACTTTTGGGGGGGGGGGAGATGGCACTATTATACTGGGATATTGGGGGGGGAAGGAGAGGCACTTGATACTGGCACTTTTTTTTGGGGGGGGGGTGGCACTATGATACTGGGACTGCCATACATACGTGTAGTTTTAGTAGAAAACTGTGGCTGAAATGGCCCTTAGCAGCACTCTCTGAAATGAGCGTTGCTAAGGGCCACCCGTCTTCTATTTGAAAAGGGGAGACGGGCTGTGCGGGAGCTGTGCTTCTGCCTCCTGTGCCCCCGCTGTGGCCACAGGCATCTTAAACTCTAATGCTCGGGTACACTAACTAACATGCCTTCCCTGCGATAATCACTCATGAAGACAGATGGACCTTAGCATTTCAGGGGGCCAAAGGAAATTCTTGCCCAGGGTCCAATCAATATTAAAGACGGCCCTGCTCATGTGGCTGGAGTGTGTCAGCAGTTCCTGCAAGACTAAGGCATTGATGCTATGGACTGGCCCGCCCATTCCCCAGACCTGAATCCAATTGAGCACATCTGGGACATCATGTCTCGCTCTATCCACCAACATCACGTTGCACCACAGACTGTCCAGGAGTTGGCAGATGCTTTAGTCCAGGTCTGGGAGGAGATCCCTCAGGAGACCGTCCGCCACCTCATCAGGAGCATGCACAGGCGTTGTAGGGAGGTCATACAGGCACGTGGAGGCCACACACACTACTGAGCCTCATTTTGACTTGTTTTAAGGACATTACATCAAAGTTGGATCAGCCTGTAGTGTGTTTTTCCACTTTAATTTTGAGTGTGACTCCAAATCCAGACCTCCATGGGACGAAAAATTTCATTTCCATTTTTAAATTTTTGTGTGATTTTGTTGTCAGCACATTCAACTATGTAAAGAACAAAGTATTTCAGAAGAATATTTAATTAATTCAGATCTAGGATGTGTTATTTTTGTGTTCCCTTTATTTTTTTGAGCAGTGTATATATAGATGACTAGCAGAAGGACCCGGCTTTGCAAAGTCGTACAGTACAGACCAAAAGTTTGGACACACCTTCTCATTCAAAGAGTTTTCTTTTTTTTCATGACTATGAAGGCATCAAAACTATGAATTAACACATGTGGAATTATATACATAACAAACAAGTGTGAAACAACTGAAAATATGTCATATTCTAGGTTCTTCAAAGTAACCACCTTTTGCTTTGATTACTGCTTTGCACACTCTTGGCATTCTCTTGATGAGCTTCAAGAGGTAGTCCCCTGAAATGGTCTTCCAACAGTCTTGAAGGAGTTCCCAGAGATGCTTAGCACTTGTTGGCCCTTTTGCCTTCACTCTGTGGTCCAGCTCACCCCAAACCATCTTGATTGGGTTCAGGTCCGGTGACTGTGGAGGCCAGGTCATCTGGCGCAGCACCCCATCACTCTCCTTCATGGTCAAATAGCCCTTACTTTCAAAGTTTTCCCAATTTTTCGGCTGACTGACTGACCTTCATTTCTTAAAGTAATGATGGCCACTCGTTTTTCTTTACTTAGCTGCTTTTTTCTTGCCGTAATACAAATTCTAACACTCTATTCAGTAGGACTATCAGCTGTGTATCCACCTGACTTCTCCTCAACGCCACTGATGGTCCCAACCCCATTTATAAGGCAAGAAATCCCACTTATTAAACCTGACAGGGCACACCTGTGAAGTGAAAACCATTTCAGGGGACTGCCTCTTGAAGCTCATCAAGAGAATGCCAAGAGTGCGCAAAGCAGTAATCAAAGCAAAAGGTGGCTACTTTGAAGAACCTAGAATATGACATATTTTCAGTTGTTTCACACTTGTTTGTTATGTATATAATTCCACATGTGTTAATTCATAGTTTTGATGCCTTCAGTGTGAATTTACAATTTTCATAGTCATGAAAATAAAGAAAACTCTTTGAATGAGAAGGTGTGTCCAAACTTTTGGTCTGTACTGTATATAATATATATATATATATATATATATATATATATATATATATATATATATATAGAAGAAAAGTCCAGCGGGAGCACCAACCAGGATGTGGGTGCAAGGTCCAACGTAGGGTAACGGCAATACCCAATAATATAAAGGCAAAAAAGTAGGACTGCACTCCGGAATAGTGGTAAAGTGAAGGTTTTTATTCACCCATAGTATGGCAAACTTGCGACGTTTCGGCTCACAAGAGCCTTCCTCAAGCATATAAAGGCATATCATAAGTGACCAACCAATCACAGTGTGGTTACAATCATAGTTAAATTAGATACATCTGTTGCAAATAAATGAACAAAGTGCATGTGCATAAAGTGACATGTGCCGTGAGATCCACAACCCTAGGATAATATCCCTGCATGTAGATCAAACAACGTGTACAGAACATCAAATACATATAAATTGTATCTTGACTGAGATTATAATAAAGGTGATTAAGTATAAAGGATGAGGATCGTAGAAATTGCACCTCAGGAAGCCATGGCGCCCACATAGACTATCACGTTCATTGAGCGTCTCAATCTCTTCACTGCGCATGTCCAGACGAGCGTCATCATGTGTGTCATAGCGTTTCGATGTGACGCATGCGCTCTGCAAAGCCAAACTAAAACCGCCATTTTGCTTAAAGGCAAGTTGCCCTGCGGTTCCATTCATATTTATTACATAGATGTTGGTTGTATAAAATGTCTCCTGCACAAAGTGGATAGCCGCGGTAGGTAACTCCTACGTTGTCCATCATATGGATAGGGATCCAGCCCTGCCGCGATGGACACCAACCCATTGGGTCGCATGTGTCAGAAGGGGACACCTCAATGAACCCCGCTGACACTGTCAACCCGATTGCTGGCAATAACGCAGCCGTAGAGGGGTTCTCCCTCGGAGATACAAAGACAGCATCACACAAAAGAATAGTTACATGTCTGGAATTGCGCAAAAGAGAGAGAACGCTGATGCCACTGCCGGGCCACATCGCTTCCAAAGAGGAATAGTTCAGGGATCCACATCCGATAATGTGCAGGTTAAAATTTCTAAAAGGCAAAGAGAAATCCATACATTAGTTTCTAAATGAATGATATGTTGTATATAAGTTACAAATTGTACTTTCACAATTCTCCTGCACTATCATACATGTGTGAGAAAGGTAAAAACCACATATACAAAGAAAATCAAGATCAACCCCAAATCTAAGGTCTCTCACCTAAACTCAGCATTGAGGCCTCTAGGGTGCAAGCTATCCAGAACATATATCCATTGCAATTCTCTTTTCTTTAAGGTTGCTAAACGGTTGCCACCTCTTCTGGGAAGTGTAATCTGGTCGATAATCCAGCATCTTAGATCCCGTTCAGTATGTTGAAGGGATCTAAAATGTCTGGAAACTGGTAAATCCGTGCGCTTTTTCCTTATTGAGTTTCTATGATTGTTCAACCTTAATTTCAGTTCTGTTGACGTTTCTCCAACGTATATTAAATTGCAGGGACACGCCAACACATAAATCACATATGATGAAGAGCAGGTTAAATGAAATTTAATGGGATATTCTTTTCCTGTAGATGGATGTATAAAAGACCTGGATTTGCAAATATGGCGACAATTGACGCAGTTGAGGCATGGGAAACATCCCAGCCCCGAGTGCGTCAAAGTTCGCTGTATACTACTTTTTTTGGGACCTACATCTGCTCTGACCAGATGGTCTTTGATGTTTCTATTCTTCCGATATGATATGATATATATATATATATAAAGGACTATATACAGTATGTATGTATGTTACGCGATAACTCAAAAACGCAACCATCGATTTCAACGAAACTTGGTATACACATCCCTTGCTACCTGGAAAGAAATCTTGTGGGGGTCACAGCTCTAACACGTACCGTTCCTGAGATATTCCCCCAAAAAAAATGCAAATATGGCACATCACATGACCTACATTAGCCAATAGAAGCCTGCAGGTCTTTCTCTTCATATCCCAACTGCCATACACATGGTCACATGACCCTTATCAGCCAATAGAAGCTTGCAGGCCCTTAGTCTCCACGTACACAGTTTTATACCAGGTTTCCATAACAATCCAGCCATTTTTCTTCACTGCTGTAGGTCAGCTTTAAAGGGACAGGTACTGTAGAGGTCACTCCTATAGTGGATACTGTCGATATCTTTTAATGACATACACAAACATTAAATGAAATAGATGAAATATACCCGTGCAAAGCCTGATCCTTCTGCTAGTAATAATATATAAGCTATGTAATCATGAGGGCCCCATTTATAAATCTGGCCTTGTTGCCAATAGCAACCAATGAGAGACCAGCTTTAATTTGTAAACTGCTCTATAAAAATTTAAGCAGCTCTGTGATTGGTTGCTATGGGCAACAAGGACTGATCTTTTATGAGGTGATTTTTATAAATATGTCAGCATATATTTGCGGGGGTTGTGCAGTTTATATAGTTGGGGGGTTGTCCCGTGTATATAGATATTTTATTTGTTTGTTTTGTAGATTATAATACTCTTATAATAATACATGTATTTAACATCTTCCTCATATACTGTTTTTCTATGTTGTAGTCCCCTGTCTAGAAAAACAATGGTACAGCCCACAGATTAGTCCACAATTGATAGCATGACATGGATCATGGAATGCCAGGAGTCACATTATATGTGTGTGTCACATGAATTACTTCTTTTTTGGCCATGGATACACTGATCCATGGGCCATACCATTCTACTGTGCAGACAGGGGTCACTGCACTAGTATAAGAGCAGCACTGTATGGGGACAGCACATACTGAGGATGCAGGTAGTGCTAGGGGCCGATATATAAAGGTTTAATATGCTGAATTCATGTTACCTACTACTGCTATATGTGTGTGTGTGTGTGTGTGTATATATATATATATATATATATATATAGAGATGAAAGTTCAAGGCAGCACTCCTCAGTATTGGATGTTTGGGTGCCAGCAGTGAAAACACCTTACCAAGGTGTGTAATGTAGAATGAAGAAAGACACCGCGGCACATCCGTTTAGTGAAAAAAGTAGGACCCTTTATTCACCCATGCGACGTTTCGGTCCGCTTGCTGGGACCATTTTTGCTTGAAAATGGTCCCAGCAAGCGGACCGAAACGTCGCATGGGTGAATAAAGGGTCCTACTTTTTTCACTAAACGGATGTGCCGCGGTGTCTTTCTTCATTATATATATATATATATATATATATATATATATATATTGTACAGTCGTGGCCAAAAGTTTTGAGAATGACAAAAATATTAGTTTTCACAAATTTTGCTGCTAAACTGCTTTTAGATCTTTGTTTCAGTTGTTTCTGTGATGTAGTGAAATATAATTACACGCACTTCATACGTTTCAAAGGCTTTTATCGACAATTACATAAGATTACATTTATGCAAAGAGTCAGTATTTGCAGTGTTGGCCCTTCTTTTTCAGGACCTCTGCAATTCGACTGGGCATGCTCTCAATCAACTTCTGGGCCAATTCCTGACTGATAGCAACCCATTCTTTCATAATCACTTCTTGGAGTTTGTCAGAATTAGTGGGTTTATGTTTGTCCACCCGCCTCTTGAGGATTGACCACAAGTTCTCAATGGGATTAAGATCTGGGGAGTTTCCAGGCCATGGACCCAAAATGTCAACCTTTTGGTCCCCGAGCCACTTAGTTATCACTTTTGCCTTATGGCACGGTGCTCCATCGTGCTGGAAAATGCATTGTTCTTCACCAAACTGTTGTTGGTTTGTTGGAAGAAGTTGCTGTTGGAGGGTGTTTTGGTACCATTCTTTATTCATGGCTGTATTTTTGGGCAAAATTGTGAGTGAGCCCACTCCCTTGGATGAGAAGAAACCCCACAAATGAATAGTCTCAGGATGCTTTACTGTTGGCATGACACAGGACTGATCGTAGCGCTCACCTTTTCTTCTCCGGACAAGCCTTTTTCCAGATGCCCCAAACAATCGGAAAGAGGCTTCATCGGAGAATATGACTTTGCCCCAGTCCTCAGCAGTCCATTCACCATACTTTCTGCAGAAGATCAATCTGTCCCTGATGTTTTTTTTGGAGAGAAGTGGCTTCTTTGCTGGCCTTCTTGACACCAGGCCATCTTCCAAAAGTCTTCGCCTCACTGTGCGTGCAGATGCGCTCACACCTGCCTGCTGCCATTCCTGAGCAAGCTCTGCACTGGTGGCACTCCGATCCTGCAGCTGAATCCTCTTTAGGAGACGATCCTGGCGCTTGCTGGACTTTCTTGGACGCCCTGAAGCCTTCTTAACAAGAATTGAACCTCTTTCCTTGAAGTTCTTGATGATCCTATAAATTGTTGATTGAGGTGCAATCTTAGTAGCCACAATATCCTTGCCTGTGAAGCCATTTTTATGCAACGCAATGATGGCTGCACGCGTTTCTTTGCAGGTCACCATGGTTAACAATGGAAGAACAATGATTTCAAGCATCACCCTCCTTTTAACATGTCAAGTCTGCCATTTTAACCCAATCAGCCTGACATAATGATCTCCAGCCTTGTGCTCGTCAACATTCTCACCTGAGTTAACAAGACGATTACTGAAATGATCTCAGCAGGTCCTTTAATGACAGCAATGAAATGCAGTGGAAAGTTGTTTTTGGGATTAAGTTAATTTTCATGGCAAAGAAGGACTATGCAATTCATCTGATCAGTCTTCATAACATTCTGGAGTATATGCAAATTGCTATTATAAAAACTTAAGCAGCAACTTTTCCAATTTCCAATATTTATGTAATTCTCAAAACTTTTGGCCACGACTGTACATTATTATACCATGTCTGGATAGTAGAGTTGTAGGTAGAATATTGGGTGCAGCACCCATTATGACATCATCATTCCAGAAGGACAGATCGGACCAATCACAGCCGCTTTGGCTGAGGTATCACTAATTATGACATCACAAAGACATGACTCTGGAAAGTCCCCAACCGCAGTCAGTCCAGCGCCATTTTCTGGTGGAAGCTACAGCCAAAACTTCTCTAAGTGGAGGCTTCTTCCAAAAACTCAGTCGGTCCACAGGACCATTACCTAAGCGGAAGCTCTGCCGAAACTTCTCTAAGCGGAGGCAACTTCATAACCTATTGGTCCACAGGGCCATTTCCAAAGCGGAAGCTCTGCCGAAACTTCTCTAAGCGGAGGCAACTTCATAACCTATTGGTCCACAGGGCCATTTCCTAAGCGGAGGCTACTGCCAAAGCTACTTAAACTGCACATAAACACCAAGTGCAACTTCTGAATAGTAGAGTCCATCCGATTTGTGGACTCTACAATCTTCTATATAACTGCCTGCAACCAGGAGCGATGAGCTACCGGGAACTCCTGCAGCTGGCCATTGACCAGAGCTCATGGATGAGCCAATCAGGAGTTGAAGGTAAGGGGGAATTTTAGGGACAGTTACTCTACATTGGGTGGAATATCTATCTCTCTCCCTCCCTTTTTCCACCCCCCCATTCCCTGCCCCCCCGACTCTCTCTCCCTTTCTCTCTCTCTCTCTCTCTTCCTCTCACATCATTGTATTCTTGTGTCATTTCTAGGCATTGCTGATGGAAGACTGAGGTCTCAAAGAATTGGACGGCGTCAACCAGTGGAAACTGATGGTGACGACGAGAATGTCCCAGGCAGAGGACGAAGACGTGGTCGAGTTCCACCACGCCACAGGCAGGAAGCGGATAGAAGCCGGTCCCCAATACAACCAGCCGAACAGCCTGAAACAAGTAGCGTTCGTATAAATGATGGGATTGAGCTGAGAACTGCTGGAGAATACCAACTCAGGACTGATCCATCTACCCTGGAAGAACCAACACCAGGTCCCAGCACCAGAGAGCCGCTAAATATCCTGCAAGCATCCAGAGACCGAAGCAGATCTCCTCAGCAAACATCTGAGAGGCTGGAGGAACCAGCACCAAGCACCACCCAACTGGTTCCCAACATACAGCCAACTGCACAGGCTACAAATAACAGGCCTGTGCGAAGAAGATGTCTTCGAGGCAGGAGGGCCAGGCAGATTCAGAGACTCCCATCTAGAAACTTCACTGATAATGAAGACCTCCAGTCCTGCACCATCTGCATGGAGGACTATGAGATTGGAGAGCAAGTCACCGTTCTGCCATGTTCCCACGTATTTCACCTGCCTTGCATTGCACGCTGGATTCGGGCAAATCCACACTGCCCCCTGTGCCGCATCTGCTGCTTTTAATGAAATGGATGAAGGAGGATGTAGGTGGTGCAGAAGACACAGGTAAGTTCAGTGTCACCCAGACTCCATCAAGTAATGTAAGTGAGGATACAGTGAGGTCTGATTAGGTTTTGTTTTGTCTCCAGTACCATCCAGTCTTCTACTTCTCCTTCACCATGGAAACCAAAAAATCTGCACCAATATACTCAAAGATCACCCGGATGACCTCCGAAGAGTTCCACCTTGGATGCTTCACATTCATCCTCTGCTGGATTCTACGGACCATCACGGACCAACAGAGAAAACCAAGAAGTGTCCTCCTCAACATCATGGGCAGCACGGTGGCTCAGTGATTAGCACTGGTGCCTTGCAGCTCTTCCTCCCTGGGTGCCAATCCAACCAAAGACTATGTCTGCATGAAGTTTGTATGTTCTTCCCGTGCCTGCGTGGGTTTCCTCCGGGTACTCCGGTTTCCTCCCACATTCCAAAAATATACTGATAGGTTAATTGGCTTCCTACAAATTTTAAGTAAAAATTATAAATTTACATAAAAATGTTGTGTGTGTGATATATATATATATATATATATATATATATATATATATATATATATATAAAACAATATAATAAACCGCGCTGGATATCCAGTGTAAATCTACAGGTTTTGTACCTAGAACAGGGTATATATACTATTAACTTGCCTTACTACCGCTGGCTGTTGAGGATTCCTTACGGAGCTTCCTGGTGCTTGTATTCAGAGGTAGTGGTGACGGCTATGTCTTCAGGTTTCCTCTTTCAAACGCGCGCGGTCCCGACCGGTGACTCGTGCGCGTGAGGGAAACCCAGGCTGGTGATCAAGGAGGACGCTGCTTCCGTGTGACGTCACACTGAGTATGGATACTCTCTTAGACCAAAAGACCTCTCCAACGCGTTTCGAAATTGCCGAATTTCTTCATCAGGGATGAGTTCTGGTTGATTTCTCGTAGAGTAAATAGGCGTCCGTCTCCATGGTCACCAGTTAACCCGTCACTCACCGCAACACATTATGACTACATACAAGAATCTTCATTTTAACGTCTCTGCTGTTGCAGTCAGATAGGGGCTTTAAAGGGTAAGGTAGTATGATATATTATAGATATGAATGCGATTTCAAACAGTGTAGGTTGTATGAATCCTAGAGTCATCATTATAAATTTGTTTTCAACAGCTATTATACAGTCATGGGTATTAGGAGAAGGCAAATAATTCAATCTCTTGATTAAGTCCTGCTGGTGCAAGGGTGTTCAGATTGAAAATCCACTTTGTTTCGTTTCTGGACATTGTTTAAATAAAGTCTCCTCCTCGTTGGTCAGGCTTAATATGTTCCAGCGCACCAAACGTGGATCCTTTAAAAATTCCTCCATGTTTTTCGGTAAAGTGTCGGGATAGTGGGTGACCGTCAAATTTTTTCTTTATGTTAGCAATATGTTCCTTTATCCTGGTTTGCAAGGTTCTTTTAGTCCTCCCCACATATAATTTTGTGCAGGGGCATTTGATAAAGTAGATCACCCCACTGGTATAACAAGTGAGGTGACCCTCTATCCCAAATGTCCCCTGCGTGCCTTCTATGGTGTTTATTGGTTTTGTCTGGCTTGTGATATGGCAGGCTTTGCAGGTTTTGCACGGAAAAAAAACTGAATTAGGATTATGGGTGGTTGTTTTTATATTTTTCTTTATTGTTTTAACAGACGGAGCTATTAAATTACCCACGTTTTTAGCCTTCTGAAATACAAAACATGGGTATTTAGATATTTTATCCCCTATTATTTTGTCCTGTTTAAGGATACCCCAGTGACATTTGACAATTCTTTTAAAAACTTTTTCCTTTTCACTATATTGTGTTATAATGGGAATTTTTATGAGGTCGGTTTCATTCTCTAAATGATCTTTTTGGATATTATCCTATCTATTGGTCTTTTTATGTATCAGTGACTTCCTATCAATTAGTGCTATTTCTGACTTTATTTTCTCCAATTCATCACTCCTATAGCCCTTCTCCTCAAATTTGCTTATTAATACCTTGGCCTCCTTGTCAAACTGCTCCAAAAGTGTGCAGTTTCTCCTTAGTCTGATGAATTGACTCCGTGGCACGTTAGTTAGCCAGGTTGGTAGATGGCAACTTTCCAGTGAGATGTAGCTGTTACTATCGGTCGGTTTTAAATAGGTTTCGGTCAGTGTTGTATCATTCTGGATGGAAATTGTAAGATCCAAAAAGTGGATCTGATCTGTGCTGAAGGTTGGGGTGAATTGAAGATAAAACTCATTTTTATTAATTTCCGTTAAAAAATCTTGGAGTGATTCCTGCCCCCCCCTCCAAATAAAAACAATATCGTCTATGAAGCGGTGCCAGAGGACCAGATTCGCGCGGAGCTCGCCACTTGGGTAGATGGTAATAGTATATATACCCTGTTCTAGGTACAAAACCTGTAGATTTACACTGGATAGCCAGCGCGGTTTATTATATTGTTTTTTGATTTTACTCACTTGTTTTAGGGTTTAGGCATTTTTCCCTATTATAAACCTGCAGCGGCACACTCCAAGGAGTGTTACTCAGTGTACTGTAGATTATACTCTGTTTCACTAAAGAAGGCAGCGCGGGTTCCCTTTGATTGTTTTTTATATATATATATATATATATTTAATTTTTTAATTTTAATTTTTTTTGGGGGGGGGGGGGTTAAGGGCTTTGTCTACACTTATGACAGAGGAAACCTAAGACCATATCTATTCCTATTACTATCATTGCAATCTGTTTCTTTAAAGGGGATATCCAACAGAAATTACTTAACACGTGTCCACAGGATAAGGGCTCATACATATGAACGTGTACCGGTCGTTCCACTTATTGGGTACCTCAATGCACGGGCACCATCTATGCGGCTGCCGCAGACAGATGCAGACCCATTCAACTTGAATGGGTCCGTGATCTGTCCGCACCGCAAAAAAATTCTTCTTCTTCTGAATTGCGGACCCATTCAAGAGAATGGGTCCTCATCCATGATACAGTGTGCACACGGCCGGTGTCTGTATATATCGGATTCACTGTTTGAGGGCCGGAATATAGGCACGGCCATGTGCATGAGTCCTAAGTGATAAATAACAGACGGCAGGGAGTTTAGCTTATAGAACTTCTATCATTCTGAGAGTCTCCTCTCTGTATAGTGCGCAGCCCTACAGAAGCAAATGGAGCAGTGGTCCGACGTGCGCTGCTGTAACATTCAAAGTTGGAACTTGAGGACCCCCTGGTTCCAGATAACCCCTTTAAATGAACATATGGCCATCATAAATGGGGCTGGTCGAAGGTTGGCACCTTTCCCAACGAAAAATACCGTTCAGGTTAAGCAACACCTCAAATGGGGTGTGGTTTGGGGGCGTGGCTTAACACTGGGTGTTAAGTGGCTATCATACTGTGGCTCCCAATAATGTTAATGCCCCCATTGGAGCCCCCAGTATTAGTTATGCCCCATTAGCTCCCCCCAGAATTAATACTGTCCACATTAGTGTCCCCAGTAATATTAATGTCCGCATCCGTTGCTCTGTTCCGTGGACCCGCCAAAAAAAATGATTACACTTACCGGTAATCGGATTTTCCTGACCCCACGACAGCATCTTAGAGAGATGGCTCCGCCTCCAGGAAACCTGCAGCATAAAAAGGTGGAGCCACTCTCCCAACTCAGTGAGTTTTCAGAGCATGAGAGGGACTCCCCCTTTATGTTAGTTTAAATTCCATACATATATACATTTTTTATTATTATTATTTTTTTTTTTCTCTGCGACACCCGTGAACACACAGCCATACACCAAATGGAGGGAATAAAGAGGTGCTGTCGTGGGGTCAGGAAAATCCGATTACCAGCAAGTGTAATCATCATTTTTCCCCTCCCCCACGACCGCACCTTAGAGAGAGATTTCAGAGATCATCCTCAGGGTGGGTGACAGTGCCCAAGACCTTTGTGCCAAAAAGTAGGTCAGAAATAGAATCGAGCTGAAGCCTATAGTGCTTATAGAAAGTGGACGGAGAAGACCAGGTAGCTGCCCGACAAATCTGTTCTATGGATACACTGGCCCTTTCCGCCCAGGAAGTCGACACCGCCCTCGTGGAGTGCGCTCTCACAGAAACAGAAGGAGAAACACCAGATACTGAATACGCCAAGGATATAGCTTCTCTAATCCAGCGGGCAATAGATGCCTTAGAGGACGTATTACCTTTTTTAACCCCACCAAATAGTACAAATAGGGCAGAAAATTTTCTCCAATCTTTAGTTACTTCCAGGTACTGTAAAATACACCTCTTGACATCAAGAGAATGCAGCTCTTTTTCTCTGTCATTCTTCGGTTCTGAAAAGAAAGCTGGAAGAACTATCTCCTGAGACCTATTTGACCTGAAAGGGACTTTCGGCAGAAAACCTGGATCTGGCCTCAGCACTACCCTATCCTCTCTGATAGTCATAAAAGGGGAGTTAATGGAGAGGGCTTGAATCTCACCAACCCTCCTAGCTGAAGTTAAAGCTACCAATAAAACCAGCTTAAGGCTGAGTTCACACGAGCGTGTCCGGATAAGGTCCGGATGCAATAAGGCAAATCTGCACGAGTAGGTACCCAATTGCAGTCAGTTTTGACTGCGATTGCGTTCCGTTGTTCAGTTTTTATCGCGCGGGTGCAATGCGGGTGCATGCGCGTGATAAAAAACTGACTGTGCTACCCAGACCCGAACTTCTTCACTGAAATTCAGGTTTGGGTTCGGTGTTGTGTAGATGTTATTATTTTCCCTTATAACATGGTTATAAGGGAAAATAATAGCATTCTTTAAAACAGAATGCTTAGTAGGTGTTCAATTGAGGGTTAAAAAAAAAAAAATAATTAACTCACCTTCTCCTCTTGATCGCGTAGCTGCCGGTCTCTTCTTACTTCTTTAATCATGAGCTGCCGGCTAAAGGACCTGTGGTGACGTCAGATCACATGGTCCATCACCACTCACAGCTCATGTGCACAGCCCCATAGAAATGAATGGGTCTGGATTCAGTGCGGGTGCAATGCGTTCACCTCCCACATTGTACCCGCGCGGAAATCTCGCCCGTGTGAACTCAGCCTAAGGGTAAGCAATTTAGCTGAGCAAGAATCTAAAGGATCGAATCCATCGAAAGGATGCTTGGTTAAGGCATTCAATACTTGGTTTAGATCCCAGGGAGGAAATCTGGTGCCCCTTACAGGTACCACTCTGTCAACTGCCTTAAAAAAAACTAACCACCCATGGGTCCATGGCTAAATTCCTTCTCCCTAAGACTGACAATGCTGACACCTGTACCTTCAGTGTACTTTTTGCCAACCCAAGGGACACCTGTACAACTGAGAATTCCAAAGGCCAAGAAACTCTTTCTACACCTAGAAAGGATAAGAACTTTCTCCAAACTCGCGCATAGATAATGTTAGTCACCTCTTTCCTACTTTTCATCAGAGTGGAAAATCCCTGACTGGCTAACCTTTCAAATTCCACGCCGAAAGGTGTAGAGACTCTACTTCTGGGTGGAATACTGGACCCTGCGACAACAGGTTTGGGATCTCTGGCAGAATCCATGGGTCCGAAACTGACATGGCTCTCAACAGGGAAAACCATGCCCTCTTCGGACAGAAGTGCGCTATTAGAATCACTCTTGCTTCCTCGTACCTGATATTCCTTATCACTAGTGGAATCAACTGCAGAGGGGGAAAAGCATATCCCAGAGGGAAGTTCCACCTCTGGAGAAAGGCATCCACTCCAGATGGGTACTCCCTTGGACTTAGGGAAAATAACTTTTTGACTTTCCTTTTCTCCCTTGTGGCGAACATGTCTACTGATGGAAGACCCCATAAATCCACTATCTGGGAAAATACTTCTGGATTCAGAGACCATTTCCCCTGACATAACTTGTGACGACTCAAGAAATCTGCCTGAGTATTCTCGACTCCTCTTATGTGTATGGCTGAAAGATGTAGAACTCTCCCTTCTATTTCCTTGAAAATCCACTCCGTCTCCCTCAGTAAGGAATCTGACCTGGTTCCCCCTTGATGATTGAGGTACGAAACGACCGACCGATTGTCGGACATCACTCTTACATGCCTGTTCTGGATTTTTGGTAGAGCTGCTCTCAGGGCCAGTAGGACCGCCCGTAATTCTTTTCGATTTGAAGAAAAACATCTCTGACCCTGGCACCATTCATCCTGAACAATTTGATCCTCCACATGCGCCCCCCATCCCAGGGGCTGGCGTCCGTAGTTACTACTAATGGTTCCGGAAAGGACCGGGGAACTCCCTGAGTTAAGTTCCCTGCTTCCGTCCACCAGTTCAGGGATGACAGTGTTGGATCCGATAGCTTTATTATCGATTCCAGGGAAGCCCCTGCCCGTCTCGTGGTGGCCAAGATCTCCACTTGTAGTTGCCGAGAGTGCCTCTAAGCCCACTCTACTGCTGGTATACAGGACGTCAGAACTCCTAACAGTGACATTGCTTTCCTTATGGACAAGGACTATCCTGACTGAACCCTCTGAACTGCGTGCTTGTCTTGTCGATGGCTGCATCCTGGACTTCTGGAAATTTAATAACCATCCCAGACTTTGCAGGACATCTATCACCTGATTCAGCGCTTTGACACATGCCTCCCCTGACTGGGCTACAACCAGGAAATCGTCCAGGTAAGGCATGAACGTGATATTCTCCTTTCTGAAGAAAGAAGCCATCTCCGCCGCTACCTTGGTAAAAATCAGAGGCGCCATAGAGAGGCCGAAAGGTAGCGCCTGGAACTGAAGGTGAAGAACACCGAACTCTGATCGTACAGCCACCCTGAGGAATTTCTGGTGGTCTGGATGTATCGGAATATGATGGTAGGCATTAGAGTTGAGCGAACACCTGGATGTTCGGGTTCGAGAAGTTCGGCCGAACTTCCCGGAAATGTTCGGGTTCGGGATCCGAACCCGAACCGAACTTCGTCCCGAACCCGAACCCCATTGAAGTCAATAGGGACCCAAACTTTTGGGCACTAAAAAGGCTGTAAAACAGCCCAGGAAAGAGCTAGATGGCTGCAAAAGGCAGCAACATGTAGGTAAATCCCCTGCAAACAAATGTGGATAGGGAAATGAATTAAAATAAAAATAAAAAAAATAAAAATGAACCAATATCAATTGGACAGAGGTCCCATAGCAGAGAATCTGGCTTCACGTCAGCAGAGAATCAGTCTCTTCATGCCATAGCAAAGAATCTGGCTTCATGTCAGCAGAGAATCAGTCTCTTCATGCCATAGCAGAGAATCTGGCTTCATGTCAGCGCAGAATCAGTCTTCATGTCATAGCAGAGAATCAGGCTTCACGTCACCCACCACTGGAACAGGCCACTGTCACATATTTAGGCCCCGGCACCCAGACAGAGGAGAGAGGTCCCGTAACAGAGAATCTGGCCTTATGTCAGCACAGAATCTGTCTTCATGTCATAGCAGAGAATCAGGCTTCACGTCACCCACCACTGGAACAGGCCACTGTCACACATTTAGGCCCCGGCACCCAGACAGAGGAGAGAGGTCCCGTAACAGAGAATCTGGCCTTATGTCAGCGCAGAATCAGTCTTCATGTCATAGCAGAGAATCAGGCTTCACGTCACCCACCACTGGAACAGGCCACTGTCACACATTTAGGCCCAGGCACCCAGGCAGAGGAGAGAGGTCCCGTAACAGAGAATCTGGCCTTATGTCAGCGCAGAATCAGTCTTCATGTCATAGCAGAGAATCAGGCTTCACGTCACCCACCACTGGAACAGGCCACTGTCACACATTTAGGCCCAGGCACCCAGGCAGAGGAGAGAGGTCCCGTAACAGAGAATCTGGCCTTATGTCAGCACAGAATCTGTCTTCATGTCATAGCAGAGAATCAGGCTTCACGTCACCCACCACTGGATCAGGCCACTGTCACACATTTAGGCCCCGGCACCCAGGCAAAGGAGAGAGGTCCCGTAACAGAGAATCTGGCCTTATGTCAGCGCAGAATCAGTCTTCATGTCATAGCAGAGAATCAGGCTTCATGTCACCCACCACTGGAACAGGCCACTGTCACATATTTAGGCCCAGGCACCCAGGCAGAGGAGAGAGGTCCCGTAACAGAGAATCTGGCCTTATGTCAGCACAGAATCTGTCTTCATGTCATAGCAGAGAATCAGGCTTCACATCACCCACCACTGGAACAGGCCACTGTCACACATTTAGGCCCCGGCACCCAGGCAGAGGAGAGAGGTCCCGTAACAGAGAATCTGGCCTTATGTCAGCGCAGAATCTGTCTTCATGTCATAGCAGAGAATCAGGCTTCACGTCACCCACCACTGGAACAGGCCACTGTCACACATTTAGGCCCAGGCACCCAGGCAGAGGAGAGAGGTCCCGTAACAGAGAATCTGGCCTTATGTCAGCACAGAATCTGTCTTCATGTCATAGCAGAGAATCAGGCTTCCCGTCACCCACCACTGGAACAGGCCACTGTCACACATTTAGGCCCCGGCACCCAGGCAGAGGAGATAGGTCCCGTAACAGAGAATCTGGCCTTATGTCAGCACAGAATCTGTCTTCATGTCATAGCAGAGAATCAGGCTTCACGTCACCCACCACTGGAACAGGCCACTGTCACACATTTAGGCCCAGGCACCCAGGCAGAGGAGAGAGGTCCCGTAACAGAGAATCTGGCCTTATGTCAGCACAGAATCTGTCTTCATGTCATAGCAGAGAATCAGGCTTCACGTCACCCACCACTGGAACAGGCCACTGTCACACATTTAGGCCCAGGCACCCAGGCAGAGGAGAGAGGTCCCGTAACAGAGAATCTGGCCTTATGTCAGCACAGAATCTGTCTTCATGTCATAGCAGAGAATCAGGCTTCACGTCACCCACCACTGGAACAGGCCACTGTCACACATTTAGGCCCAGGCACCCAGGCAGAGGAGAGAGGTCCTGTAACAGAGAATCTGGCCTTATGTCAGCACAGAATCTGTCTTCATGTCATAGCAGAGAATCAGGCTTCACGTCACCCACCACTGGAACAGGCCACTGTCACACATTTAGGCCCCGGCACCCAGGCAGAGGAGAGAGGTCCCGTAACAGAGAATCTGGCCTTATGTCAGCACAGAATCTGTCTTCATGTCATAGCAGAGAATCAGGCTTCACGTCACCCACCACTGGAACAGGCCACTGTCACACATTTAGGCCCAGGCACCCAGGCAGAGGAGAGAGGTCCCGTAACAGAGAATCTGGCCTTATGTCAGCACAGAATCTGTCTTCATGTCATAGCAGAGAATCAGGCTTCACGTCACCCACCACTGGAACAGGCCACTGTCACACATTTAGGCCCCGGCACCCAGGCAGAGGAGAGAGGTCCCGTAACAGAGAATCTGGCCTTATGTCAGCACAGAATCTGTCTTCATGTCATAGCAGAGAATCAGGCTTCACGTCACCCCCCCACTGGAACAGGCCACTGTCACACATTTAGGCCCAGGCACCCAGGCAGAGGAGAGAGGTCCTGTAACAGAGAATCTGGCCTTATGTCAGCACAGAATCTGTCTTCATGTCATAGCAGAGAATCAGGCTTCACGTCACCCCCCCACTGGAACAGGCCACTGTCACACATTTAGGCCCAGGCACCCAGGCAGAGGAGAGAGGTCCCGTAACAGAGAATCTGGCCTTATGTCAGCACAGAATCTGTCTTCATGTCATAGCAGAGAATCAGGCTTCACGTCACCCACCACTGGAACAGGCCACTGTCCCACATTTAGGCCCAGGCACCCAGGCAGAGGAGAGAGGTCCCGTAACAGAGAATCTGGCCTTATGTCAGCACAGAATCTGTCTTCATGTCATAGCAGAGAATCAGGCTTCACGTCACCCACCACTGGAACAGGCCACTGTCACACATTTAGGCCCCGGCACCGAGGCAGAGGAGAGAGGTCCCGTAACAGAGAATCTGGCCTTATGTCAGCACAGAATCTGTCTTCATGTCATAGCAGAGAATCAGGCTTCACGTCACCCACCACTGGAACAGGCCACTGTCACACATTTAGGCCCAGGCACCCAGGCAGAGGAGAGAGGTCCCGTAACAGAGAATCTGGCCTTATGTCAGCGCAGAATCAGTCTTCATGTCATAGCAGAGAATCAGGCTTCACGTCACCCACCACTGGAACAGGCCACTGTCACACATTTAGGCCCAGGCACCCAGGCAGAGGAGAGAGGTCCCGTAACAGAGAATCTGGCCTTATGTCAGCACAGAATCTGTCTTCATGTCATAGCAGAGAATCAGGCTTCACGTCACCCACCACTGGAACAGGCCACTGTCACACATTTAGGCCCAGGCACCCAGGCAGAGGAGAGAGGTCCCGTAACAGAGAATCTGGCCTTATGTCAGCACAGAATCTGTCTTCATGTCATAACAGAGAATCAGGCTTCATGTCACCCACCACTGGAACAGGCCACTGTCAGATATTTTTAGGCCCCGGCACCCTGACAGAGGAGAGGTTCATTCAACTTTGGGTTGCCCCGCAATATAATGGTAAAATGAAAATAAAAATAGGATTGAATGAGGAAGTGCCCTGGAGTAGAATAATATATTGTTAAGGGGAGGTAGTTAATATCTAATCTGCACAAGGGATGGACAGGTCCTGTGGGATCCATGCCTGGTTCATTTTTATGAACGTCAGCTTGTCCACATTGGCTGTAGACAGGTGGCTGCGTTTGTCTGTAATGACGGCCCCTGCCGTGCTGAATACACGTTCAGACAAAACGCTGGCCGCCGGGCAGGCCAGCACCTCCAAGGCATAAAAGGCTAGCTCTGGCCACGTGGACAATTTGGAGACCCAGAAGTTGAATGGGGCCGAACCATCAGTCAGTACGTGGAGGGGTGTGCACAGGTACTGTTCCACCATGTTAGTGAAATGTTGCCTCCTGCTAACACGTTCTGTATCTGGTGGTGGTGCAGTTAGCTGTGGCGTGGTGACCAAACTTTTCCACATCTCTGCCATGCTAACCCTGCCCTCAGAGGAGCTGGCCGTGACACAGCTGCGTTGGCGACCTCTTGCTCCTCCTCTGCCTTCGCCTTGGGCTTCCACTGGTTCCCCTGTGACATTTGGGAATGCTCTCAGTAGCGCGTCTACCAACGTGCGCTTGTACTCGCGCATCTTCCTATCACGCTCCAGTGTAGGAAGTAAGGTGGGCACATTGTCTTTGTACCGGGGATCCAGCAGGGTGGCAACCCAGTAGTCCGCACACGTTAAAATGTGGGCAACTCTGCTGTCGTTGCGCAGGCACTGCAGCATGTAGTCGCTCATGTGTGCCAGGCTGCCCAGAGGTAAGGACAAGCTGTCCTCTGTGGGAGGCGTATCGTCATCGTCCTGTGTTTCCCCCCAGCCACGCACCAGTGATGGGCCCGAGCTGCTTTGGGTGCCACCACGCTGTGAACATGCTTCATCCTCATTCTCCTCCACCTCCTCCTCATCCTCGTCCTCCTCGTCCTCCAGTAGTGGGCCCTGTCTGGCCACATTTGTACCTGGCCTCTGGTGTTGCAAAAAACCTCCCTCTGAGTCACTTCGAAGAGACTGGCCTGAAAGTGCTAAAAATGACCCCTCTTCCTCCTCTTCCTCCTGGGCCACCTCCTCTTCCATCATCGCCCTAACTGTTTTCTCAAGGAGACATAGAAGTGGTATTGTAACGCTGATAACGGCGTCATCGCCACTGGCCATGTTGGTGGAGTACTCGAAACAACGCAACAGGGCACACAGGTCTCGCATGGAGGCCCAGTCATTGGTGGTGAAGTGGGTCTGATCCGCAGTGCGACTGACCCGTGCGTGCTGCAGCTGAAACTCCACTATGGCCTGCTGCTGCTCGCACAGTCTGTCCAGCATATGCAAGGTGGAGTTCCACCTGGTGGGTACGTCGCATATGAGGCGGTGAGCGGGAAGGCCGAAGTTACGCTGTAGCGCAGACAGGCGAGCAGCGGCAGGGTGTGAACGCCGGAAGCGCGAACAGACGGCCCGCACTTTATGCAGCAGCTCTGACATGTCGGGGTAGTTGCGAATGAACTTCTGCACCACCAAATTCAGCACATGCGCCAGGCAAGGGATGTGCGTCAAACCGGCTAGTCCCAGAGCTGCAACGAGATTTCGCCCATTATCGCACACCACCAGGCCGGGCTTGAGGCTCACCGGCAGCAACCACTCGTCGGTCTGTTGTTCTATACCCCCCCACAACTCCTGTGCGGTGTGGGGCCTGTCCCCCAAACATATGAGTTTCAGAACGGCCTGCTGACGTTTACCCCGGGCTGTGCTGAAGTTGGTGGTGAAGGTGTGTGGCTGACTGGATGAGCAGGTGGAAGAAGAGGAGGTGGAAGCTGAGTAGGAGGAGGAGGAGACAGGAGGCAAAGAATGTTGCCCTGCGATCCTTGGCGGCGGAAGGACGTGCGCCAAACAGCTCTCCGCCTGGGGCCCAGCTGCCACTACATTTACCCAGTGTGCAGTTAGGGAGATATAGCGTCCCTGGCCGTGCTTACTGGTCCACGTATCTGTGGTTAGGTGGACCTTGCCACAGATGGCGTTGCACAGTGCACACTTGATTTTATCGGATACTTGGTTGTGCAGGGAAGGCACGGCTCTCTTGGAGAAGTAGTGCCGGCTGGGGACAACATACTGTGGGACAGCAAGCGACATGAGCTGTTTGAAGCTGTGTGTGTCCACCAGCCTAAATGACAGCATTTCATAGGCCAGTAGTTTAGAAATGCTGGCATTCAGGGCCAGGGATCGAGGGTGGCTAGGTGGGAATTTACGCTTTCTCTCAAATGTTTGTGAGATGGAGAGCTGAACGCTGCCGTGTGACATGGTTGAGATGCTTGGTGACGCAGGTGGTGGTGTTGGTGGTACATCCCATGTTTGCTGGGCGGCAGGTGCCAACGTTCCTCCAGAGGCCGAGGCGGCGGCAGCAGCAGCAGAAGAGGCCGAGGCGGCGGCAGCAGCAGAAGAGGCCGAGGCGGCAGCAGCAGAAGAGGTAGCAGGGGGAGCCTGAGTGAGTTCCTTGTTTTTAAGGTGTTTACTCCACTGCAGTTCATGCTTTGCATGCAGGTGCCTGGTCATGCAGGTTGTGCTAAGGTTCAGAACGTTAATGCCTCGCTTCAGGCTCTGATGGCACAGCGTGCAAACCACTCGGGTCTTGTCGTCAGCACATTGTTTGAAGAAGTGCCATGCCAGGGAACTCCTTGAAGCTGCCTTTGGGGTGCTCGGTCCCAGATGGCGGCGGTCAGTAGCAGGCGGAGTCTCTTGGCGGCGGGTGTTCTGATTTTGCCCACTGCTCCCTCTTTTGCTATGCTGTTGGCTCGGTCTCACCACTGCCTCTTCCTCCGAACTCTGAAAGTCAGTGGCACGACCTTCATTCCATGTGGGGTCTAGGACCTCATCGTCCCCTGCATCGTCTTCCACCCAGTCTTGATCCCTGACCTCCTGTTCAGTCTGCACACTGCAGAAAGACGCAGCAGTTGGCACCTGTGTTTCGTCATCATCAGAGACGTGCTGAGGTGGTATTCCCATTTCCTCATCATCAGGAAACATAAGTGGTTGTGCGTTAGTGCATTCTATCTCTTCCACCCCTGGGGAAGAGCTAGGTGGATGCCCTTGGGAAACCCTGGCAGCAGAGTCTTCAAATAGCATAAGAGACTGCTGCATAACTTGAGGCTCAGACAGTTTCCCTGATATGCATGGGGGTGATGTGACAGACTGATGGGCTTGGTTTTCATGCGCCATCTGTGCGCTTTCTGCAGAAGACTGGGTGGGAGATAATGTGAACGTGCTGGATCCACTGTCGGCCACCCAATTGACTAATGCCTGTACCTGCTCAGGCCTTACCATCCTTAGAACGGCATTGGGCCCCACAAAATATCGCTGTAAATTCTGCTGGCTACTGGGACCTGAGGTAGTTGGTTCACTAGGACGTGTGGCTGTGGCAGAACGGCCACGTCCTCTCCCAGCACCAGAGGGTCCACTAACACCACCACGACCATGTCCACGTCCGCGTCCCTTATTAGATGTTTTCCTCATTGTTCCCGTTCACCACAATTTTGAGAATGGCAAATTTGGGAATAGTTTTTCAACCCAGAACAAAAAGTGTGCTTTTACGGTGACTACAAATACTTGACCAGCTAAAACAGTACAGATTTGGTTGAATAGAAATGTCAGGCCTGTTTTTTTTTTGCGCTGTGTGACAGGTATAGGTTTAATCACAGAATTAGACTTCTATCTGCACGGTAGCGTGTGTCTTAGGTTTTTCTGAATGACACTATCAGCACCTTCAATGTAAGATATCCTTTTTGGGATAGATTTCAAGTAGGCCTCATATACCAGAAACTAGTTATTTTGAGAATGGCAAATTTGGGAATAGTTTTTCAACCCAGAAGAAAAAGTGTGCTTTTACGGTCACTACAAATAACTTGACCAGCTAAAACAGTACAGATTTGGTTGAATAGAAATGTCAGGCCTGTTTTTTTTTTGCGCTGTGTGACAGGTATAGGTTTAATCACAGAATCAGACTTCTATCTGCACGGTAGCGTGTGTCTTAGGTTTTTCTGAATGACACAGATTTGGTTGAATAGAAATGTCAGGTCTATTTTTTAGGCGCTGGGTGACAGGCTCAACTTGCCCCTGATGTAGTATATGGCCAAAAAATAACCACACTATTGATGGTTAAATGCACTTGGGTGACACAGGCTCAGCCTGCACCAGATGTAGTATATGGCCAAAAAATAACCAGACTGTTGATGGTTAAATGCACTTCGGTGACACAGGCTCAGCCTGCAGCTGATGTAGTATATGGCCAAAAAATAACCAGACTGTTGATGGTTAAATGCACTTCGGTGACACAGGCTCAGCCTGCAGCTGATGTAGGATATAGCACAAAATAACCACACTATTGATGGTTAAATACACTTGGTGAAAGCTTGTGCTGGCGCACCACAAGTCACAAAATGGCCGCCGATCACCCCAGAAAAAAGTGATCTAAAAACGCTCTGGGCAGCCTCAAAAAAGTGAGCAAGTCGATATTAGCACTTCAATGATCCACAGCTGCAGATCAATCACAGAATGAAGTCTTTTGGAGGAGTTAATCTGCCTAATCTCGCCCTAACGTCGCAGCTGCAACCTCTCCCTATGCTTGAATCAGCAGAGTGACGTGCAGCGCTACGTGACCCAAGCTTATATAGAGGCTGGGTCACATGCTGCACTGGCCAATCACAGCCATGCCAATAGTAGGCAAGGCTGTGATGGCCTCTTGGGGCAAGTAGTATGACGCTTGTTGATTGGCTGCTTTGCAGCCTTTCAAAAAGCGCCAAGAAAGCGCCGAACACCGAACCCGAACCCGGACTTTTACAAAAATGTTCGGGTTCGGGTCCGTGTCACGGACACCCCAAAATTCGGTACGAACCCGAACTATACAGTTCGGGTTCGCTCATCCCTAGTAGGCATCTTTTAGATCTAGAACCGCCATATGGCATCCTGGAGACAAAAGATAAGTCGCTGATCTGATAGTCTCCATCTTGAATTTCCTGACCCTCAGAAATTTGTTCAGGTGCTTTAAATTTATAATCGTCCGGTATGACCCATCTGTTTTTTTCACTAGGAACAGAGTAGAATAGAATCCTCTCCCTTTCTCCAACTCTGGGACAGGAATCAACACATTTTTGTTTATTAATTTTTTTATTTCTTGCATTAATGCGAGAGAAGATCTCGAAATCAAAAATCTTTCTGTGGGATATCTTATGAACTCCAACCTTAGCCCTTCCTGCAGGAGTCACACCATCCATTTCCCTGCAATCTTTTCCCAAGCAGGTAGGAAGAATTTTAATCTTCCCCCTACTGGGATCATGGCGTCATTGCTTGCCCTGTTTCTCCGTACGAGCGGAAGCTGATCTGAACAAAAAACCCTTATTCCCAGATCTAGGCCTTGCTCCCTGCTCTGTCTCCCGTCTGTCTTTTATTTTGGAATCTGGACAGGTTCCGAAAGGGCCGTTTATATTGCTTAAACTGGGCAAAGGACTCCTGAGGAAATTTTTTCTTCCTGTCTGCAGCCTTTTTTAAGCAAAGAGTCTAGCTCTGACCCGAAAATAAATTGTCCGTCACAGGGAATGCTGCATAACCTTAATTTCAACGGCATATCCCCTCCTTTCCAGCTCTTAAGCCACAAGGCCTGGCGTGCAGAATTGGAAAGTGATGCGGCTCTGGCCTCCAGTCTTACCGCATCCATAGAGGCATCAGCAATAAAATCTGCAGCCTTTTGGAAGGTAGGCAAGGATGCTAATAACTGCTCCCTAGGACATCTGTCCCTGATCTGTCCTTCCAGTCTATCTAGCCACAGAGACATAGATCTGGCAGCTACGGTGGCGGCTATACTAGGCCTGAAAGCAGCCGCAGAAGACTCCCAAGTACTCTTAAGTGATGAATCTATTCTTTTGTCTAAGGGGTCTCTTAAGAAACCCATATCCTCAAAGGGCAAAGAGGATCTCTTGGAAATTTTTGAAATAGCTACATCTAGTCTTGGGGCTTTATCCCAGGAGGTAGATGCTTCTTCCTCAAAGGGGTATTTACGTTTAAAGGTCTTTGATATAAACGGCTTCTTATCAGTTTTTTTTCATTCCTTCTTTACTACCGCTAAAATAGACTTGTGCACCGGGAAACATCTACGCTTCTTTTCCCGCAGACCCTCAAATACTGAGTCCTCCACTGATCTATCCTCCTTGGTGTCCTCTAACTCCAGGGTAGATCTAATAACTTTTAGTAATTTGTCTGTGTCTTCAGCCGGGAATAGGAATTTTCTTTCTCTCCCTTCATCCTCTGAAGAGGAGGAATCATCAGAGTCCCCATCTGCTGAAGGAGACTCGCTGTCTTCGGACCCTACATCCGACTCCTGCCCCACCGCTTTTCTCTTTTTTCTACAAGCTTTAAGGGACACTTTAACTTCGGACATAAGAGACTTCATATCCCTTAGAACACCCGGAGTCTCTTCCGCCACAGTTTTTTCAATGCACTGCTGAAAGAGCTTCTTAGTGTAATGACCGGCGTCACGCACAGGGAGGGAAAAGGGAAAGCCCTGCCCAAGGGAGAGGGAAAGGTGGTGACCCCTGACTCACCTTGCAACTGGCACCTGACTGCCCTGACATCCCTAGATGGGTTTCTCACCCGTGCGGCGATCACGTGCCTAAACCCTGGCTTTCCCTAAAATGAGCCCTAGAGAGTGAACGGGCCGGTGGGATCGCTAGTCTGCACCACTGACAGAGGGAAACACCAGGGAGAGGACAGACAATACAGACAAACACATACACCCAGGTAGGCGAACACAGCAGACCACAAAAGGTCCAACAGGGATCCGGAGGGTAGCGTTCTGGACCAACAACCAGAGAACGCAGCAACACAGCTCCAGAGGGTCAGAATAGATGTCCAGGCAGGAAGCTCTATATCTGGCAACCAGAGAAGTGTGAGAGGGGAATATAAGGAGGTTGGGAGTGCTGGACAAGGAACAGCTGAGGAGAAGGAGCTACGGATCCCTGAGTGAGCCAAAAGGGTTTGCAAAGCAAACCCAGAAAGCTACCATAAGGAAACAGCCCTATCTTACATAGAGCGCGCAGCCAACCGCTGCGACTTCCTGACCCCGGGTATAACGGAGTCAGGCGTGGTTCTTGACACCCTCGTGACACTTAGTATACGAAGATGACAGCGAACACTTGCAGATAGGGCATTCTTTATTCTTTTTCGTGGTCACCACTTTCTTAGGCACCGTCTACAGAGAAATATACCCATATCTAAGGAAACAGCCTTAACCCTTTAAGGACCAATCATTAGAACTCACAATACTGGTGGCAGGATTTCAATGTCTGCGCTTTCAGACCTCCTTTCTTCCTCCATTATTGTGGGTAACCCTGCATATAATCAATATTGTAAATTATTACCACATGCCACCAGATCGCCCCTCTCACCTGAGAGATCCAATGCATCCTTCAGACCCACCACGATAGGAATTTTGCTGTCTATCTCCGGACAACTTCACTCCAATTCTTCCGGATCACTGCCATACCTGCTGCCGCTCTTGAAGACGCCGAAAACGCCGAACTTCCGGTCACCTGACCGGAAGCGCACGGCCGTTGAATGCACCTACTTCCTGTATGATGTCACCACTCTGCACCCGCGGCCCGTGGCGTCCTGGCTGGTCTGCGCTTTGCTGGGGCCTTCTGGCCACACCTGCTAAGATGGTGTGGTCCTCCTCACCTGAGGGACCGACACCTCCTGCCTGCTATGGAGACCCGCGGTCTCTTGGACAACCGCCGCAATCTCCTGTTCCTCCAGCCCCAAACCTATAGGAGAGGAACCTGTGGCAGGTAAGAACTTTTCTGTCAATGACCCTCCAGTATCTACCAGGGCTTCCTGGTCATGACAAAAATGCTGAACTGCAGGCTTCCCGCACCAGGACAGGAAACCTCACTGAGTTGGGAGAGTGGCTCCACCTTTTTATGCTGCAGGTTTCCTGTCCTGGAGGCGGAGCCATCTCTCTAAGGTGCTGTCGTGGGGAGGGGAAAATATAACCTGTCCTATTCTTGTCCGTTTTGCGGACAAGAATAGGCAGTTAGATCAATGGCTGTCCGTGCCGTTCCGCAAATTGCAGAACGCACACAGACGCCATCAGTGTTTGGCGGATTCGCAATTTGCGGACCGCAAAACACACAACGGTCGTGTGCATGTAGTCTTACAAACTGTTTGGTAATGAGCCAAGGGCTGAGACTGAGTCAGTGGTCAGCATGAGGGTCACACAATAAAAAAGTGAAACACTACAGAGAAACAATGAGTCCCAGGAGACCTTAGAGTGTCCTACACACATTTTCATGCCATTCAGAGAACTTTATGCTTGAGTAGAATGGATATGGATGGACCAATTTGAATAAGACGCCCCTTTCAGCTGAATGGAACCCAAATAGAATTTTGAGAATCTTGCGCATCTCTACTTCCCATAATAGCAGTGCAGGAGACGCCTCCTGCATGCACCTAACTAGCAGTGGAGGTGAATGGCTGTAGCCATAAAGGTGCAGCCAAGACAGAGCAAAGACACAGCTGAGCAGCACAGAGGAGTAGACACCAGGGGATAGGGGCAGACAGCCTAAGACCTGAAGTTAAAATGGTTATTCTCTTTATTCATATTGATAACCTATCCTCATGAAAGGTCATCAATATCAGATCGATGATATAGATCTAGCACTCAAATAAAAACGAATTCCTTTATTGACTCAGAACATAATAGAAAAATTTTAAAACCACTGTTGCTTATGCGCTTCAAGCATACAAGTCCTTCCTCATATGAGAAAGGGCTTGTATGCCCGAAATGTGTTTTGTTTCATAATAGCGTTTGATGGTTTTCATCACTGCACTTGAAGATAATTTAGATCTGGAAGTTTTGTGTTTTTACTGGCCTTCATATTTTAAAAAGGTGTGACACAGTGAGGGGTTTTGTCTGAGAAGGCAGGTATTTTCCTCCCAACATGTGCGGCTGGGCTGGTTTCCAGCCAGGTGAGGTCAAATACCGGACCGGAGTTTAAGTGCCAGTCTGGGTTTTGGCAGCAACTGGCTGTCCTTAAATAGGCAGCTGGGCTCAGCAGCTGAGTCCCTGTGTTGGGATCTGAGGTTTTGTGCCGGACTGGAGGGCTGAGACCCATGTGCATGGGGGAACAGGCCCCCTAAAGCCTGCTGTGGGCTACTGGAGGCAGAACTGCCAACAAGGTAACTTTTGCAATATGAACTTTCCATTGTGTGTGAATTAACACCAATGACTGCAAAGTGACGTGTTGTTTTGTGCAACTGCCGCAAGTGTGAATAAACACTGAAGTTTGAGTTAAGAACTTGTATTTTGCCTCTCTATTGCGTCCGCTTACCCTATCTACCAGAGTGAAACACCACAATTGGTGGAGGATGCGGGCAAGCGCAGTGAGGCTGGCGTGAAGGCTGAAATACACTGCCTGTCCAAAAAAAAGTCGCCACCTGGATTTAACTAAGCAAATAGTTATGAGCCTCCTATTGGATAATTACTGCATGGGAGATTATCTTTCAGCTGGCAATAAGTTATTTAACCCCAACTGGTGCAATGAGTTATTTCTCATTTCTTAAACAACCATGTCGAAAGACACATCTTGTGGTCGTGGAAAAGATGTTAGTCTGTTTGAGAAGGGTCAAATCATTGGCATGCATCAAGCAGAGAAAACATCTAAGGAGAATGCAGAAACTACTAAAACTGGGTTAACCCTTTGAGGACCAAGGAAGGGACGTATTTGTCCCATGTTTTTAATTGCCTGTATCATCTGATTGAAAACTTATTTATTGTTCAAATACATTCTTAAAGGGAAAAAAATATTATTTTTATATTGATGACAGTAATCTTATGTTCCTCAAAGGGTAAAGAACTGTCCAACGCATTATTAAAAACTGGAAGGATAGTGTGGACCCATCGTATTCGAGGAAGAAATGTGGCGAGAAAAAAATCCTGAATGATCGTGATCGGCGATCACTTAAATGTTTGGTGAAATCAAATCGAAGAAAAACAGTAGAACTCAGGGCTATGTTTAATAGTGAAAGTAAGAGCATGTCCACACGCACAATGCGAAGGGAACTCAAGGGATTGGGACTGAACAGCTGTGTAGCCATAGGAAAACCACTAATCAGTGAGGCAAATCAGAAAAAAGGCTTCAATCTGCTAGGGAGCATAAAGATTGGACTCTGGAGCAATGGAAGAAGGTCATGTGGTCTGATGAGTCCAGATTTACCCTTTTCCAGAGTGATGGGCGTATAAGGGTAAGAAGAGAGGCAGATGAAGTGATGCACCCATCATGCCTAGTGCCTACTGTACAAGCCCGTGGGGGCAGTGCTATGATCTGGGGTTGCTGAAGTTGGTCAGTGTAACGGACCGTTTCAGCAGACAAGGGGTTAAAATCCGTTTAGGCGATATGCCCCTTTTTGAGAAACAGGCACAGCTACTGCAGGATCACCCTTTAAACACACAATGGGACAATGGCACAATTGAAACACACCCAGCATTTTCCTCCCAAGCTGACAAGTTACACTTATTATAAATTGTTACAACTTTGTGAGTTTACATTGGCCATACATATAACTTACATCAATTTAAACAGTATAACTTGGGGACAAACCTATCCAAAATTCACTTGAATAGGTTCAGGGGTTTAAAAGTTAGTATGGGCCATAATCCTGAGGCAAGAGGCTGACAAACAGGCCTCTCCAAAACCCAGTGGCGAGGTTGGTTTCGCCACAGTCAGGTCTAGGTTCAACAGTATGTGCTCCAAGAATGAGGTCAGCTGACTACCTGAACATATTGAATGACCAGGTTATTCCATCAATGGATTTTTTTCTTCCCTGCACGGGCATATTCCAAGATGACAATGCCAGGATTTATTGGCCTCAAATTGTGAAAAAGTGGTTCAGGGAGCATGAAACATCATTTTCACACATGGATTGGCCACCACGGAGTCCAGACCTTAACCCCATTGAGAATCTATGGGATGTGCTGGAGAAGGCTTTGCGCAGCAGTCAGACTCTACCATCATCAAAGCATGATCTTGGTGAAAAATTAATGCAACACTGGATGGAAATAAATCTTGACATTGCAGAAGCTTATTAAAACAATGCCACAGCAAATGCGTGCCATAATCAAAGCTAAAGGCGGTTCAACTAAATATTAGAGTGTGTGACCTTTTTCTTTTGGTCGCGACTTTTTTTTGGATAGGCAGTGTATTTTTGTTTTTTTTCCCGAGCACGTTTGTATATCTTACATCAAACCAGCGAGATTACAACCCGTGTCCCTCGACAAAATGAAAGCTGTCGTGAAAGCCCTCGTGGAGGCTAACCTGCAGCAGCGGGAGGTTAATAAGCAGCAGCAAGAAACAAACCAGCTGCTGTTACAACATGGCTTTACAGGCAGCAGGAGCATCCCAGAGCGTCCACGATGCCCAGAAAGTGGGCCGTGCGGCGATCCCCAAGATTACCCCCTCGGATGACGTCGACACCTATCTGACGGTGTTCGAAAATGTGGCCGTGAGGGAGAAGCTACCCCGAGATCAATGGACTGAGGTCGTCGCTCCGTTCCTGGCATCCGGACCTAAGTAGACCTGTATTTCGACTTACCGGACGATCAAGCGGCCGATTACCCGATAGTAAAGGGTGAGATTCTGACAAGACTAGGGGTGAATGTGTTGGGCCAGCGGGTGCATCCGGGCCCAGCGGGTGCATCAGTGGGAGTTTAACCCAGCTGAACCCGCAAGACCTCAGTATTATGATCCATTACACCTGTTGCAAAAATGACTGCATCCTGACGTGCTGAGTCCCACTGCTATGCTGGACCGTCTGTTGGCTGATGTATTCGGGAGGGCTTTGCCATACCCTCTCCAGCACTTGATTGGCCAGGTGTCTCCTGGTAATGCCCTTGAGATGGTGGACCTGGTGGAATGCTATGAGGCTACCAAGAATCTACAGGGGGATTCTTTTGTGAGGGGGCAGTCAAACCACGGAAATCTCCACCCCAGGCCCAGCGACTTGTGCCAACAAAACCCGCCCGGTATGTACCCCCGACGGACCCGGCTCTGATAGTCTGCTGGCGGTGTCAGGAGCCTGGCCGCGCAAGGGCTGATTGTCCCCAACGGGGTGAGCCCATGGACACTAACTATGGCTACCGCCGCTCATTATATGCTAGGAAGCTGTGTGCCTCCGGTACCCCAGAGACTAAAGACAACAACCACTTGTGCCAGGTGGAAGTAGGAAACACTCTGGAGGTGGCGTTGCTGGACTCAGGGGGTCTGGTGTCCCTGGTAAGGGCTACACTGTACGGCCTGCTGAGTATACTGGATGGAAAGTCGGGGTAATGAGTATTCATGGAGACTTAAAAGACTACCCCACCGCTATGGTGTCTCTATCCACGGTTGCTGGCAGGTGGACCCACGAGGTTGCTGTCGCCACCAATCTACACTATGAACTAATAATAGGGAGAGACTTCCCAGCACTGGCCTGCTACGAGAATTACCGATACCCCATGAGATAGGGGTAACCCTACCAGAGTGGCCCTGCTCAGTGGGAGACCAGAACCCTAGGAACCCGAGACCGAAGGGCCAGTGGTAGGGGTGACCGCCACTTTGATGGAAGAGGGGGAGACAACCCCGCTAAGTGTGATGGTGGGAGACGTGGAGGACTTGACGTCGGGACCCAACCCTATCCCGAGCCTGGGAAAATGTGTTAATAGTAGATGGTGAACCACAACAACCTGGGGCATAGTCAGTGTCTCCCTGTTTTGTGGTTCATCAGGATATGTTGTACCGGGTAAACCAACTACAGGGTGAGCCTATTGAACAGTTGGTGGTCCCCAAGGCTTATCGCAAACTCGTGTTAGATCTAGCCCACCAACATGTTCTCGGGGGTCACCTGGGGCTGCAGAAAACTCAGGATCGTATTCTACAGCGGTTTTACTGGCCCAGCATATTTAGAGAGGTGGAAGAGTTTTGTAAGTCTTGCCCGACCTGCCAGATAACTAGCCCCCAGCCACATTTCCGTAGTCCCCTAGTACCTCTCCTGATTATTGAGGTACCATTTAACCTAATAGCTATTGATCTCATAGGCCCAGTACCGAAGTCCGCCAGAGGGCATCAACACATCTTAGTCATCCTAGACTAAGCCACTCGGTACCCAGAGGTGGTGCCACTGCGACATACCTCGGCCAAACTCATAGCTAAGGAGTTAATGGAGATATTTTCCCGAGTAGGACTACCTAAAGAGGTTCTGACCAACCAGGGGACCCCTTTTCTGTCCATGGTGATGAGTGAACTCTGTAAGTTGCTGCACATAAAACAATTACGGAGGTCCGTTTACCATCCACAAACGGACGGTCTGGTAGAAAGGTTTAACCAAACATTAAAAAATATGTTGAAAAGGGTAGTGTCTAAAGATGGGAAGGACTGGGACCTCCTTCTGCCCTATCTCATGTTCGCAGTGCGAGAGATACCCCAGGCCTCTACTTAGTGCTCGCCCTTCGAACTGCTATATGGCAGACACCCTCACGGTCTCTTGGACGTGGCCAAAGAGGCGTGGGAACCACAACCCACTCCACATAAATGTGTAATTGAGTACGTTACCCAGATGCAAGATCGGATAGAGACAGTGTTGCCTCTTGTTAGGGAGCATATGGAGGCAGCTCAGCGATCCCAGAGTCAGGTCTATAATCGGCAGGCTCGGGTCTGGATCTTTAACTCGGGTGATCGGGTTTTAGTTCTGGTGCCGACCGTGGACAGTAAGTTCCTGGCTAGGTGGCAGGGGCCCTACGAGGTACTCGAGAAAATTGGACAAGTAAACTACAAGGTACACCAGCCAGGGCGGCGAAAGCCGGAGCAGGTTTACCATGTGAATTTACTCAAAACAGTGGAAAGATAGGGAAACCTGTACTGAAGACAGCCGGCAGCCGGGTTTTCTAGGAGAAGAGGTTCTGGCCCCTCTGTCTGATGCAAAAGATGCAGCTGCCACAGTAAAAATTACTGACAGCCTCTCCTCAGGAGGCCAGGGAGTTTGTTAGTCGGAACACGGATGTGTTCTCGGACCTCCCTGGACGCACTTCCATAATCCAGCATGACATTGTCACTGAGCCTCAGGCAAAAGTCCGGTTAAAACCATACCGGTATCCAAAGCTCGGCGACAAGCTATCTTGGAGGAGGGGCAGCTAATTTTGCAGCTAGACGTCATTGAGGAGTCAAAAAGTTAGTGGGCCAGTCCTATAGTATTAATACCCAAGCCGGACGGGACATTGCGGTTTTGTAACGACTTTCGTAAACTTAACGACATTTATAAGTTCGACGCGTATCCCATGCCCTGGGTGGATGAGCTAGTCGAGAGGTTAGGACAAGCATGGTACTTTTCTGTTTCGGACCTCACGAAAGGGTACTGGCAGATGCCCTTAACGGAGGCTGCCAAAGAGAAAACTGCCTTCGTCTCACCTGAGGGGCTGTATCACTATAAGTTGTTACCCTTTGGTCTGCATGGCGCCCCCGCCACTTTTCAGCGACTTATGGACATTGTGCTTCGTTCACATCATCGGTACGCTTCGGCTTACCTGGACGATATTGTCATCCACAGTAGCGACTGGGAAAGTCACCTACCCAAAGTGCAGGCTGTAGTGGACTCCCTTCGGAAGGCTGGACTAACCGCTAACCCAAAAAAATGTGCAATAGGGTTAGAGGAGACTAAGTACCTGGGGTACGTCATTGGGCGTGGAGTCATCAAACCCCAAGTAAACAAAATAGAGGCGATAAGAAATTGGCCCCGACATGTCACCACTAGGCAAGTAAAGTCATTCCTGGAAATAGTGGGCTATTATATGAGGTTTGTTCCCCACTTTGCGACGGTGGCCGCGCCATTGACAGGGCTCTTGAAGGGACACAAGTCAGTGATGGTTCGCTGGGATGATCGGGCGGAAGAGGCTCTCTCTGTTTTGAAGTCGGCCCTGTGTGGGTTTCCGGTTTTGGTGACGCCCGACTTCAAAAGGGAGTTTATAGTACAGACTGATGCCTCCGAAGTAGGCCTTGGTGCTGTACTGTCTCAGGATGTCGACGGGGAGGAGCATCCCGTTGTCTTCCTCAGCCGTAAGCTCACCCTAGCCGAGACCAGGTATAGTATAGTGGAGAGAGAGTGCCTGGCCATCAAGTGGGCACTCGAGTCTCTCCGCTATTTGTTGGGGAGAAAGTTCCACCTGGTGACTGACCACTCCCCTCTCAAATGGATGAGCCAGGCCAAGGACAGAAATGCCTGGGTCACCCAATGGTTCTTGTCCTTACAAAACTTTAAGTTTTCGGTGGAACACAGGGCAGGCTGGTTACAGGGAAACGCGGATGCCCTGTCCCAGATACACTGGCGTGTGTTCATCACCTCAGGGTTGAACAAAGGGGGATATGTGACACAGTGAGGGTTTTGTCTGGGAAGGCAGGTATTTTCCTCCCAACATGTGCGGCTGGGCTGGTTTCCAGCCAGGTGAGGTCAAATACCGGACCGGAGTTTAAGTGTCGGTACGGGTTTTGGCAGCACCTGCCTGTCCTTAAATAGGCAGCTGGGCTCAGCAGCTGAGTCTCTGTGTTGGGATCTGAGGTTTTGTGCCGGACTGGAGGGCTGAGACTCATGTGCAGGGGGAACAGGCCCCCTAAAGCCTGCTGTGGACTACTGGAGGTAGAACTGCCAACAAGGTGACTTGTGCAATATGAACTTTCCATTGTGTGTGAATTAACACCAAAGACTGCAAAGTGACATGTTGTTCTGTGCAAATTGAACTTTACTTTTGTGTGTGAATCAACACCAAAGACTGCAAAGTGACGTTTTGTTTTTGTGCAACTGCCACAAGTGTGAATAAACACTGAAGTTTGAGATAAGAACTTGTATTTTGCCTCTGTACTGCGTCCGATTACCCTATCTACCAGAGCGAAACCCCACACGGGTCATGCAGTGGAGTAATGACTATCCTCAGATGAGGGGTCTGATTCTCGGCACTCCAGACGATCAGCTGTTTGAAGGGGTAGCAGCTCTCGTGTGGGCTGTGTCCATCTCAGTGTTTACCTGCGTGTCGTCTTCTCTGCAGCGGCGCAGTGTAATTAACCTGGGAAGTAAGCAGGAGTATCCCCTAAAAAGGACACCCCCACACAGGAGCCTTTCCCCTAGAGACTACACAGACCCTAAATGTTAGTGAAAGCATTCTCTAGATTTTCTTAAATCCTTGTGATAGGGAAGCAAAGGAGATCTGACAGATCCACTTTAAAGGGCATCTGTCAGTAGATCTGTACCTATGACACTGGCTGACATGTTACATGTGCACTTGGCAGCTGAAGGCATCTGTGTTGGTCCCATGTTCATATGTGCCCTCACTGCTGAGAAATATGATGTTTTAATATTTGCAAATGAGTCTCTAGGATCAACAGGGGCGTTGCCATTACATCTAGAGGCTTAGCTCTCTCTGTAACTGCTGCACCCTCTGCACTTTGACTGACAGGAACAGACAGTGTAAATGGCCCTGTGAATCAAAGTCCGGAGGGTGCAGCAGTTGCAGAGAAAGCGGAGCCTCTAGGTGTAATGGCAATGCTCCCTGTTGCTCCTAGAGGCTCATCTGCATATATTAACACATCATTTTTCTCAGCAATATGGGCACATATGAACATGGGACCAACACAGGTGCCTTCAGCCAGGGACGGATTGGCCATAGACCTTACAGGGAAATTTCCCAGTGGGCCGATGCCTAGGAGGTCCACTCAAGCCCTCCTCATGGCCGCCAGCTGGGTACACAATGATCTGATTTTCTCCTATGCACCTGGTCAGCAGCTGCAGGTGCCCTCCTGAATTCAACTGTATTGACATCTTCAGGACAGCAATACAGTTCAATACTGTGGCACAGATGGCAGTATTTTGTGCTGCACTGTGGTATTTGGTTTAGCTGGGGTGGCATATTGCTCTGCACTAAGATATTGCTGGCCCTGCCTAATTATGCTGCCTTGCCTTCTGTCAATTTGGACCCACCTGCAACACGGGGCCACTTTTATGTTGTTTTCCAGGGCCACTTTTAGTTCCCAATCGGCCCCTGCCTTCAGCTGCCAAGCGCACACACAACAGGTCAGCCAGTTTGATAGGTACAATCTGCTGACAGATGCCCTTTACAAAAACATGAAGTGAGGTGCTCTTGGGCCCAGTAAGTACTCCTTCTTTAGTACTACTCCTACTCCTCAGGCCATGGCTAAAAAGTAGCTGTGAGGCATAAGTGCACATCCCCCTTTGGTGCATGTATAGTACAAACTAAAATGCCAAGATGGTTCTGCTCGGCCCATTTTCCAAAACAATGAGATTCTTAATAATTCTAAATATATTATTATGTCCCAGGATCCAAATGGTTCTGCAGTGGGGCTAACGGCTCATGCACACGGCCATAAGTGTTTCGCGGTCCGCAAAACAAGGATCCCGGCCAAGTGCATGCCACTATTTATTTTTTTACTTCTGTAGAAATGTCCTGTTCTTGTCCTTGTGAAACTGGACAAGAATAGGACATGCTCTTTTTTTTTCGGGACTGCGGAACAGACATACGGATGGGGACAGCACACCGTGTGCTGTCCGCATCTTTTGCAGCCCCATTGAAATGAATGGGTCCGCATCCAATCCACAAAAAATGCGGATCATATGTGAACAGAAACTACGTTTGTGTGCATAAAGCCTAAATTTTTTATATAAATGACTAACTATAAATTACTGGTTCACATTTTTAAGTAAAAAAATATATTATCTCCCCTTGTTGCACTGATCGCTATCAAAGGAAAAAATCTCCTGCGCTCTGTTAAAACGTCTCAGTCTTTATTCACACATCTTCTAAAAACATCAGAATAGCTGATGCACTTACATGTTTTGGATAGTGTTGATCCATCCTTAGGGCTCATGCACGCGACCGTGCTGTTTTTTGCAGACCGCAAATTGTGGATCCGCAAAAAACGGATGCCGCCCGTGTGCCTTCCGCAACTTGAGGAACGGAACAGAAGGCCCATTATAGAGATGCCTATTCTTGCAGCAAAACGGACACGGAACACAGAGTGCTGTCCGCATCTTTTGCGGACCCATTGAAATGAATGGTTCCGTATACAGAATCAAAATACGGTCTGTATACGGAACGCAAAAAACTTGTGTGCATGAGCCCTTAGGCTACTTTCACACTAGCGTTTTTGCTGGATCCGGCAGGGTCCAGCAACAACGCTTCCATTACTGATAATACAACCATCTTCATCCATTATGAATGGATCCGGTTGTATTATCTTTAACATTGCCAAGACGCATCCGTCATGAACTCCATTGAAAGTCAATGGGGGACGCATCCGATTTCCATTGTGTCAGCCCCTATGACGGAACTCAATACCGGAAAACTTAAACGCTAGTGTGAAAGTACCCTTACCCGTGGCTCCATGTATCAACATTATTCGAAACATGCAAGTGTCTCAAGTGAACTCCAGTATTCTGATGTTTTTAGAAGATGTGTGAATAAAGACTAAGGCCCCTTTCACACGGGCGAGTTTTCCACACAGGTGCAATGCGTGAGGTGAATGCATTGCGCCCGCACTGAATCCTGACCCATTTATTTCAATGGGGCTGTGTACATGAGCGATGTTTTTCACGCATCACTTGTGCGTTGCGTGAAAATCGCAGCATGCTCTATATTCTGCGTTTTTCACGCAACGCAGGCCCCATAGAAATGAATGGGGCTGCGTGAAAATTGCAAGCATCCGCAAGCAAGTGCGGATGCGATGCGATTTTCACGCATGGTTGCTAAGGAGACGAGGGATGAGCGACCTGGGTCCCCATTTGCTTTATTATTTTCCATTATAACATGGTTATAATGGAAAATAATAGCATTCTTTAATACAGAATGCAAAGTGAAATGTCACTTGAGGGTTAAAAAATAATAAAAACATTACTCACCTGATCCACTTGATCGCGCAGCCGGGATCCTCTTCTTTGTTCTTCTTGAAGGACCTGCAAAAGGACCTTCGCTGACCTCATTGCGCTCACCATGTGGTGAGTGCGGTGATGTCAGCGCAGGTCCTGCTGAATGACGATTGAAGATAGAAGGATCGTCTTTCAGCAGGACCTCACCACACTCACCACATGGTGAGCGCAATGAGGTCAGCGAAGGTCCTTTTGCAGGTCCTTCAAGAAGAACAAAGAAGAGGATCCCGGCTGCGCGATCAAGTGGATCAGGTGAGTAATGTTTTTTATTATTTTTTAACCCTCAAGTGACATTTCACTTTGCATTCTGTATTAAAGAATGCTATTATTTTCCATTATAACCATGTTATAATGGAAAATAATAAAATCTACAAAACACCTAACCCAAACCCCGAACTTCAGTGAAAAAGTCCCGGTTCGGGTCTGGGTACCACATTCAGTTTTTTTCTCACGCGCGTGAAAAACGCATTGCACTCGCGCGGAAGGAACTGAACATCGGAACGCAATCGCAGACAAAACTGACTGCAATTGCGTGCCTACTCACGCAGGTTTCCCACAATGCACCCTGAACGCATCTGGCCCTCACCCGTGACGCCTGTGTGAAGGGGCCCTAAGAAGTTTTAACAGAGCGCAGGAAATTTTTGCCTTTCACTGTCATCATCATACCTGTATTGTAGCCCAGGACTCTTTGTTCCTTTCTCCCTGCACCATCTGCAACATAGAAAAATGTGACGATACTACAAGTGGTGAGAGTCTCAATTTTATAATTGTTATATAGGTTTATTGATTGGTCATATGATCCCCAGAATGCCGACAGCAAAAGATGTTACTAGTACCAACACACTCCTGAGGGGACGTTCATACAGGCAAAAATCAGACAAGGTTTTTGTCTGTTTCTGCTGCAGGTCGAAGGACAAAGGTTTGGTACCATGTTAGCCAGTAGTAAGAAGTCTTGATGCTCTCAGAAAGAGGAAGAATATAAAAAAAATTGTAATCTGATACTTTTTAATGGCTAACCAAAATAAATGATGTTATAAGGCAAGCTTTTCTTCAGGCCGGAAAAGCTTTTTTTTTTTTTTTTTTTCATTTCTGGCATGAAGAAGGGACCTAAGAGTCTTGAAAGTTTGCCATATAACATCATTTATTTTATTTAGCCATTAAAACCATTTCTGACCTGAAGAAAGGACTTGCTGCTCTGCACACTGAATAGCCACAGTCAATGGAGCTACTCAGAGCGCGGCCTCCCGTCACAGTCCCATCGCTTCCTCTGGTGTGGAAACCAAAGCAACAGTTTCTACATCGTAATCAGCGTTAAAACACTCCATGTGAACTAGCCCTAACTGTGACACTGCGACAGGACAGAAACTGGAGTTGGACAGCAGGCCCAGTATAGTGTGAAGAAAAATAACAATAAAATCCAGTTGTCTTTTAAGAGGCAGATCATGAAAAATAAAATAAATTAAAGTAAAAAAAAAAGAAAAAAATGGAATCAATAAATATTTTTAAAAAATCCCCCAGAAATTGTTCCTCTGCCAATTCCTGTTGTACTGCTAACCAAGACTCAACTACCCTAAATTGGATATTTATTACATGAAAATTTATGATAAACACTAATGATGTCTATTTTAGGGTAACACACTATTATTACCACAAAAAAAATTATCTAAAATGTAAAAAATATTTTTTGCTATATTTTCAACTTATCAGCCTTAAAATTAAAGGAGTTATCAAAGACTAAACAGACCTTTGGATTCCGGCTGCATTTCTCCACAGCCGCATCGGCAGGTCCCGGGTCTCTGGGAATCAACGCAGCAGTGACCAGTAATTGGCTGCAGCTGTCACGTTGTGTCCATCAACAGATTGATTCACAGATGCCTACAAAGGTCCTTGGTTTCTGAGGAGTGATGTAGATGTAATCCAGTGGCTGGGACTAGATAAGTATAAAACTCACCGTGGGTCCAGCCACTCTGAAGAGGTCTGTTAAAAATGTTTAGCCTTGGATAACCACTTAAAAAAAAACTAAATATTTATATAAAAATGAGAAATTAAACCGCCATTATTCCCAAAAAATGCTGCAAAAAAAAGTTATAAACAAATAAAAAAGTTATCGCAGTTAAACAAATGTGTGCTAAAGGGGCTAAAAGGTGTCTGGTTCTGAAGGCCCAAAATACTGATTCAAATCCAACAGGAGAAGGCAAATCAAGAGGATAGGTGAGATGGAACTATGTATTTCAATAAAGTATCTGACTCTACATAGCATCTTTCTTAGTGATCCAACAAGCCAGCACCAAATTCAGCCAGACCACATATCCAATCGTTCCCATTCCAAAACATCATATTTATATTCTTCACTTGCAATGCATTCAGAAAGTCTTCAGACCCCCTCACTTTAACTTTTTGCTCCGTCATACTGCACTGAATTCCCCATAATGAGAAAGGGAAAACTGAATTTTAGAAATGTTTGCTAATTTATTGAAAAAGGAAAAACTAAAATTTCACATGGACATAGGTATTCAGACCCTTTTCTATGACATTTGAAATTTTGCTCTGGGGTACTCCCATTTCTCTTGATCATCTTCAAGATCTTTCTACATCTTGAGCAATGTCTGCCTGTGGTAAATTCTGTTGATTTTACATAATTTGGAAAGGCTTCCCACTGTCTATATAAGGTCTCCCAGCTGACAATGCATATCAGAGCAAAAAACCAAGCCATGAGTAGGAAAGAACTGCCCGTAGAGCTCAGAGGCAGGACTGTGTGGAGGCACAGATCTGGAGAAGGGTACAAAAATGTCTGCTGAATTGAAAATGCCCGAGAGCACAGTGGCCTCCAGAATTCTTAAATGGACGAAGTGTGGAACAACCAGGTCTCTAAACTAAGTAAACAGGGTTGGGGAGAAGGGCCTTGGTAATAGAGGCGAGCAAGAACTCTGTTCACTCTGTCTAAGCTCCAAAGATCCTGTGTGTAGATGGAAGAAACTTCCAGAAGGTCAACTACAGTACTCAACTAATCTGAGCTGTAGTGGCCAGAAAGAAGATGCTCCTCAGTAAAACACACGAAAGCCCGTCTGGAGTTTCCAAAAAAGTACCTAAAGGACTCTCAGATTGTGAGAAACAAGATTCTCTGACATAATGAAACCAAAATTGAACTATTTGGACTCAATTCTGAGTGTCATGTCTAGAGGAAACCAGGCACCGTCCATCACTCACTCAATACCATTCCTAAAGTGAAGCATGGTGGTGGCAGCATCCTGCTGTGGGGGTGTTTTTCAGAGGGTGGGACAGGGAGGCTGGTCAGGGTTGGAGGAAAGCTTAATGGAGCAAAGAGAGATTTTCTTAATGAAAACTTGATCCAAAGTGCTCTAGTCTCTGTGAATGTCCTTGAGTGGTTCAGCCAGGGGCGTAGCTATAGGGGTGCAGAGGTAGCAGTCGCTACTGGGCCCAGGAGCCTGAGGGGGCCCAAAGACCCTTGAGCTGCATAAGAAGACACACAAAGCACTGAGGGAAGGGGGGCCCAAGTCTAACTCTTGCACCAGGGCCCATGAGCCTTTAGCTACGCCCCTGGGTTCAGCCAAAGTCTTGACTGGAAGCCAATCAAAAGTCTCTGGAGAGGCCTAAAAATGGCTGTCCACCGATGGTCCATCCAGCCTGACAAAGCTGCAGAGGATCTGCAGAGAAGAATGTCAGAAAATCCCCAAATGCAGGTATAAACCTTGTGGCATCATCCCCTAGAAGACTGGAGGCTGTAATCACTGCTAGTGTCGAGCGAAGCGAGCTTCGGATGCTTCATCTAAAGTCACTTAATTCAAAACTTCAGAATAATATTGTACAGAGATCCGTCTCCGTACAGTATTAGAATGTATGGGCTCCGATTAGCCAAAGTAAGTTATTCGTGAAGTCGAGGGTGACTTCGTTGAATAACTTCGGTAGTTGATTTTTAAAGTGTAAAACTACTTTAAAACTTAAAACCAAACTCGGCTTTGCTTCCGACTAGTACCTCAGACCTCCCAGCTGTTTCAGGTGTGTGTCATATGTATAAGGCTGGTTTCACTCCTGCTGGACCCTATTATAGGCAGTATCCATCATTGCCAGATCTGGAGAACTGGTATAGAACAGACAGCCGGAGAAGACAGCTACAGATGTGAAACTAGCCAAACATGGCCACACTTGGCAGATATAGTGAGAATGGGAATACGTTTTATTCTGCCAGATATTACAGCAACAAGTGCACTGGAGGTGAAGCTTCACTTTGGAGTGGACTGAGTGACAGCGCTGGCAGTCTCTTGGTTAGATTGCTACACTTAGGGAAAAGGGGCTGTGAAGCAACTCAATGCAAACTGCACTTCAGTGAAGCTTGGCCTCCAGTGCACCTAAGGAGCAGAATCTGGCAGAGTAAAACTTCATATTCTCACTACACATGATGAAAGCTCCACAAAAGGTAGGTACACTGCTCTTCCCAGTTCCAGCCGTAGAGCCTGGTCAAAAATGCGGACAGATTCCTTTAAAGGGAGTCTGTCACCTACCTGACCGGTTTCAAACAGGTGACATTGTTCAGTGGGGCACAAAGACATGACACAGATGTTACACGTGTTTAGTTCTTCAGATGCTTCAAGTCGCCCAAAAAGTTCCCTATAGGCTGTTCGCGCATCACTGCCGGGCCCGGGCATGCGCAGTGTTCTGCCCACTGTTGGCAGAGGGACAGGGATATGGAGTGTGCATCACCAGTTACTGGCCTGAAATAGGCGCATGCGCACTGCATATCTCTGTGCCTCTGACCACAGTGGGCAGAACAGTGCGCATGCACAGGCCCGGCAGTGACGCGCGAACAGCCTATAGGGAAATATGATGTCACAGAGCCACAGGGCTGGCCTGAGCTTACTGAGGGGCAGAGTTAGGCGCGAGTGAGGCAGGGGAACTTGGGCACTTTCAGAAAACTCTCCGCCCCTGGGCACTTGCGACGGCTCATTAGCATATGATAAAAACAACTTTTTGGGCGACTTGAAGCATCTGAAGATTTAAACACGTGTAACATCTGTGTCATGTCTTTGTGCCCCACTGAACAATGTCACCTGTTTGAAACCGGTCAGGTAGGTGACAGACTCCCTTTAAGTTGAATCCATACCAGATCTGATTGAATTCTTAATGTTTGATAAGATGTGGCAATGCAATGCAATAGCCTTTGGTGAAAAATCACTAGGCATTGCTGCATCCATAGCTGCCATCTAAACGAACCTCTTAGATAAGCATATAGAGGGAGATTTATCAAAACTGGTGTAAAGGAAAACTGGCTTAGTTGCCCATAGCAACCAATCAGATTCCACCTTTCATTTTCCTGCTCTGAAAAATTAAAGGATCAATCTGATTGACTGCTATGGGCAACTAAGCCAGTTTTCCTTTACACCAGTTTCGATAAATCGACCCCATATTATTTAACACAAGAGAATCCGGGTGATCTGTCATGATAAGGACATTTATAATTGCTTTTGACACTAATGTCCACCTGAGTCATGGCTTTGGGATAAAAACAACGTTCAGACATCATGTTCATATCCCAGATTGGGACTGTTTAGAGGGCAGAACTGTATTTAGTGGTATTTTTAAAAAATCATCTAAAATGGGTTCGATAAGAGCATTTCCATCTATGGCCACTAGAGGCTGCTGGAGGAGTATGCATAACATTGCGCTGGTTCTTTCCCGCAATATTGCTACAAAATAAAAGGTTGGCTGCTGTTTCGGCATTGAGACTTGAGACCCACTTGCGTAGGTGGATTTTTTTTTTTTATTATGTATCTGATATCCAATGTACAAGCCTGGACCTGAACTTCATTTTGTTTCATGTACAGGCAGTCTGAGAAAATAACAGCACAGGTTTATTGTCATTTTTTGAAAGTTTTCTGGTGCAATTTGCACCTGTTTTTGACTAATACCGGTAGTACTTTGGCTACATTTATGTAGCTTTGTGAAATTTTCGAGGTTTTTTTAACACCACACTTTTCTATGTTGAAAAGAAAGTTAGACATTGCTACAGCAGCAAACATTATTGGCCCATTTATAATAAGCAACTTTAAAATGTTGTGCATGCTCCCTACTGAACAATAATTAACTTGTCATTGTCAGTCAAAGCAGTATAATTAATGAAGAATTACAACATAGAAACATAGAATGTGTCGGCAGATAAGAACCATTTGGCCCATCTAGTCTGCCCAATAAAAATATATGTCAATGATATGAAAAGATAGAATCAAATCAAACCTAACATTAATTGCTCAGTTATATCCTTATATCAATCATATCATCGTCATGCTAGAATAATACACTGCTCAAAAAAATAAAGGGAACACAAAAATAACACATCCTAGATCTGAATTAATTAAATATTCTTCTGAAATACTTTGTTCTTTACATAGTTGAATGTGCTGACAACAAAATCACACAAAAATAAAAAAATGGAAATCAAATTTTTTAACCCATGGAGGTCTGGATTTGGAGTCACACTCAAAATTAAAGTGGAAAAACACACTACAGGCTGATCCAACTTTAATGTAATGTCCTTAAAACAAGTCAAAATGAGGCTCAGTAGTGTGTGTGGCCTCCACATGCCTGTATGACCTCCCAACAACGCCTGTGCATGCTCCTGATGAGGTGGCGGACGGTCTCCTGAGGGATCTCCTCCCAGACCTGGACTAAAGCATCTGCCAACTCCTGGACAGTCTGTGGTGCAACGTGACATTGGTGGATAGAGCGAGACATGATGTCCCAGATGTGCTCATTTGGATTCAGGTCTGGGGAACGGGCGGGCCAGTCCATAGCATCAATGCCTTCGTCTTGCAGGAACTGCTGACACACTCCAGCCACATGAGGTCTAGCATTGTCTTGCATTAGGAGGAACCCAGGGCCAACCGCACCAGCATATGGTCTCACAAGGGGTCTGAGGATCACATCTTGGTACCTAATAGCAGTCAGGATACCTCTGGCGAGCACATGGAGGGCTGTGCGGCCCTCCAAAGAAATGTCACCCCACACCATTACTGACCCAATGCCAAACCGGTCATGCAGGAGGATGTTGCAGGCAGCAGAACGTTCTCCACGGCGTCTCCAGACTCTGTCACGTCTGTCACATGTGCTCAGTGTGAACCTGCTTTCATCTGTGAAGAGCACAGGGCGCCAGTGGCGAATTTGCCAATCTTGGTGTTCTCTGGCAAATGCCAAACGTCCTGCACGGTGTTGGGCTGTAAGCACAACCCCCACCTGTGGACGTCGGGCCCTCATATCACCCTCATGGAGTCTGTTTCTGACCGTTTGAGCAAACACATGCACATTTGTGGCCTGCTGGAGGTCATTTTGCAGCGCTCTGGCAGTGCTCCTCCTGTTCCTCCTTGCACAAAGGCGGAGGTAGCAGTCCTGCTGCTGGGTTGTTGCCCTCCTACGGCCTCCTCCACATCTCCTGATGTACTGGCCTGTCTCCTGGTAGCGCCTCCATGCTCTGGACTCTACGCTGACAGACACAGCAAACCTTCTTGTCACAGCTCGCATTGATGTGCCATCCTGGATAAGCTGCACTACCTGAGCCACTTGTGTGGGTTGTAGACTCCGTCTCATGCTACCACTAGAGTGAAAGCACCGCCAGCATTCAAAGTGACCAAAACATCAGCCAGGAAGCATAGGAACTGAGAAGTGGTCTGTGCTCACCACCTGCAGAATCACTACTTTATTGGGGGTGTCTTGCTAATTGCCTATAATTTCCACCTGTTGTCTATCCCATTTGCACAACAGCATGTGAAATTGATTGTCACTCAGTGTTGCTTCCTAAGTGGACAGTTTGATTTCACAGAAGTGTAATTGACTTGGAGTTACATTGTGTTGTTTAAGTGTTCCCTTTATTTTTTTGAGCAGTGTATATACATTCAAACAAATTTAATCAAACTTTAACAGGTACTCAGCAATAAACCTCTGTGTAATAAATCATTTCCCATATCAATTCCTGTAATCATTTAAAGGGCTTCTGTCACCCCACTAAACTCATATTATTATTTTTTTGTGTACTTACAATCCCTATCCTGCGATATATCTATACATTATGTTATTAATCATTTTCGTTCAGTAGATATGTCAAAAAACGTACTTTTATAATATGCTAATTACCTGTCTACCAGCAAGTAGGGCGTCTACTCGCAGGTAGCAGCCGCAAAAAACCGCCCCCTCCTCCTGTTGATTGACAGGGCCAGCCGTGATCTCCTCCTCCGGCCGGCCCTGTCAGCATTTAAAAAAATCGCGCGCCTGTGTTGATTCGGCGCATGCGCTCTGAGATAAGGAGGCTCGCCTCCTCAGCACTCCCTCAGTGCGCCTGCGCCGATGACGTCACTGAAAGAGAAGACGTCATCGGCGCAGGCGCACTGAGGGAGTGCTGAGGAGGCGAGCCTCCTTATCTCAGAGCGCCTGCGCCGAATCAACACAGGCGCGCGATTTTTGAAATGCTGACAGGACCAGTCGGAGGAGGAGATCGCGGCTGGCCCTGTCAATCAACAGGAGGAGGGGGCGGTTTTTTGCGGCTGCTACCTGCGAGTAGACGCCCTACTTGCTGGTAGACAGGTAATTAGCATATTATAAAAGTACGTTTTTTGACATATCTACTGAACGAAAATGATTAATAACATAATGTATAGATATATCGCAGGATAGGGATTGTAAGTACACAAACAAATAATAATATGAGTTTAGTGGGGTGACAGAAGCCCTTTAAATGATTACAGGAATTGATATGGGAAATGATTTATTACACAGAGGTTTATTGCTGAGTACCTGTTAAAGTTTGATTAAATTTGTTTGAATGTATATATTATTATAGCATGACGATTTTTACATTTTAAAAGTAGGAAAACACCAAAAAAAACTATACCAATATGGTATAGCTGTCATCATACTGACCCTCAGAATTAGGTTAATGCATCACTTTTACTGCATAGGGAGGGCTGTGAAAAAAATAAATAAACATAAAACAAGGCAGAATTGTGTTTTTTCCCTATTCCATCACATTTGCAATTTTTTTTCCATCTTCTCACTACATCATATGCAATTTCAAATGGTACAATTAGAATGTATAACTTGTCCCACAAAATCAAACCATGATATGTCTATATGGAAGAATAAAAAAGTTATGGCTCTGAGAAGGCACAGGGTAAATAGAAGAGAATGGAAAAAAAGAAGAAAAAAAAAGATAATTGCTGTTGTGAAGGGGTTTATATTCAATAAATGGGGGAGTGCCAAAATACTGGAAGAATTTAGAACTTTACTTTTTTAACTTAGTATTTAACATGGAACTTAGGGACAAAACTTTTGTTTTTGTTGGCTCATATTACGCCTCACAATATCTTAATTACTCACAAGTTTTTAACCATTGCTTATTGTGGCAACATATGTCACCATAAACAGGTGTCAAGAGTCCTCTCAGCCTGCTTTATTATTACTAGGCTTATAGGATGGTGTCATCATCTGCATCCTCTGTAAAAATAAATACTTCGCTAGGTCTTGCAGTATCTAGTTGAGGGAGCATTTCTTAGATAATGAAGATCATCATAAGCTGCTTTTCCTTAGAGGATGCAGGACATGAGGACCTTCAAGATCTCTACATCTTAGTATCTGGTAAGATTTTTGGGGGTTGATAATGAAACCCAATTGTAAAGGCTTCTGTACACATTAGATTATGGTTGTCTGGACCTCCCTATATATTATGGGGATTATGGAGATGTCCCAACTTTCCCCAACAGATGATGTTGGGAAAAGAAGGATCGGGCATGTTAAATTTTAACACCAATCCTTTTGTTTTCAAATGAGATAAGCTACCACTAGAGGTATCTGGCAGAGGTTTATTATATTCATTCCACTGAAAACACATGCAACTGAGCTCAGCGTACATGTATATGAGGGACTTAGGAAAAATATACAGTACGTCGGCTATTAAAAGGTGTATGGGCACCTTAACACTTTTATATTTCTTTCTCTATAGAAGTCCTTCAGAAGTCTCTTCAGCTCTCACTGATAATTAGCACATTTTGTCATGGTGGACGAGGCTCCCAGTGTTCCCCCAGAATATTGTTTGCTTAGATCACTGTAATCAAAGATTTATTTCACTTTCTTTCTTTCCTAGAATTTCATCTCTTGAGTCAGGCTCAGAGCAGAAAACGGAGCTGAACCATGTGAAGGATTTTATCTGCAAACATCAGTGTGATGTGAGGTGTGGATTTCCCCGATGAACCTGAGATGTTTTACAGAATAAATAATTTACTATAAAGAGGCACAATCTTAATGGTTCTCTCACAAGAGGTACACAGTCACCTAAACAGGTTACAGTTGCACACCACGGTACAGTCCACACCAAGGAACAAGTCCCTCTGGCCACGTGCCTCTCACGGTGTCCTGATGTTGCCACGCCAAGAACACTTGGGTTTCCAGGCCTAGCTAGGACAAATAACAGTTCTCAGTCTCTCAGAGGGGTGGCTGCCTCTGCGTGCTAGCACAATATCACACTGGGTGTTTTAGTTGTCAACTTGGTTAGCAATATGTTTGGCAGGTCTCCCATGGCCTTTATCTTTTTCACAGGGTTTCCTCTTCATGAACTGGGTCTTCTAGACAACTTCTCTCTATACCACTGTGCTGCTGCAGTATACTTCCAGACAAACCGCTCCACTAGTTGACGTGCACGGTTTAACACTCACTTCCTAGAAATTGCAGTCCCTCAGACCTGGGGGTATCTGCAACTGTAAATAGGTTTGTAATATTATGTTATGTATTTCAGGTTCTGGCTGTCTATTCCAGCAGAGGAGGTATGGATAGCAAAGGTTGGCAGGAACAGGGATAACCACCTCTTGGTTGGAGTGCGCTGGTCCTGCTTCCAGGAAGAGGGTGCTGTGTAGTTAGGGTAAGGAAAGTAAGCTCACTCCAGAGCTCCTGCTCCAGGGAACCATATTTTATTTTCCAGAGAGACCAACAAGATTCAGCTTAAAAAAAAGGACCTGAGAGACAAGGCAGCAGAGTGATACTGCTGCACGGTGAGGGACTATGGCTCAGACACCTATCACCTATGTCACCACCACTAGGTCAGATAAAGCTCAACTCTGTGTACCCACAAGTGCCAATATACAGTCATCCAACCTGCCACCATGCCTCCTCAACTGGTGCCAGAAACTGCACTTTGAATTTGCCGCAAGTTATATTTTGTGCTAATTAAAAAGAGGCTGTTATACGTTTGTTTCTATCCTCATTCTTCAAACTACATTTCCACTGCACTGGTCCCCACGGAGGGACTACTCCACAGCACGTCTTGTCAGGGCCACTACCACTCCTATCCTCTGCACTGGTCCCCACGGAGGGACTACTCCACAGCACGTCTTGTCAGGGCCACTACCACTCCTATCCTCTGCACTGGTCCCCACGGAGGGACTACTCCACAGCACGTCTTGTCAGGGCCACTACCACTCCTATCCTCTGCACTGGTCCCCACGGAGGGACTACTCCACAGCACGTCTTGTCAGGGCCACTACCACTCCTATCCTCTGCACTGGCTCCTCAGGGGCTTGCTGCACATGTCATGCTGATCCAGTCTTAAAGAGTAACTCAACTTTTTTTAAAACTTTCTTTTAAAAGGTCCTAAATAGTTGAACAGTTATTCTCCCTGGGGCCCACTGTGTACAGGAGTAGCAATGTGCCATAGAGGCAGAGGGAGCTCAGACAGGAGCCCGCTCCGCTCTGCTAAATCCTGGCATAGCACATCTGTACAGGGTAGTAGGGTACACATGTGCTGGGCCAGAATTTAGCGGCCAAGCTTGAAAGGAGCACATGCAGGAGCAGTGATCTGTGTTCTGTTCGCTGCAACCCCCAATTCAATCTGTCTATACCTCCCAACCGTCCCGGATCCAGCGGAACAGTCCCAGATTTCAGTGGCTGTCCCGGGTGGATGTCCCGCTTTCAGCTGTGTCTGCTTCCATAGGACGCAGGGACAGCTGATTATAATGGTGAAGCAGGGAGCACTCAGCTCCCAACTTCACCATTCACCTCAGCTGCCCCTCCCCCACTTTCCACTAATCCGACTGTGGAGCTCTGAGGAGGACTTGTTCTTTCAGCGTCCTCCTCTGTCTGCAGTTGCTGAAGGACCTGTGATGACGTCAGTAAGCAGAGCTCAGCAGTTCAAGGACCTGCAATGATGTCATGTCCATGTGATTAGTGGATGAAGAGGCGGGGCTTAGCAGTGGAGAGAACATACTGCGGCTGATTCAATGTAAGAGGCTGAGAGCCTGGGATATGCTGGGAGCTGTAGTTCTCCTGCTTGGAGGGAGGGAGTGGTTATTTGCCTAGCACTATAGCTTTGAAGGGAGGGGAGAGATGTTATCTACATGGGACTATGTTGGAGGGGGCTGGAGGGAGGGAATGATGTTATTTACATGGGACTATAAATTGGAGGAGGCTGTATTTAAAGAGCGATGTACCGTAATTTACATGGGACTGTACATTGGAATAGTCTGTAGATAGATAGTGATGTTATGTACATGGGACTGTATGTTGGAGGGGAGCGATGTTATTTAGCCTATAGGTAGTGATGAGCAAGTCTGGCGTACAAGGTTTGGGTTATCTAAGAGCTTTGTTATGGATTCCGTTCCGAAAGACTATAACGTATGGTCCGTGGTTAGCTCATCACTACTTATATGCACACGGCCATTTTTATAACCAATTAAAGTTTGAGGCTGGTCACTCGGCCAAAGAATAGCGGCTGTCAGAAAGCAGGACATGTCGTGGGATTAGGCGTTTTGTTTTTGGGGAGTTAGAGGTGTGGCCTAGTGCAGAAAAATTTGCTGCGGCGCGCAAAGCATAGTGTCCCTCCTTCCTCTTTTCTAAAGTTGGGAGGTATGCTGTGCTGACATGTCACACCCAGGCAATCTCTACATGCAGGGCTGGTGCAAGGATTTTTGCCACCCTAGGCAAAAGCTAATTTTGCTGCCCCCTTGACTCCGCCCATTGACCACGCCCCCTTTTCAGCCCCTTTTTCAGCCACCTATTGCATGCAACATTTAACTATGGTCGTGTACCCTGTGCCAGTCTATGGTCATGTACCCTGTGCCAGTCTGACTATGGTTGCGTACCCTGTGCCAGTCTGACTATGGTCATGTATATATAAAATTCAGCCATTGTCTGCCACCTAGTACCATCCCAGTGATGCCTATCACTCTGCGCTGTTCAGCAGGTTGGCACACCAAACACGAGCAGTGCCACCTATTCACTGCCAGGCGCCATTTAGCCACTGTCTGAAATCCTGTGCCACCAGGGCAACATAAAACAGTATGCTGCCTTGTGCCCTCTGCCAGTCTGGCACTGTCCTGCACCCTGTACCATTCATAGCCCTTTAGACAGTATGTGCCACCTATTAGGCTCCATGTGCCACTGCTGGGCACCCTGTGCCAGTCAGAATCTATGGCCCCTAGTCAAGCAGCAGGTGTGCCCTGACCCCTGTACATAAGTGTGTGCCACCCTGCTGCCAGTCACTGTCCTGCAGCCTCTGACACCCTAGTGCAGGTTGTCAGAGTGCGGTTGCCAGGGGTGCTCACCAGGTTCTGCTCCTCGCTGTGCTCCAGGTCCACATTGCCTTGGCTCTTGCCAAGATCACGAGTCTTTGGCGACCTCGGGAGGTCACTGGTCTCGCGGGATTGCGCGCCCGAAGTCAGGGCCGGTGCAAGGATTTTTGTCAACAGAAGCAAATGTACAATGCGCCGAAACGACGTTTAGCTTAAGGCCGGATCCGGATTAATGCCTTTCAATGGGCATTAATTCCGGATCCGGCCTTGCGGCAAGTGTTCAGGATTTTTGGCCGGAGCAAAAAGCGCAGCATGCTGCGGTATTTTCTCCGGCCAAAAAACGCTCCGGTCCGGAACTGAAGACATCCTGATGCATCCTGAACGGATTTCTCTCCATTCAGAATGCATTAGGATAAAACTGATCAGGATTCTTCCGGCATAGAGCCCTGACGACGGAACTCTGTGCCGGAAGAAAAGAACGCAAGTGTGAAAGAGCCCTAAATGAGATTTAAATACACCAGGGTCTTGTAGCTGTGTCTCAGCTACGTGCAGCTCTCTCTGCCCGAAGTGAACTCATCGGAGCGCATCCGGCCGGCAAGTACAGGAACAGAAGGAGATGTCAGATGTATGACAAGTAGGGGTGGGGTGCAGGCGGTGGCCGGCGCCCCCAGGCAGAGTGCGCTCTACGCGTTTGCGTACTCTGCTTATGGGTGGCGCCCTGTCTACATGGGATGCTGCCAACTTTCCTATTTTGTTAGTCCCTTCTCCTGGCCCCTTGAGAATGACAGTGCACCCCTGAATTTCCTGACTTTGTTATTAGGGTTTGGAAGAACACCCTGCACATGGCAGCCTCCTGTGGGATTGATTCCAGGGCCATAATTCCTGTTGCCCCTCTACTGGACCAATTAGGAGGCTTCTACCCCTTTCACTGCCCAGATCTACACTCTGCCATTGGGCAAACTGCCACCATGCCCCTGGATTTTGATATATTATATAGTTTCAAAACACAAATACTAGTACGTCTCACATTGCAGCAAAAAATATGCAACAATCACATGTACAGCACGGCAGGGAAAGCAAATGCAAATTCAACTATAAACATAATATAATAATGTTTCCCAAGGAGCACACTGTTACACAAGCCTGAAAAATGCTGCCTCATGGGTCTTTCTAAAACTAGAACTATGTGGAGTCTTTGGTCAGGTTACTGAAGCTTCCATAGAAAAGACTTGAGTCATCTGGTGATTGAGCGTGCACCTTTATTGCCATAGAAGTAATTGATAAACAGCTGCCAGACACTTCTGTCTCCACTTATCTCTTGGTTGTGTGCAGTGGCGTCTCTAGCTTTCAAATTTTTGGGGGGCACACTGGGGGCCAGGACAAAAGTAGGGGGGGGGGCAGCTATAACAACGATACATTTACACAAGTACGCTTAGAAATGCTGCGATACTTTACCCAATACCTAAAACCGCAACAGGGAAGAAAAGTCCTGCTGTCTGTGGTTTAAAAAAAAAAAAAAACAATCACTCAGATTTCAACATGTCCTAGTTGCCTGTGGATGACACTTTTATAGGGAGGGGGATCTGTGGATGAAACTGCTATGGGGGGGGATCTGTGGATGACACATACCGTATATAGCATCTTATGCTATATGTGTCATCCACAGATCCACCCCATGACAGTGTCATCCCCATTTCCCCCTCCCTATAACAGTGTCATCCACAGATCCCCCTCCCTATAACAGTGTCATCCACAGATCCCCCTCCCTATAACCGTGTCATCCACAGATCCCCCTTCCTATAACCGTGTCATCCACAGATCCCCCTCCCCGCCACTCACAGGAGTGTACATTTGACATTTCTAAACTGTAATCCATATCCTGCAGTAACTTTAACTTTAAATCAGGATTAAGCAGCCGCTCATCTCTACTAGTACCTTAACCTTACACCACTCGGCTAGCTTCGGTAACAGGGCCAGGCTACAGCCTACAGGCACTGCCTGTTAGTTGTTACCGAGCGAGTGCTAATTTCTGCAGGTCAGAGCATACGGATTACAGTTTAGAAGAAATGTACACTCCTGTGAGCGGTCCAGACCAGTGGCGGATCCAGAGCCTGGTCTCAGGAGGGGCACTTCCAGATTATTTTCTTTCCGCCGCCACAGAACAAGGGTGCTTATAGAACAGACTACACAGTGTATAGGTATACTGTACATTGTGTGGCACAGTGTAGAGGTATACTGTACATTGTGTGGCACAGTGTAGAGGTATACTCTATATTGTAAAGCACAGTGTATGCTATATGTGTATAACCAACATATTTCACATGAAAACTTACAATTACTTGGCTTGGCCCTTGGGGATCTCGGACACCACTTCAACACTTTGGCCGGGAGCTCGGCGGAGCTGATGTTGTGTTTTATCCTAATGAGAATGATTTCATAATAAGGATTTGGAGAAGGGGCAGAGGGATAGCAGAGCAGGGAGAGGCTGGTGCTGCTACTAGGGGGTCATACCATGGGGGAGTAATAAAGCCCACCATAATGCCCCCCCCAGTAGAAATAATTCTCCTTATAATGTGACAGTGCAAAAAATACCCCCTTGTAATGCCCCCAGTTGAGCTAATGTCCCCCATAATGTGCCAGTATAAAATACCCCTATATAGTGCCCCCAGTAAATGCCCCCATAGTGCTCCTCTCCCCCATTCCTCCTAGTGCCCACCATAATGTACCAGTATAAAATGCCCCATATATCGTGCCCCAGTAGATGCCCTCAGTGTCCCCCATAATTTGTATAAAATACCCCTTCTTAGTGCCCCCCCGTAGATGACTCCATAGTACTCCTCTTCCCCCTTCCCCATAGTACCCACCATAATGTGTCCCAGTATAAAATGCTACTGTACAGAGCCCCCCATATAAAATACCCCTTCTTTGTGGCCTCATTAGATGCCCCTATAGTGCCCACAATCATGTGGCAGTAATAAGTGCCCCCAATAACGTGCCAGTAATAAGTGCCCCAATAACGTGCCAGTAACAAGAGCCCCCCAATGTGCCAGTAATAAGAGCCCAGCCCCATCACGTGCCAGTAATAAGCCCCCCATCACGTGCCAGTAATAAGCCCCCCATCACGTGCCAGTAATAAGCCCCCCCATCACGTGCCAGTAATAAGCCCCCCATCATGTGCCAGTAATAAGCCCCCCATCACGTGCCAGTAATAAGCCCCCCCAATGTGCCAGTACTAACAAGAGCCCCCCTAATGTGCCTGTAAAACTATTGTAAAAAAACAAACAAAAAAAACCCCACTTATACTTACCTCCATGTCAGCGATGCGATGCAGGCCTCTTCCGGCCTGTGTCCCGCGCTGTATGGCTCAGGCGGCGCGATGACGTCATCGCGCCGCATGCGCCGGCCTCTGGTAGGCTGCAGGCACTAGGCCGGCAGCCTATCAGAGGAAGGGAAAAGGACACGCCTCTCCCTCCCCTGCCCCGCCACAGCACAGGCAGATGACTATGGAGATGAGAGGGCTCACTTGGGGGGGCATTTTAGTTGAGGGGGGGCACAGCGTGATGTAGGGGGGCCGTGGCCCCCTCTGGCCCCCCCTGGTTGTGTGACTGTGTAATGCCCAGGGGCGTTGCTAGGGTCTGAAGACATCCGGGGCACAAGCCCACGTGAAGCCACGCTCCCACCCCATGAAGCCACGCCCTCACCGGCATCGGGGGCCTTCACAGTAGTTTTTAACCCCTTTCAGCAGTCACCCCTTCAGTGAATGGGGGACTGCTGAAAGGGGTTAATAACTACAGTGAAGGGCCTAGCCATCTGGGCAACCCCACAGATCATCTTAACCTATGGTCAGCCTAATTTAAAAAGAAGCAAACCCAACTATAAACTAATCACAGAAGTTGGAACCCATCAACCCCCCTTTTACTTGTTCCGCTACTTGCAGACTGCGCGGACATGAGTTCAAAACTTCTGACTGCAGTGACTGAAGTTCTGAACTCATGCTCGTGCAACCTGCAAGTAGCGAAACAAGTACAAGGGGGGTTGGGGGATGATCTGTGGGATTGCCTAGACGGCTAGGAATAGCCTTATAAAAAAAAAAATCCCACCAGCATAGGCGTGCACAGCCTATTGCATTAGGGTGTGCACCCTAAAGCACACACACGCCGCACATGTATGTATATATATATATATATATATATATATACACACTGCTCAAAAAAATAAAGGGAACACTTAAACAACACAATGTAACTCCAAGTCAATCACACTTCTGTGAAATCAAACTGTCCACTTAGGAAGCAACACTGAGTGACAATCAATTTCACATGCTGTTGTGCAAATGGGATAGACAACAGGTGGAAATTATAGGCAATTAGCAAGACACCCCCAATAAAGGAGTGGTTCTGCAGGTGGTAACCACAGACCACTTCTCAGTTCCTATTCTTCCTGGCTGATGTTTTGGTCACTTTTGAATGCTGGCGGTGCTTTCACTCTAGTGGTAGCATGAGACGGAGTCTACAAACCACACAAGTGGCTCAGGTAGTGCAGCTTATCCAGGATGGCACATCAATGCGAGCTGTGGCAAGAAGGTTTGCTGTGTCTGTCAGCGTAGTGTCCAGAGCATGGAGGCGCTACCAGGAGACAGGCCAGTACATCAGGAGACGTGGAGGAGGCCGTAGTAGGGCAACAACCCAGCAGCAGGACCTCTACCTCCGCCTTTGTGCAAGGAGGAACAGGAGGAGCACTGCCAGAGTCCTGCAAAATGACCTCCAGCAGGCCACAAATGTGCATGTGTCTGCTCAAACGGTCAGAAACAGACTCCATGAGGGTGATATGAGGGCCCAACGTCCACAGGTGGGGGTTGTGCTTACAGCCCAACACCGTGCAGGACGTTTGGCATTTGCCAGAGAACACCAAGATTGGCAAATTCGCCACTGGCGCCCCTTGCTCTTCACAGATGAACTCAGGTTCACACTGAGCACATGTGACAGACGTGACAGAATCTGGAGATGCCGTGGAGAACGTTCTGCTGCCTGCAACATCCTCCAGCATGACCGGTTTGGCATTGGGTTAGTAATGGTGTGGGGTGGCATTTCTTTGGAGGGCCGCACAGCCCTCCATGTGCTCGCCAGAGGTAGCCTGACTGCCATTAGGTACCGAGATGAGATCCTCAGACCCCTTGTGAGACCATATGCTGGTGCGGTTGGCCCTGGGTTCCTCCTAATGCAAGACAATGCTAGACCTCATGTGGCTGGAGTGTGTCAGCAGTTCCTGCAAGACGAAGACATTGATGCTATGGACTGGCCTGCCCGTTCCCCAGACCTGAATCCAATTGAGCACATCTGGGACATCATGTCTCGCTCTATCCACCAACGTCACGTTGCACCACAGACTGTCCAGGAGTTGGCAGATGCTTTAGTCCAGGTCTGGGAGGAGATCCCTCAGGAGACGTCCGCCACCTCATCAGGAGCATGCACAGGCATTGTAGGGAGGTCATACAGGCACGTGGAGGCCACACACACTACTGAGCCTCATTTTGACTTGTTTTAAGGACATTACATCAAAGTTGGATCAGCCTGTAGTGTGTTTTTCCACTTTAATTTTGAGTGTGACTCCAAATCCAGACCTCCATGGGTTGAAAATACTTCTATTACTCTTACCGGTAATTTGTTTTCCATGAGCCCATGACAGCATCTGTGAGAGATCCTCCTCCTTCCGGACAGGAAACAGGAACTTCCCAGATCTTTAAATTGGTCCCGTGCCTTCCACCTTCAGTATTTGACAAGATTCCTGGGACCAGCAACACACCTATATATAGTGAAAACTAAAAACATAGGCGAGAAAAACATAATAGAAAAAAAACTCTGCGCCAAATATATGCCAGGCATATCTCCTCTTTGGCACCATACCAAAGAGTAGATTTCTCTTTTTTCATCATTCTTTATGTATAAATAAAAAAATATATATTTTTTTTTTTTTTTAAATTAAGGGAGGGAATTATGTAGGTGCTGTCATGGGCTTATGGAAAACAAATTACCGGTAAGAGTAATAGTATTTCCATTACGCCCCATGACAGCACCTGTGAGAGACTAGACTAGATAACTATTAGGGAGGGACTACAGCCTGCAGCACCTTTCTCCCAAAAGACATATCCTGCACAGATGAAAGGTCCAACCTATAGTGCTTGTAAAACGTAGAGGGAGAACTCCACGTTGCAGCCCTATAGATCTGTTCGATGGTAGCGCACCCTTTTTCTGCCCAGGAAGAGGCTACTGCCCTGGTGGAATGGGCTGAAAAATCTGAAGGAACCTGACAATCTGATATTGAATATGCCAGACCTATCGCTCTCTTGATCCATCTGGCTAAGGTACGGCTTGTAACTTTCGAGCCCCTGTTCTGACCCTGAAACTGAACAAAGAGTTGCGGGGTTTTTCTAAAGCCCTTCGTAGACTCTAAATATGCACAGACACACCTTCTAACATCTAAAGTATGAAAGGATCTTTCTCCTTCATTCTTTGGGTCCTGACAAAAGGAAGGGAGAACTATTTCCTGAGACTTATGGAATATCGACACTACTTTGGGCAGAAATGCAGGATCCGGTTTGAAAACAATTCTATCCTCCAGAATCTGAGTATATGGTGGGGAAGAGGACAAAGCGGATAGTTCTCCTACTCGTCTGGCAGATGTAATGGCCACTAAAAATACGGTCTTATAGGACAGCATCTTTAAGGGGATGTCCCCCAGAGGTTCAAACGGAGCCTTGGTTAGAGCAGAAAGAACCAGGTTAGGGTCCCATGGGGCTGACTTAGATTTAACTATAGGACATAGTCTAGAGGATCCCTTAATGCACCTTTTGACCCAAGGATGAGTAGCCAATCGAAAATCAAACAGGACACTCAGTGCCGAGACCTGTACCTTGAGAGTGCTGGGTTTAAGCTTTTTGTTAAGGCCTTCCTGTAAAAAGTTTAAAATTAATGGGATGTTGGGTGAGCTCAAGTCTAAGCCTGGACCTGCAAACCGAAGGAAGGTTTTCCATACTCTCAGATAGATTTCGGAGGTGACTTTTTTCCTACTAGCCAGGAGAGTCCCAATGACTTGTTCTGATAGGCCTCTAGACCTGAAAAATGTCCTCTCAAAATCCAAGCTGTCAGGTGGAGGTTCTTGACTTCTGGATGACGTTGAGGGCCCTGATATAATAGGTCCTGTCTTTCTGGAAGCACCCAGGGATCGGCTATTGATAGTCTCCTCAACCAAGCAAACTAAACTCTTTTGGGCCAGAATGGTGCTATTAGTATCACTGTAGCCTGTTCCCTCCTGATCTTCTGGATCACTCTGGGCAATAGGGTGATGGGAGGGAAAGCATAGACTAGGCCCTTCAGATTTATCATCAGCCTGTTGGGCTTGGGGACCAGAAATAGGGTTGAATAAAAACCCTCTCCTTGTTCGTCCTTTGGGACTGGAACAAGGACTACCTTCTCCAGGAGGTTGTTTATTTCCTCCGAAGGTGCCACCTGTTTTGGAGAATTTTGGTTTAATGAAGTAATTTTGAATGTCCTGGGTGGTAGTCTCTTGAAGTCTAGGCGATAGCCTTCCCTTATAACATCCTTTATCCAGGCGCTTGCGGTAATATTTCGCCAGGCCGGAAAAAATAAGTAAAGACGACCGCCTACTTGGGGTCTGGCGTCATTGTTGAGTGGAACTTGATGTTTGAGGTCTGGATTTAAACAGCACACCTTTGGATTTATCAGAACTCCACTCCCTCCTTATCTTTTGATCCCCAAAACCTTTCCTTCTTTCATTGATCCGAAATGGCTTCCCCTGTTTAGGAAAGGACGGTGCTGGAAATCCTTTTTTCTTATCAGATGCCTTATCTAAAATATCATCTAAGGCTGACCCAAACAAAAAATCTCCTTGGCAAGGGAGGGCACAAAGCTTAGATTTTGAAGCTACATCGCCCTTCCACCCTTTTAACCATAACGACCTTCTGGCTGAATTGGACAATGCAGCCGCCCTAGCGGAAAGCCTCAATGCGTCAGCGGAGGCATCAGAGATGAAATACACTACACAGTACTTCATTTTTAACTAAATCTTGGATACTTTGCAATAAAGATGGCGACTCCTCTGCCACCAACTTATCCAGACAAGGTTGACAACATGTTTTTGGGTAAGACGGATCCAACTTCCGCTTGCAAATTCCACACTCTTTAGCTCTTTTGTGGGAAGCTTTCTTTGGGGCTTCTTTAACCTGCATTTAATAAAACAGCCCAATCAGTCTAACCTGACCATAATAATAACTCCCCGAAGGGAGATGGTGGGGGTTAACCCCTCTTACCCCCAGGAGTACCTTGCTTGGTTCCGAAAGCTGCTCCTGTCTGTCGGTGCGCTGTTGTACTTCCCCCTCTTCTTGCATGATAATGCTGCCTCAAGGGGGGCCAATGGAGGGCTGCAGGTGCCGCCTGGCGTCCGATCCGGTCAGTATCTGCCTGCTGCTGCTCCCTCCACGCTGGCTGGCCGGCGTTCCCTTTTTCAAATGGGCCGCGCAGCGCCCGCCATGTTTAAGCTCCTCCCCTTCCGGCCGGTGGAACGCACGCGTCACTTCCGGTGCGACGCGCACGCCCAGCTCAGCCAGCCTCAATGAGAGGAGAAGACGTACCTTCCCCCTCACGCCGCAACTTCGCCGGCAGGCAGGGTCACAAGGCAGCTACAGGATTCCCCCCATGGCACCGAAGAAGGGAAAAACAGCAGACGCCGGGCTTCTCAGCGGCTCCTAGTGGAGACTTACGCCGACAGGTACCTCCACTAGGTTTCGCTTTAACCCTAGAGAACCTGCAGCCGAAAATAGACCTGGAAAGAAATCCTCCTGTCCCTGGACAGGAAACAGGAAAGAACTGAAGGTGGAAGGCACGGGACCAATTTAAAGATCTGGGAAGTTCCTGTTTCCTGTCCGGAAGGAGGAGGATCTCTCACAGGTGCTGTCATGGGGCGTAAGGGAAAATTAGATTTCCATTTTTTTATTTTTGTGTGGTTTTGTTGTCGGCACATTCAACTATGTAAAGAACAAAGTATTTCAGAAGAATATTTAATTAATTCAGATCTAGGATGTGTTATTTTTGTGTTCCCTTTATTTTTTTGAGCAGTATATATATATATATATATATATATATACACACACATACACACAAATACACTCTGCATACATACAGTACATACAGACCCGCACTATCAATATAATGAAGGGAGAAGAAATCATTTTTAAAGTTACACGTATTTTTCGCCCTATAAGACGCGACGCTCCGGCCCATACTACGCACCTAGGTTTTTAGAGAGGGACAATAAGAAAAAAAAATTTTTTATTACACCTGAGGTCAGACCACCAATGTTAATCAGACCTCAGCTGACAGCCCCAAAAAGACCCCCAATGTTAATAAGACCCCAATAAGACCTCAGATCAGACCCCAATGTGAATGACCCCCAATCAGACCTCAGATAAGAGCCCCAGTACCTCATATCAGCCCCCAGTGCCCCTCTCCAGCCCCCCAGCAGCCTCTCTCCAGCCCCCCAGCAGCCTCATATCAGCCCCCCAGTGACTCATATCAGCCCCAGTGCCCCTCTTCAGCCCCCCTCTTCAGCCCTGCAGTGTCCCTGTTTAGCCCCCAGTGCCACATATCAGCCCCCCAGTGCATCTCTTTAGCCCCCCAGTGCATCTCTTTAGCCCCCCAGTGCCCCTCTTCAGCCCCCCAGTGCCTCATATCAGCCCCCAAGCAGCCTCTCTCCAGCCCTCAATGCCTCATATCAGCCCCCCAGTGCCCCTCTTCAGCCCCCCCAGTGCCTAACATCAGCCCCCCAGTGCCTAACATCAGTCCCCCAGTGCCTAACATCAGCCCCCCAGTGCCTCACATCAGCCCCCAGCGCCCCTTTTCAGCCCCCCCCAGTGCCTCACATCAGCCCCCAATGCCCCTCTTCAGCCCCCCGGTGCCTCACATCAACCCCCAATGCCCCATATCAGCCCCCCCAGTGCCTCATATCAGCCCCCCAGTGCCTCCATCAGCCCCAAAATAAAAAAAACACCATTCCTGCTCCGGATGCTGCCACTCTTCACCACTCGGTAATCCTCTTGTATAGTCTGCTGTGTGGGCGCGCACAGTGTGAGGTCACAGCGCGGCCTCACACTGTGCACAGCCTTCACAGTGGAGCGCCGAGGACCAGGAAGGAAAAGGTGAGTATAGCTCTTCCCGGCCCTGACAGAACCTCAGCCCACCACCAGCTGCCAGCATAAACATTCGGGGCACTGGACAAAACATTTGGGGCTCCAGCCCCGAATCTTTTAACCTAACGACGCCCCTGGTAAGGCATCTTGCACACGAACGTGTGCATGAACACCCACCGTGGGGCAGCCGCAGCGGATCGCTGACCCATTCACTATAATGGGTCCACGATCCGGCCGTTCCGCAAAAAGATACGGGGCGGAACGGAAGTACGGGACGAAACCCCACGGAAGCACTCCATAGTGCTTCTGTAGAGTTCCGTTCCGTGCCGCACCATTCCGCATCTCCGGATTTGCAGACCCTTGGTGAACTCCGACAGTCTGTGCCTCTGCCGGATCAGACTGCCGGAGTACACATCACGTATGTTAACGTAGCCGTAAAAGACAAAGAAGTATGGTATATAAACCAGCAGCACATCTTTATTTCATTGCATGATTAAAATGAACAAAGATGATAACAATAAAATAGAGGGCATCCATGCCAGGAAGGTGCCATCGCTTCTTGTTTGTTTGTTTTTTTACTCAATATAGAAAACATTTTTTTTTTTAAAGAATTTTTGGCTATTTTTCATTACGGCAGTACCATAGTATTGAAAATGAAATACACAATGTTGTCCTTCTGTAGCAGTCAGCCCAAATTATAAGACCTGCTATATAGAAAGTTGACCTATTGGCGGTTTACTGCTGTAAGGGGAGGATGTTGTCTACAAGTTAATCGTCATAATAATAGTAGGCATAAAATTGGAATAACAGTATGACAGCTTCATTGTTCACCAGGTAATAGTATGGCTAATGAACAAGACTATATCTGTTCTGCAGTCCGCAAATTGCAGATCCACAAAATACAAATGCGGTTCGTGTTCAATTTGCATTTTTGTTTTTGCGGACCCATTGACTTTAACGGGTCTGTGTTCTGCATTGACGGGATCTGTATTTTACGGATCCGGAGGAAGAGATATTCTTTGTAACCATTGTGCTCTGGTAAAAGATGGGATGTAAGATTTGATTGTGTGTTTTCTGACAGACAACCTCTATAATATAATTGTAGATGAACTAGAAACTTCCATATTTTTTCTTCAACATAAAACAAGGGTTTTCTAGCACGCGTAGACAGAGGGTCAACGAGCTTACTGGAATGAGCTGAGGACTTAACACACATCTATAGCTAGCTATAAAATATACATGTTCCATGGCTTGTCTGTAATTCTTCATGCCTGAGCGCCTCTATTGAAGCGCCATATGCACTATTCATACATTATGTACAGTTCATAGACGTCTGGATTTACATGGATGGTCTTGTAACCCCCAGTGTCTCTATTAACACCCTGCCAGGGAACAGATGGGGTCTTAATAAAAGCCGACTAGTGATCTTCAGAGAAGGGTCTCTTATCTCTGCTCAGACAAAAGATGGCACATTAAGCTCTTTGGTCAAAGGTGTGGCCTAATTATGTCCTATACAATTAAATGCCTGTAATTACATTTAGTGATTTAATTGCCCTGTTTACATTATATGATTTACGACTATTCTTGTAGATCTTTTCCAAATTACGCCTGAAGCTTCCATGACAGAAAGGCTTTACTAATGACACGTAAAGCATTAGTCACCTATAAAAATGCAATTTGGCAGGTTAATAGATTGCATTGTTTAACCCCTTAACCCATAACGCCTCTGCAGTGACCCTGCTCCATACACGCCGTGTGCCGGCTGTATCATACAGCCGCCACCAGGCCGCACTGACAGGAAGTGGCGATCGCGCTGCCCCGTCATTTAACCCCTCAGGTGCTGCAATCAACGCTGATTGTGGCACCTGTTAGTGAAGGCAGAGGGATGCGGTTCCCTCTGCCTTCTGATCGGAGCCCCTGAAGTGAAATTGTGGGGCTCCGATCGGTTTTCTATGCTGAGCTATGCACGAGGCTCCTATGGTGGCTAATAGTTATTTAAAAAAAGTAAAAAAATAAATAAAATAAAAAAGTTCAAAAAAAACACCAATATATTAAAAGTTTGAATCACCCCTCTTTCACAATTTTACATATAAAAATTAACAATAAAAAAACTAACATATTGGGTATCGCCGTGTCCAAAAATGTCTGAACTATTGAAATATTTAAAAAAATTCCTGTGCAGTGAGCACCATAACAGAAAAGAAATGATAAACACGCGATTTGACATTGTCATTTTGTCCCCCCCAAAAATTGAATAACGGTGATTAAAATGTTGTATATACTTTAAATGGTATCAATAAAAAACTACAATTCGCAAAACACAAGCCCTTATACAGCTCTGTAGACCGAAATATAAAAAAGTTATGGCTGTCAGAATATAGTGATGCAAAACATTAGATTTTTCTAAAGGTTTTTATTTTTTTTAAAGTAGTAAAAAAAAACAAAAAAAAACACACTGTTCAAGTTTGATATCGCTGCATTCATATTGCGCTGCAGAATAAGACTGTCAAGTCTTTTTTAGTGCATAGTGAGCGCTGTGATGTCAAAACCCCAAAAACCTTGGTGGAATTCTTTTTTCTTTCTTTTTTACATTTTGCCAAAAAATTATTATTTTTTCCTTTTTTCTAATACAAGACATGGTAAATTAAATGGTGGCATTGAAAAAATTCATCTAGTCCCGCAAAAAATGAGCCCTCATATAGCTATGTGAACGGAAAAATAAAAAAGTTATGGCTTTTGGAATAGGAGGAGGAAAAATCAAAAGTGTAAAAATGAAAATAGGCCTGGTCTTTGAGGGGTTAAAAGGGTTGTCCAGCCTTTTTTAAACTGATGGCCTATCATCACAGGGCATCACTAGCCACCTGGCAGAGGTCTGACACTTCTGCTGATCAGCTGTTCTGTGTAGCTTCGGCACTGATACTACACAGCATCGTCAACAGCGCTGCTCACATAGACTTCAATAGAAGAAGCTGCAGTGACAAACACTGTCCACTACAATGGTGCTGATGGAGCTACACAGAACAGCTGATTGGTGAGGGTGTAGGGTGCTGGACCCCACCAATCAGCTGGTAACGGCCTATGCTAAGGAGAGGCCCTCACTTTGTCCAAACAAGCGGGACAATCCCTTAAATTGTGCAACAAAATCAGTTGAATTACAATGCACTGAATGGACATTTTATTAGAGACAAATGTCCTTTAACAACTGGAGCTTCCTTGTATGGAAATTAGACAGACAACATGTTCTGATGAACAGTCGGTGCACATCAAGCAAATTGCAGATGAATATATTACTGGTGTGCTCCAACTAAGGCTACTTTCACACTAGCGTTCGGAGCGGATCCGTCTGATGTTTTATCAGACGGATCCGCTCCGATAATGCAGACGTTTGCATCCGTTCAGAACGGATCCGTCTGCATTATAACTTAGAAAAATTTCTAAGTGTGAAAGTGTAGTGGCCTCACGGACTAAGCGTGGGCACTACACGAGGGTCAATTGGGGTGTGCGTGACTTCTCTTCACTAGGGACAGAAGTGTTATTTCCAATTGTGTATATTTTATGTAAATTTTAAAGTATTGTTTTTGTATTGGGTAATGTTTCCCTGTTATAGGCATTATCAGGCCTAGTCCCTGTAGTTAGTCATCCCAGACGCTAGAGGGAGCTAGAGTACCCCGAGTATAAGTGTTCAGGCCCCAGACAGGGAAGGGTTGTTGAAAGTCAGGAGTCTGCAAAGACAAGCTGGAAGGCACCAGTCAGGGCCTTCTCCTGACATGCAACTAGACAGTCCAGGCTTCTAGTTGCCAACAGGAGACTAGTAGAGGGATCCTAGTCTACCTCCTGATCCACAGAGCCATGTTAGCTCAGAAGATCTATCCCAGGGGAAGAGGGTACCTCCTGGAAGCAACCCTGTAGTTTCCACAAAGTCCAGCAGAGCCAACATGTCCGGCTAATACAAATAAGCTGAAGGGCAGAGAGACTAGAGGTATGGAGCAAGAATGAGCACCTAAGGAGGATTATTTACCAAGGATAAAAGCCTACAATAAGGTATCTGGGCCTTGGGATTAAAGCCAGACAGGAGTCCGAAAGGGACAGTGTACACTAATCTCCGAGGAGTCTGTACAGCCTGATTCTGCGCATGTGGATGTTTCCCCTCTGTGTATCTTGCCTAACCACCATATACCTGCCATAATTGTGTGACCTGCTTGTGAAGTGTACTTGACATGTGGAACTGAGTTGCCAGCTAACTGTACAAAGTGGAATTTACTACAGTAAAGTAAAGTTTGGTTCACCCTGCCATCTGTGTTCCTTGCTTATTAAAACCTTCCACCGGTGTGCCACCGTTACCGGCACTGGCGTCACGAACCTTAAAGGGACCTTGCCCCAGGCACATAAAACACCTGCAACAACCAGGGCACCTCAACCACCACCAGGCCTGGTCCCTAAATACAGAGTGTGCCCCAGAGGACTTTTGTGCCAGCCTCTCCTTCACTGCTGTATGCCTGCCCAGGGGTTTCCATATATAACTGTGAGTGACCCTCGCTTGCCATTGACCGTGACCTCACAATCGCATTACCCTGCAGGTCTGGCGTACCGCAAAAGTAGCCTGAGCGGATCCGTTCAGACTTTACATTAAAAGTCAATGGGGGACGGATCCGTTTGAAGATTGAGCCATATGGTGTCATCTTCAAGCGGATCCGTCCCCATTGACTTCCATTATAAGTCTGGACGGATCCGCACGCCTCCGCACGGCCAGGCGGACACCCGAACGCTGCAAGCAGCGTTCAGGTGTCCGCTCACTGAGCGGAGGCTGAGCGCTGGCAGGCGGATGCATTCTCAGTGGATCCGCCTCCATTGAGAATGCATTAGGGCCGGACGGCTGCGTTTAGGGCCGCTTGTGAGCCCCTTCAAACGGAGCTCACGAGCGGACACCTGAACGCAGGTGTGAAAGTAGCCTAACATGTCCGATCACACTATCTCAGATGACCTATATCAGCAGGTGACCGACCCCAGTGCCATTGCTGTAAAACAGAAAAGCAAGACCCCAAAGTGCTAAAAGTGTGCATTAGATCACTCAGTAATAGAAAAGCATTGCCTGGTCAAATGAATCAAGATTTCTGTTGCGCCATGCTGACGGAAGATTCAGAATTTGGCACCCGAAGCGTGAACCAAGGAACCCTTCTCGTTAGGTTCTAGTTCAGGTTGGTGGAGTAAGGCCTCTTGCACACAAACGTGTACGCCCCGTGGCCGTGCTGCGGGCCGCAATGCATGAACACCCACCATGGGGCTGCCGCAGTGGATTGCGGACCTATTCACTTTAATGGGTCTGCGATCCGGCCGTTCCGCAAAAAGATAGGACATGTTCTTTTTGCGGAACGGAAGTATGGGACAAAACCCCACGGAAGCACTTCGTAGTGCTTCCGTAGGGTTCTGTTCCGTGCTTCCATTCCGCATCTCCGGATTTGCAGACCCATTGAAGTGAATGGGTCCGCATCCGTGATGCGGAATGCACACGGAACGGTGCCCGTGTATTGCGGATCCGCAAATGCAGTCCGCAATACGGCCACGGAGCGCACACGTTCGTGTGCAATAAGCCTAATGGTGAGGGAAATGTTTTCTTAGCACACCCTGTGTCCTATGTGATATCTGTGAATGGATGTTTGGACAGTAGGACTAACCTATGCGTTGTGACCGACTAAGTTATCCCTTCATGGCAGCAAATTACCGTATTGCAGAAGGACAGGCAAAAAACAAATTGCAGTGCTCACCTGTTAAGTTATATTCAAGGGAGGCACGGATAGACACCAGGAACCAGGCGCCAATGAGTGGTAAAAAATAAAATATCCAGCTTTCCGAGAAAAGTGATAAACTTTGAGTAAATAGTTCCATAAAAACCGACATATAATCCATGTCTACGAGTTTCGGATCGTTGCAGAAGGACACTTTCAGCAGGACCATGCACCATGACACAAGGGTCATATAGTCATAAATATGTTCCAGGAACATGAAAGTGAGTTTTCCTTGCTTGCCAGGCCTTCACAGTCCCCAGGTCCAAATACTATATAGCATCTCTGGGACAAGTAGTACAGGGTGTTCACAGCATGGGCCAAAATTCCCACAGAATGATTTCAACACCTGGTGGAATCTATGCCACAATGAACTACTTGCTGTGGTTTTGAAGGCCAAAGGAGGTCTAAAGCATTACTAGATGGAGGTCTAGAATAAAGGGGCCATTCAGTGTATACCAGCTATATAAAGTAACAGTGACATGATGGTGGAATGTGGTCATAATTCCTGAATATTTACATTTCTTCAGGTACGGCTCAAATTGTTAAAAGCAGAACAACATTTCCTACAAATCCAGTTGTACGTTGTAAAAGGCTTTTTCTAGAAATATTGCAAATTTATTTGGCAATTTCTTATATTTCAATTATTGCTGTTCTGTACAATGTATCTGCACCAAGCTCACATAGGTCTGTGCTCCATTTTTGGCAATTATGGTAGGTGTAAAAACTGTCTTCACATTTCAAGTACTTACCCAAGAATGTTTAGGCCTCTTTCACATGGGCGTTGCGGGAAAATGTGCGGGTGCGTTGCGGGAACACCCGCGATTTTTCCGCGCGAGTGCAAAACATTGTAATGCGTTTTGCACTCTCGTGAGAAAAATCACGCATGTTTGGTACCCAAACCCGAACTTCTTCACAGAAGTTCGGGCTTGGGTTTGGTGTTGTGTAGATGTTATTATTTTCCCTTATAACATGGTTTTAAGGGAAAATAATAGCATTCTGAATACAGAATGCTTAGTAGGTGATCAATTGAGGGTTAAAAAAAAATAAAAAAATAAACTCACCTTCTCCTCTTGTTCGCGTAGTTCCCGGTCTCTTCTTTACTTCTTTAATGATGAGCTGTGGGCTAAAGGACCTTTGGTGACGTCAGATCACATGCTCCAATCACATGGTCCATCACCGTGGTGATGGACCATGTGATTGGAGCATGTGATCTGACGTCACCACAGGTCCTAGCCGGTAGTTCATCATTAAAGAAGAGACCGGGAACTACGCGAACAAGAGGTTTTTTTTAACCCTCAATTGATCACCTACTAAGCATTCTGTATTCAGAATGCTATTATTTTCCCTTATAACCATGTTATAAGGGAAAATAATACAGTGAATAGACTGTCACCTAGAAAACATGCGTGAAAATCGCACCGCATCCGCACTTGCTTGCGGATGCTTGCGATTTTCACGCAACCCCATTCACTTCTATGAAAACGCAGAATATAGAGCAAGCTGCGATTTTCACGCAACGCACAAGTGATGCGTGAAAATCACCGCTCATGTGAACAGCCCCATAGAAATGAATGGGTCGGTATTCAGTGCGGGTGCAATGCGTTCGCCTCACGCATCACATCCGCGCGGAATACTCGCCCATGTGAAAGGGGCCTTAGTGGCAGCAGGCAGGCTTGGACAGGCCCACAGGGGAAAAGCTTTATCCCCCAATGGGCCCCTGAGCAGGGTGAGCCCCTAGTCCCCCACCTTCTGCACAAGTGACACATGGCACAGTAAATAGACAGCACTCCATGTAGATAGGCAGAGTACAGCATCTCATCTAGCCTATTTGTCCATATAAAAACTGGTTAGATTATTTAGCAAACTACCCATTGTGTTATTATAGATGACTTGTAGGCACAGAGGCAGGCCAGTCATCATCTTTCACCAGGGACCTGCCTTCTCGAAGTGCCCGATAATCATCTTGTAACATCTTGCTGCTGTCTGCCACTGTGTAAGAAGGTAAAATTTGCATGTGACTGCACAGTGGGCCTCCAGAATAAGTTTTACTGGTGGGCCCTAGGAACCCCAGTCCAACACTGCTAGCAGGATAATGCTTTTTGTGTTGAGCATTAGTAAGCAAAGAATTATTAAATGGAATCTGTCAGCAGTTTTGACAATGCTAAACCATTCTGCCAAATGTCGGCCTTCCAAAAGTCCAGGGGCAGCAATAATATCCAACCAGAAGACCACTACAGTTGTCACTCAGAGAAGAGGGGTGTGAAGGAGCTCAATGCAGAGAGCATTTCAAAGTGCCCTGGGCTCCTGCAAGAGCAGAATAAAACTTCTTATTTACACTACTCCTCATGAGAAAAGCTCTACAAAAGGTATGTTTCTCCAGCTTTCACCAGCCCCTGCCTAGTGCCGTCAGCAGTTTAGCATGGTCAAAACTGCTGACAGACTCCTTTTAAAAGGGTTGACGAGAAGTAGAGAAATGGGCATGCTTTTGTCCAAAAACAGTGCAACTATTGTGATTGGAATGAATCTGAGTTCAATGCTAGACAGAGCCAATGGGCAAGAGTGGCACTGTATTTTGCCAAAAAGCAGACCTTATTTTTCTAGTCCTAAGCAACTCTTTTAGGCTACTTTCACACACTGAGAACGGAACGGAATGCATTTTGGAGCATTCCGTTCTGTTCAGGTACGTTTTGTCCCCATTGACAATGAATGGGGACAAAACAGAAGCATTTTTTTATTCCGGTATTGAGACCCTATGGCGGATCTCAATACCGGAAAATATTAATGCTAGGGGAACACACGTGCTATATGTGCTGTGCCTAGTGCAGCACCTAAAGTGATGAGAATGACACCGGGATTCTCTCAGGCACTGCATTAAACATCTGAGAATTTATCAACCACTCTGCACCAGTTTTATGACATAAAAGAGTTGCAATATTTGTGCGGCCTATTTTTGTGCAAAAATGTGCACCTGTTTGTGATTTTACACCGCTCTTGCCACTTTTGAAAAGTGGGAGTGAAAGTAGGTTTTTCAAAAGTTTTTTAATAGTGCAAATTCACTCCAGTGGAAAGGGGTGTTACACCAGTGCAATCAAAACTGACCTTGAAAATTCCCCTTAAGAAAAATCGACCCCAATTTTCTCTGTTTTGCTTGGAATGTTCTTTTAGTAAATCATAGGCGATGTGGCCTGCTTATTATAATGGGCCCCCCAATGGCCAACAACTGCCTGGACTTCACAGCCCATGTATGAAATGCCCTGATCACCTTCCTATACACAACCTGGTAGAAGGCAATGCAACAGAAAACTTCTGGTTGGGTGTTCCACCTTCCTACCTCCTAGTCTCAATTACGGGGGCTCCCGGATTCCCAGATGGGGGAGGTCAGATTTGCCCAGACAGTTTAACTAGTTCTCCCATTGTTACTGCAGAAACTGGATGCTAAAATGCTCTGTTCATAACACAATGCCTAGGTCTGGCCCTGACATGTGGATGACAGAACAAATGCTACAACCACTGGGGGGATAGGGTCCCATTTAAGTAACATGATCTGACTCTGCTGTCTGATTATTTAGTTGGTCTCATGGGGGAAATATCAGATGTCATGTAGACTTTAGGAGGAGAAATATTCATAACTATCATGAAGAATAAAGAAGAAGCCATAATTATTCTGCTGGTGAATAGAGACCCTATATATGCACATCTTCATATACTCTAATTGCATGTTATTGTAGACTTGCATCCCCTCAAGGTCACTAATTGGCAGACTGTCCCCCACTGAGACTTGTGGATGTGGAAACGTATTAATGGTTATGATTGTTTGCTATAGGGTTAAACCTGTGTGTTAGCGTATGATCATTACCTGAGTGATGGTAGAGCTGGATATGCTATCAAACATATTGCTCGATACAGTGCAAAAAATATAAGGTTTGGACATTGTGGAAATAGATTATGAAAAAATGGGGGGCAACTCAAATAACTGGATATAGATGGGCCAGTGCGTAAGGTTTGGACATTGCTGCATGATAAATTACATATATTTTACTGGCCTTTAGTTACAAGCTTCATTTATGCATATTTATCTCGTTGGCAGATGACGTTCAAGACCTTTTATGGTCGGAGGGCCACATTTTCAACTTCAAGATGCTGCAATAAGACTTAAATTGCTCCCATATGCACTGCCAACCCAAGACTGTCCCCAGGCACTGGACTGAGAGTGCCTCCTGGAGAATTCTACCATATACCTCCTCTGTAGTTGGCCACGATTGCCGCCATATACAATGCCGTACACTGTAGACACAAAAGGTTGTCCATATACTCAGTGGCTGCCAAAAATGCCCCATACACAATGTATCTGTCAGCATGTGCCTCTATGAACATCACCCCAGCCACAAATTCACTCAACCAAGTGTTCCAGCTGGAAAATGCCTCCCCTAAATGCCCAAAAGGTGGGGAATGTTCTATGCCTCATTAAGTGCCCTGAGCAGAAATTGCCTCTATCAAATGTCCAAGCCGAGTGCTCTCTCTAAAATTCCATTGCTAAACAGTGCCCCTAATTGCCATACCCTGGCAGAGTGTCCCCATTTACAGTGCCCCAGCAAGGGTGTGCCCTAATTAAGTGCTCCAGCTCGAGGGTTCCCTATACACAGCGCGCCAGCCAGAAAATGAGCTGTCCGAAGTGTGCGCCATAGAGTGGTCCTAGGCAAATTTCTTCAAGTATGTTCCCTCATTATCAGTGTCCCAGCCAGAACCTGACCTGTGTGTCCAAATATATGATGCCCGATTAAGTGCCCAAAGCTGGAGCACACCCATCAAGACTGAGAGCACCATTATTATGTGCCCTGTAGCTCAAACAAAAGAAGACAGGCTTGTACTGGCCCACAGGGGAGCAGGTGAATACCCATGTGGGCTCATAGTCCCCCCAATCCCAGCACAAGTTGCACATGGCACAGTAGACTGCACTACCTATAGATGGGCAGCGTACAGCATCTCAACCAGTTTGTGCTCATATGAAAACTGGGTAGATAATTTATTATTATAGATACAGTTTATTATAGATTTTAAATACATAAAGGGAATCAACAAGGTAAAAGGAGAGAATATTTAAAAGAAGAAAAAAAACTGCTACAAGAGGACATCGTTTTAAATTAGAGGGGCAAAGGTTTAAAAGTAATATCAGGAAGTATTACTTTACTGAGAGAGTAGTGGATGCATGGAATAGCCTTCCTGCAGAAGTGGTAGCTGCAAATACAGTGAAGGAGTTTAAGCATGCATGGGATAGGCATAAGGCCATCCTTCTTATAAGATAGGGCCAGGGGCTATTCATAGTATTCAGTATATTGGGCAGACAGATTTTTTTTTTGCCAGGGATCCTGCCTTCTCGAAGTCGCTGTAGGGACCCCCATAAGCAATCATCGTGTATTGTCCTGCTGCTGTCTCCCTCTGTGTGAGCAGGTAATATTTGAATATAGCTTTACAGTGGGCCCCCAAAGTGAATTTAACTGGTGGGCATAAGGCACCCCAGTCCGATTGAATGAGGACGAGTAACAGTACCACACGCAGGCTAGAGAAATAAATGGAGCAGCACAGAATTTTTCCAATAAGGTCATATATCTACTATTCACCGCTATACCGATATCCAATGGCTGCTATGAGAGAACAATAGATTGCTCTGCACAGCAGACAGACAAAAGGTAGACTTCAAGTTCGGTGTCCCTCTATGTGACTTTGGAGATATAGAGGCACATTTTAGCTGTTTATACTAGTTTGTAGTGGTCCAGTTTACAGCTCCTCCGTCACCTCCAGGAAGCATTACGTCGTCAGTATTCTGCACGCTTCAGTCACTAATCTCTAAACCTGCGTAGAAAAGCCATAACTCTGCTCAACTGATGACAGCTCCGAAGCCGATTATGAAAGCATAGGCCCACACGCCACGCACACCGCGTCCTCTGGGCACACGTCACATTGGATCTATTCCAAAAAACAATTTCAGTGTTAATACAAATACTACTCTGCCCATCATGAAGCTACGGTTGTACGTGCCGCCACTGACATGACAGGCGTCCTTGGGCTGATTTTGGCATTTCATAGCAAGCAATTAAATTGGATGGCTTCCTGACAACCATCTATATGTCATTGACTAACATGTATGTGATCTTTATGTGCGTGAGAACTGCACGGGGTCACCAGACTGTATGTGGGGGTAATGCTCGTACTTGGCAGAATAGGACTTCAATATTCTTAATTTGGTGATTGAGCAAAGCAGAGGGCAGAAGACATCAGATGTCAGGTATGTGATGGGCGACCAAACCTTTTCCTTCCTGTGTTTGTAAAATTCACATGGAATCCGAACTTTTGGAAAACATCAGGTGGAGGATGGAAACTGACACAGCAATATAAGTGAAATAATAATAGGAAACAGTCGATAGATTTATCTCCGTAGTTACTTGTTTAATGTGGTCAGTACAGTGAGGATCTTACTTTTCAGCAGGAACGTCAGGGGAATCCTAAAAATCACTATAAATCAATGCAGGTAAAGCACTTTCTCTTATGCCCAAGAACATTTATATAGGATGTATCTCCACCTACACTGCGTGCAGAATTATTAGGCAAATGAGTATTTTGACCACATCATCCTCTTTATGCATGTTGTCTTACTCCAAGCTGTATAGGCTCGAAAGCCTACTACCAATTAAGCATATTAGGTGATGTGCATCTCTGTAATGAGAAGGGGTGTGGTCTAATGACATCAACACCCTATATTAGGTGTGCATAATTATTAGGCAACTTCCTTTCCTTTGGCAAAATGGGTCAAAAGAAGGACTTGACAGGCTCAGAAAAGTCAAAAATAGTGAGATATCTTGCAGAGAGATGCAGCACTCTTAAAATTGCAAAGCTTCTGAAGCGTGATCATCAAACAATCAAGCGTTTCATTCAAAATAGTCAACAGGGTCGCAAGAAGCGTGTGGAAAAACCAAGGCGCAAAATAACTGCCCATGAACTGAGAAAAGTCAAGCGTGCAGCTGCCAAGATGCCACTTGCCACCAGTTTGGCCATATTTCAGAGCTGCAACCTCACTGGAGTGCCCAAAAGCACAAGGTGTGCAATACTCAGAGACATGGCCAAGGTAAGAAAGGCTGAAAGACGATCACCACTGAACAAGACACACAAGCTGAAACGTCAAGACTGGGCCAAGAAATATCTCAAGACTGATTTTTCTAAGGTTTTATGGACTGATGAAATGAGAGTGAGTCTTGATGGGCCAGATGGATGGGCCCGTGGCTGGATTGGTAAAGGGCAGAGAGCTCCAGTCCGACTCAGACGCCAGCAAGGTGGAGGTGGAGTACTGGTTTGGGCTGGTATCATCAAAGATGAGCTTGTGGGGCCTTTTCGGGTTGAGGATGGAGTCAAGCTCAACTCCCAGTCCTACTGCCAGTTTCTGGAAGACACCTTCTTCAAGCAGTGGTACTGGAAGAAGTCTGCATCCTTCAAGAAAAACATGATTTTCATGCAGGACAATGCTCCATCACACGCGTCCAAGTACTCCACAGCGTGGCTGGCAAGAAAGGGTATAAAAGAGGAAAATCTAATGACATGGCCTCCTTGTTCACCTGATCTGAACCCCATTGAGAACCTGTGGTCCATCATCAAATGTGAGATTTACAAGGAGGGAAAACAGTACACCTCTCTGAACAGTGTCTGGGAGGCTGTGGTTGCTGCTGCACGCAATGTTGATGGTGAACAGATCAAAACACTGACAGAATCCATGGATGGCAGGCTTTTGAGTGTCCTTGCAAAGAAAGGTGGCTATATTGGTCACTGATTTGTTTTTGTTTTGTTTTTGAATGTCAGAAATGTATATTTGTGAATGTTGAGATGTTATATTGGTTTCACTGGTAAAAATAAATAATTGAAACGGGTATATATTTGTTTTTTGTTAAGTTGCCTAATAATTATGCACAGTAATAGTCACCTGCACACACAGATATCCCCCTAAAATAGCTAAAACTAAAAACAAACTAAAAACTAATTCCAAAAATATTCAGCTTTGATATTAATGAGTTTTTTGGGTTCATTGATAACATGGTTGTTGTTCAATAATAAAATTAATCCTCAAAAATACAACTTGCCTAATAATTCTGCACTCCCTGTATAGATTTTGAATCACATACAGTGTATATGATCTCTTTCATCACATACAAGTTATGTTATGTTATGTTATGTTACTAAGTCCTTGTATAGCGCTCTAGAGGAACTCAATCCGATCGAAGCGCTTAGCCGGATAAGGAGCAAGTAATACTTGCTCCCAGAACAGACTCCAAATGTAGGGGTGGATAGGCCAAATGCAATAGAGCTGGACCGGGGTATGCACCACGGTTCTCCCAGGTTACTTTATGGCGACACTGCATATGTTGATGCAGGGCCGTGGTGCCAACATTCACCTTCTGCCCACAGATACTACAAAATCGCCATGTTCACCTTATCTGGCTGCTTAACAAAAAACTGCCACACCGCCGAGTAGGTGATTTACCCCCAACACTCCGCACTGACTGACTGCTACCGCCGCTGCTTCTGTGAACCCCTGCACCACTACTTTCCGGGCAGGTAGGCTCTTGCGAAGCGGGTGGTCTACCCCGGGCAGGTTTGGCTCCCAACCTCCCACTGCTGCCACCCTGCTGACTCCCGGCCAAGCTAGCGGCTTGCTGACTCTGCCGCTGCCTCACGGGAAAGCTGCCACCCTCTTCTCCAGATGATGATGCCCCTAATTCACCCAGCTCCCAAGTGCGCTCAGTTACATCATCATCGAGTACTATATGCAAGTCACTGATGTCCTCCCCAATGGTCTCTTGGTCAGGAGCCTGACCACTCTCAACACCAGCTCCCACGCCACTCTCCTCATCACTACTTGTTCGCCTACCGGAGGAAGCGGCGGATGTCTCCTCCACATCTTGGCTGGCCAGTAGCTGCTGACTGTCCTCTAGTAGCTCGTCCTTGCTGTATAGTGGAGCTGAGCCCACAGGATATAATACTTCTCTGGCTGAGGGAACAGAAAAGGACAGAGGCAGGTTTAGGACAGGTGAGAGAACAGGGCCTGCTCCCGGGCCATGCCAACTAAGGGTTCTGTCTTACGAACCCACGACTCTTGGCTGGGGGTGTCTGATGTCATTTGGGACGAAGTGGATGACCGAGTCAACCATTCAAGAACTGCTGGGTTGCTGGTCAAGACACGACCGCTAGATGACACCGGGAGCTCAGGCCTCTCACTGTGACTCCTGCTGCCATGCCCCCTTACTTAGCTGCGACCTGTGCCTGCACCAGAAATATTTAGGCCTCTGCCACTCCCCTGTGCAGGGCCTGGCAGTTCTCTGTCTGACATACTGTTAGATCAAATAAATAAATAGGAAATTAAAACACCCCAAAAAAGTCTGCAATTGTCTCACTTCACCACACAACGGGTAATAAGCCCCTTTCCCCCCCCCACTAATACATGCCAAAGAAGGCTTTAGAACATATAGCTGCACAGCTGAACGGCAAATAATATATATTTTTTTGCCACTAATACACGCCAAAAAGAGCTTTAGAACATATAACTGCACTGCTGAACAGCAAATATACACTGAACAAAATTAGGCTACTTTCACACTAGCGTTCAGGGTTCCACTTGTGAGCTCCGTTTGAAGGCTCTCACAAGCGGCCCCGAACGGATCCGTATAGCCCCAATGCATTCTGAGTGGATGCGGATCCGCTCAGAATGCATCAGGATGGCTCCGCTTGGCCTCCGTTCCGCTCAGCAGGCGGACATCCGAACGCAGCTTGCAGCGTTCGGGTGTCCGCCTGGCCGTGCGGAGCCAAACGGATCCGTCCAGACTTACAATGTAAGTCAATGGGGACGGATCCGTTTGAAGTTGACACAATATGGTGCAATTTCAAACTGATCCGTTCCCCATTGACTTTCAATGTAAAGTCTGGACGGATCCGTCTGACTAATTTTCACACTTAGAATTTTTTCTGAACTATAATGCAGACGGATCCGTTCTGAATGGATCCCATCGTTTGCATTATAGGAGCAGATCCGTCTGTGCAGACACCAGACGGATCCGCTCTGAACGCAAGTGTGAAAGTAGCCTTATAAATGCAACACTTTTGGTTTTGCTCTCATTTTGCATGAGCTGAACTCAAAGATCTGAAACATTTTCTACATACACAAAAGACCCATTACTCTCAAATATTTTTCACAAATCTGTCTAAATCTGTGTTAGTGAGCACTTCTCCTTTGCTCAGATAATCCATCCCACCTCACAGGTGTGGCATATCAAGGTGCCGATTAGACAGCATGAATATTGCACAGGTGTGCCTTAGACTGCCCACAATAAAATGCCACTCTGAAATGTGCAGTTTGATCACACAGCACAAGGTCACAGATGTCGCAACGTTTGAGGGAGCATGCAATTGGCATGCTAAGTGCAGGAATGTCTACCAGAGCTGTTGCCCGTGCAATGAATGTTCATTTCTCTACCATAAGCCGTCTCCAAAGCTGTTTCAGAGAATTTGGCAGTACATCCAACCGGCCTCACAACCACTGACCACGTGTAACCACACCAGCCCAGGACCTCCGCATCCAGCATGTTCACCTCCATGATCGTCTGAGACCAGCCACCTGGACAGCTGCAGCAACAAGAATTTCTGTACAAACTGTCAGAAATCGTCTCAGGGAAGCTCATCTGCATGCTCGTCGTCCTCATCGGGGTCTGGACCTGACTGCAGTTCGTCGTCGTAACCGACTTGAGTGGGCAAATGCTCACATTCGATGGCATCTGGCACGTTGGAGAGGCGTTCTGTTCACGGATGAGTCCAGGTTTTCACTGTTCAGGGCAGATGGCAGACAGCATGTGTGGCGTCGTGTGGGTGAGCGGTTTGCTGACGTCAATGTTGTTGATCAAGTGGCCCATGGTGGCGGTGGGGTTATGGTATGGGCAGGCGTATTGTCACAGCCACTATCTCTGGCTGTGACCTTCCGTCCTTGCTCGTTCGGCGCTCCTCGCTGAAGTTTCGTTTCTGTGTGTTATTTGTGGTTCTGTATGGGTTAACTCCCCTGTGTTCCTATTAGGAGTTAATCCTATCTGTCTGCTCCATGGGTGTGGCTTCTCTGCTGCACCCATGGAACCTGTATATAAGGCTGAGGTTTCCTCAGTTCTGTGTCAGCTCTCCTGGTGTGTGTTGTCTTGTCCTGCTCTGCTCCTGGTTTGTACTCTCTCTCCCATGCTGCTGACCCATGGGATCCGTGTCTGTCTGTCTGTGCTCTGTGGGTTTCCCTACTTGTTCATTGACGTCCTCTTTCCCGTCCTCTTTCCTGTCATCTGTTCTGCCAGTTATGTTTTAGTTACTTTGTGTTTATTCATATGTCTGTGTTCAGCAAGCCCTTGCAGCAGAGTGGTATGCGCAAGGCCACGCAGTATACCACTGGTGGAGCAAGTCCTTCTCTGCTCATTGTCACTCCTGTTTCCTTGCTATGTATTTCTGCTTGTTATTAGTTGCCCTGTTTTGTATTTGCCTGTCTGTTATGTTTGCCTATGTGCCGTCGGTACCTTCTGGTACCTGTTGTCCATTCGTTCCTGCTGTCACTGTCTAGTTCACGCTCCAGAGTGGACCCTGGCAACTTCCTGCGGCAAAGCCTAACCCTACCTTCTGGGGCCCTAGTGAATACCAGGAGTTGCTTAGTCACGCCCCTCTGGAGTATTACTAGACAGTGTGCTGACGGTACATAGAGCTCATGTTTTGTCTGTGCTGCCTTCCCTGGTTTTTGTTTGTGCAATAAACTCTTATGTGTCTGTACCTTATTTCTGTTTGTTTATTGCATGACGACGCGGTGGTCTCTCCTGGGACCTTCAACTCGTGACAGAATGAACAAGTGAACTTTCACTGAGTTTTTTTGTTCTGTTTTCTGCTTATCTGTGGTGTGTGTGCAGTCTGTTTTTGTTTCCCTCTTTATGGTGCCTCTAGGTATCGGATTTGGTTGCCTTGGTGTACTGGCTGCAGTGTTCTCCGTGTATGCTGGTTGCCAGGGGTGACGTCCGGTTTAACCTTTTTAGCTTGCAGTTCTGCCTACGGCCGTGTTTTCCGTTATCGGCGCAGGTATCTGCTTCTGGTCCTGTGCCTCCGGAAGGGGGTGTCAGCATGTCTGACCAATCAGTTTTTGGCAGACATGCCATTCTCCGGAGGGAGAGTGGAGGGGGAGGTGTTAGCACACTGCAGTTCACTATGACTTTTGTGGCCGTGTAGGCTGGCTGCATTCCTCTTGGCGTACTGGCTGCGTTTACCATGTAGGCTGGTTTCTAGGGGCTGCATGCTGGCTGCGGTCGTCTTATGTGTTCTGCTTGTGTACCTCTGTACCCCTTTGATTCAGATTTTGCTTTGTATTCCTGTCTGGTTCCTGTTCCTGGTCCCAATCCTCCGGAAGGGGGTGTCTGCATGTCTGGCCAATCAGTTCTTGGCAGACATGTCATTCTCCGGAGGGAGAGTGGAGGGGGAGGTAACTTCTTGGTGTGGTTCACTTGACGTGTATGCCGTATTGGCTGGCTATCTTCCCCTGGCGTTCTGGCTGCGGACCCTCCGTGTAGGCTGGTTTTCAGGGGTTGGGCTGGTTGCGGTCGTCGTGTGTGTTCCTGCCCTTGTACCTCATCACCCCTTTGATTTCTGTCCCCTTGCCTGGTTCTGTTTGGGTTGTTGCCCCACTTCTTCCCCTTTCTGTTTGGGAGGAGAAGGGGGGGCTTTGAGGGGTGGGAGTGTCACAGCCACTATCTCTGGCTGTGACCTTCCGTCCTTGCTCATTCGGCGCTCCTCGCTGAAGTTTCGTTTTTGTGTGTTATTTGTGGTTCTGTATGGGTTAACTCCCCTGTGTTCCTATTAGGAGTTAATCCTCTGTCTGCTCCATGGGTGTGGCTTCTCTGCTGCACCCATGGAACCTGTATATAAGGCTGAGGTTTCCTCAGTTCTGTGTCAGCTCTCCTGGTGTGTGTTGTCTTGTCCTGTCCTGCTCCTGGTTTGTACTCTCTCTCTCCCATGCTGCTGACCCATGGGATCCGTGTCTGTCTGTCTGTGCTCTGTGGGTTTCCCTACTTGTTCATTGATGTCCTCTTTCCCGTCCTCTTTCCTGTCATCTGTTCTGCCAGTTATGTTTTAGTTACTTTGTGTTTATTCATATGTCTGTGTTCAGCAAGCCCTTGCAGCAGAGTGGTATGCACAAGGCCACGCAGTATACCACTGGTGGAGCAAGTCCTTCTCTGCTCATTGTCACTCCTGTTTCCTTGCTATGTATTTCTGCTTGTGTTATTAGTTGCCCTGTTTTGTATCTGCCTGTCTGTTATGTTTGCCTATGTGCCGTCGGTACCTTCTGTTACCTGTTGTCCATTCGTTCCTGCTGTCACTGTCTAGTTCACGCTCCAGAGTGGACCCTGGCAACTTCCTGCGGCAAAGCCTAACCCTACCTTCTGGGGCCCTAGTGAATACCAGGAGTTGCTTAGTCACGCCCCTCTGGAGTATTACTAGACAGTGGCGCAGTGGGGGTTTTCTCCCACTGTGCTGACGGTACATAGAGCTCATGTTTTGTCTGTGCTGCCTTCCCTGGTTTTTGTTTGTGCAATAAACTCTTATGTGTCTGTACCTGATTTCTGTTTGTTTATTGCATGACGACGCGGTGGTCTCTCCTGGGACCTCCAACTCGTGACACGTATGTTATGGACAACGAACACAGGTGCATTCTATTGATGGCATTTTGAATGTACAGAGATACCATGACAAGATCCTGAGGCCCATTGTTGTGCCATTCATCCACGACCATCACCTCATGTTGCAGCGTGATAATGCATGACCCCATATTGCAAAGATCTGTACACAATTCCTGGAAGCTGAAAACATCCCAGTTCTTGCATGGCCAGCATACTCACCGGACATGTCACCCATTGAGCATGTTTGGGATGCTCTGGATCGGCGTATACGACAGCGTGTTCCAGTTCCTGCCGATATTCTGCAACTTCACACAGCTATTGAAGAGGAGTGGACCAACATTTCACAGGCCACAATCAACAACCTGATTAATTCTATGTGACGGAGATGTGTTGCACTGCGTGAGGCAAATGGTGGCCACACCAGATACTGACTGGTTTTCAGGCAAAACTGTGCACATTTCAGAGTGGACTTTTATTGTGGGCAGTCTAAGGCACACTGGTGCAATATTCATGCTGTCTAATCAGCAATTTGATATGCTGGATTATCTCAGCAAAGGAGAAGTGATCACTAAGGCTACTTTCACACTTGCGGCAGTGTGATCCGACGACGGAACTGCCCGCCAGATCCGCCGATCTGCCGCTGACTGAAAGCATTTGCAAGGATGGATCCGTCTCTCCGCTTGTCATGCGGACAGACGAATCCGTCTAGTATCTTTTTTCACATGCGCAGGCCGGAAGGACAGATCCGGTATTTTGAATGCCGGATCCGGCACTAATACATTCCTATGGGAAAAAATGCCGGATCCGGCATTCAGGCATGTCTTCAGTTTTTTTCGCTGGAGATAAAACTGTAGCATGCTTATCTTTTGCCTGATCAGTCAAAAACGACTGAACTAAAGACATCCTGAACGGATTACTCTCCATTCAGAATGCATGGGGATATGCCTGATCAGTTCTTTTCCGGTATAGAGCCCCTGTGACGGAACTCGATGCCGGAAAAGAAAAACACTAGTGTGAAAGTACCCTGTAACGGATCTCCTGGCACCCCGACCGGGTACCTCCAGTGCCTCCCGAGGACTCCAAGCACTCCGCTCGACACCTATACCACCACAGGAGCCAGGAACAGGAACAGCTCTTACAAGAGCTAGGAGTAATAGCCAGGGGAGTATACACGTATAGCAATCTCCACACACATGAGACGAGGCTCTATGTTGAGTGTAAAACAGGAACACTTTATTGAGGGCTACCCGCCCGTATTTATGCAGGTCCCTATCTGGTGTACACGCCCCTAGGGGACCAGAAGGAAGACTGTGACACAGGACAGATACGTAGCACTCAGGATACACAGACACAACACATCCCCACAATGCATCATGGTTTCCTCCTCTCTGCCCTGGAGACACCCGAGGAGCAATTCAATTATCTCTCAGGACAAAGGGAAATCACCAATACACATGTGGGAACAACAGGACAGGAATCACCACCCAAACACACAATGTCACACCCTCACAGCAAACACAGACATTTAACATATTCCTAGATAGCTCAAGTCTGAGTGCATATCATTAGGTGAATAGCACTCAGAATACACAAATACAATAAAATTAGCTATCTGGGTACCATCACATAACATACAACACAATTACACAGACAGATGGTTCTGTCACACACCTCAAAACCCCACATGTCCCCATATGGCTTGGATCTGAGCGCTCAGATGCCACAAACACAGTCAAATCGCCATGGGGTTTAAGTTTTGCATGGGCTGATGAGAGGGCCCATAATCCTGGGGCAAGGGGCTGGCAACCAGGCCCCTCCAAAACCCAGTGGCGAGGTTATTTTCGCCACATACCCCAACACAGATTTAGACAGATTTGTGAACAATATTTGAAAGTAATGGGTCTTTTGTGTATGTAGAAAAAATGTTTCTAAAAACTTTGAGTTCAGCTCATGCAAAATGGGAGCAAAACCGAAAGTGTTGCGTTTATATTTTTGTACAGTGTATTTTTTTTGCCACACACCAAAACGGGCTGTAATTTTCTCCCTTCACCACACAATGGCAAATACTTTTTTTGTGCCACTAATACATGCCAAATAGGGCTTTAGAACATATAACTGCACCGCTGAACAGCAAACAATATATATATTTTTTGCCACTAGTACACGCCAAAAAGGGCTGTAATTTTCTCATTTCAGCACACAACGGCTAATAAGCCCTTTTTTTCCTCTAATACAAGCCAAAAAATGCTTTAGAACATATAACTGCACCGCACAAGGGCAAATAAGACGTAGGAATATTTCCTTGTAATAAACCCTGTTAACGGCTGTATCAAACAGCACTTGCACCCTAATAACAAGAACGGTTTGCTGGAATTACAGAGCTGTATAATGGTAATTTGGATCTGCAGTTGCAATGAGCAGGACACTGGGTCAGTGGGAATGCTATGCAGTGGGTCAGTGTATATGTGTAGTAGTTTGTGACGCCAATTGCAGCTTGCGCAGGTACTGTAACAGGGCCCTTTAAGATGTTATAGCTCACGTACCAGGTGAGGAATGCCAGAGGGGGGTAATGTCTCTGTATAGCATATGTGGTAGTGTCAACGGTGTCTCCTACCTTGGTACGGCTGGACTCCTGAATCCTGGCTCACTTGCAATAAAATTGAGTGTGGTCAGTAGGAGTAATTGAGGAATGATTGAGATCCAAACAGGTAGTATGATCCAACTCATCTTTACTTAGTGATTGGCAGCTTTGATCCATACAAGTTACAGCAATAGTCTAGGATCCCAGCAGGTATTGGCAATATGTGGCAGGAATTTATATATATTCTGCTTCTTGTCATATGCCTAGTAGATCTGGCAGGTATCTGTCTTCTGCTCTGTCTGTAGTCTGCTTGGTTTGGGCCTGACTAGCTGAAGAGGTATTTAGCTTCTCTTTGTCTTTGAATCTGTACTTACAGGACTGCTCGCAGGGTATGATGTCTTCTTCCTGGAGATCTGTAGTTCTGTAGATGGCTGCTTTTCTTGTCAACCAGCTGAGGTAGATGACTCAGGCTGGGAAGGGTGATCCTGGGCCTCAGCCGAGGTTTGGATCCTAGGTTGGGATCCCTGTTTCTGGGAGCTCCTACCAACACAGCCTTCCCCAAGAGGGGGGCTGGTACACACCGACTAAACTTCCTTCTCCTCCTCATGAGACAGGACATGGGAACATCCCACTTCTGCTCACATAGGGGAGACCAGACTGGAATGGACTATTCCAGGCTGGAGATACTAACTATGACCTGCTACATACTGCTGCCACCTGCTGGTATACATTGAGATTACAGCAAATATGAGACAGGCATATCATGGCAATGCACAGTGGGATTACACAAGATGGACATACCCATATGCACCTGACATTATTGTAGCAGGGATACAGAAGTTTAGTGACATACTTCAGGATGTTACACAGTCAGTGCAGCAAGGTGTAATCGGATTGTTCCTATTACCCAGGCTGTAACCTCCCCTACTGAACCCTGTTCTGCTTCAATACTGTGGAATGATTCCTCCCTATCCTTTCCCTGAACTTCTATACAGCAAAATAAAACTTTTAAAGTCTTTTTTACCACTGTCTCTAGCGCCTGCTGACATCTCTCCCTGCACTAAGTACACTGAAAAATGGCTGAATCCAAGATGGATGAGGCTGTTTATAGGGCTGTTCAATCTGTTAAATTTGGAGTACCGCACACTGTTATTGCTGGTGCCAGCAAAGACTTGCTAGTCGTACTCAAGTAGTAGAAAATTGCAGCACACAGTATTTTTCTTTGCCGTTAGGTTATGTTTTAATCATATATCATCATATGATCATCATGATCCAGTGCAAATACACGGTATATAAGGCAGGCATGTACAAATCAATATGGCGACCGGACGTTTCGGCCTGTCAGGGCCTTCAGCGGTCTATAATCCAAAACAAAGCAATACGTACTTCTGTGAGCAGTAGGATACATGCATAGAGATAAAAAATAAATAAAATAAACAACAAATTTTTGTATAGAGCACAAAATCAGGACATAGGGAACAAATATAAAGAGGTAAAGGAACTAAAAACAAGGGACAGCTTGTTAGAGTCCTGGAGTGAACAAAATCGTATAACCAACTACGGTGTTGATGTTACAATAATGACATGGTAATATATATTAATGCGGTCTGGTTTTCTCATAGTAGGTCATGAGACCTAACTGACTCATATCACAGTTGGGGCAATATAAATGTATAGGTGATATATATAATTATATATCTGTATGTCCAGTGGTGGGCCCCACCTTCACCATTGAGGAATTTGTCCAGGACCTCAAAATCTACCCAGCATTGTGCTTCACTATGCATGTTAACCAGGAAGAAATCAGCTTCCTGGACACAATGGTCAAACTTGACCCAATGGTCAACATAACGCTGGATCTCTTTAACAAACCTACAGACTGTAATAGTCTCCTCCATTACAATAGTTGCCATCCCAGGGCCACCAAAAATTCCCTCCCTAAGTCACAATTCATATGAGTTAACCGCATAGTCTTCAGTAGCGACGTGAAAGAAATTTGACTTAAAGAAATGACACAAAAATTTCAGATGAGGGGGTACCCGCAATCTCTCCTTGATTCCACAAGAAATAACATAAGTAACACCACCCCACCACGGAGGAATGAACCTCAACGACTGGCATGCATAACGATGTATCATCCCCTTATCCCCAAAATTCCTCAGGCACTGAGGAAACATTGGCCATTACTAACAAAAGCCTACCCTAATATTGTACAGTCGTGGCCAAAAGTTTTGAGAATGACACAAATATTAGTTTTTACAAAGCTTGCTGCAAAACTGCTTTTAGATCTTTGTTTCAGTTGTTTCTGTGATGTAGTGAAATATAATTACACACACTTCATACGTTTCAAAGGCTTTTATCGACAATTACATGACATTTATGCAAAGAGTCAGTATTTGCAGTGTTGGCCCTTCTTTTTCAGGACCTCTGCAATTTGACTGGGCATGCTCTCAATCAACTTCTGGGCCAATTCCTGACTTATAGCAACCCATTCTTTCATAATCACTTCTTGGAGTTTGTCAGAATTAGTGTGTTTTTGTTTGTCCACCCGCCTCTTGAGGATTGACCACAAGTTCTCAATGGGATTAAGATCTGGGGAGTTTCCAGGCCATGGACCCAAAATATCAACGTTTTGGTCCCCGAGCCACTTAGTTATCACTTTTGCCTTATGGCACGGTGCTCCATCGTGCTGGGAAATGCATTGTTCTTCACCAAACTGTTGTTGGATTGTTGGAAGAAGTTGCTGTTGGAGGGTGTTTTGGTACCATTCTTTATTCATGGCTGTGTTTTTGGGCAAAATTGTGAGTGAGCCCACTCCCTTGGATGAGAAGCAACCCCACACATGAATGGTCTCAGGATGCTTTACTGTTGGCATGACACAGGACTGATGGTAGCCCTCACCTTTTCTTCTCCGGACAAGCCTTTTTCCAGATGCCCCAAACAATCGGAAAGAGGCTTCATCGGAGAATATGACTTTGCCCCAGTCCTCAGCAGTCCATTCACCAAACTTTCTGCAGAAGATAAATCTGTCCCTGATGTTTTTTTTGGAGAGAAGTGGCTTCTTGGCCTGGTGTCAAGAAGGGCAGCAATGTTCCAAAAGTCTTCGCCTCACTGTGCGTGCAGATGCGCTCACACCTGCCTGCTGCCATTCCTGAGCAAGCTCTGTACTGGTGGCACTCCGATCCTGCAGCTGAATCCTCTTTAGGAGACGATCCTGGCGCTTGCTGGACTTTCTTGGACGCCCTGAAGCCTTCTTAACAAGAATTGAACCTCTTTCCTTGAAGTTCTTGATGATCCTATAAATTGTTGATTGAGGTGCAATCTTAGTAGCCACAATATCCTTGCCTGTAAAGCCATTTTTATGCAACGCAATGATGGCTGCACGCGTTTCTTTGCAGGTCACCATGGTTAACAATGGAAGAACAATGATTTCAAGCATCACCCTCCTTTTAACATGTCAAGTCTGCCATTTTAACCCAATCAGCCTGACATAATGATCTCCAGCCTTGTGCTCGTCAACATTCTCACCTGAGTTAACAAGACGATTACTGAAATGATCTCAGCAGGTCCTTTAATGACAGCAATGAAATGTAGTGGGAAGTTTTTTTTGGGATTAAGTTAATTTTCATGGCAAAGAAGGACTATGCAATCCATCTGATCACTCTTCATAACATTCTGGAGTATATGCAACTTGCTATTATAAAAACTTAAGCAGCATCTTTTCCAATTTCCAATATTATTGTAATTCTCAAAACTTTTGGCCACGACTGTAGAGTTTAACCAACCCCCTCTCACCTGCTACAAAAGATCCCACAACATCAGAGACAAACTCGTCAAGGCCGACAGAGAGCTTTACCAAATTACCCAAACAAACATTCTTGAGGAGCCAGCGACAAGGGACATTCCCCTGTCTACATTGCGCACAATGTTCCAGTGTCAGAGGTGAGCACGTCACTCACCCAAGAACAGGACGACTATATCCTATTAAGTGATGCTATACGTGTGACTCCCGTTTCGTGATTTATTTACTGAAGTGCCCATGCGGCCTGGCATATGTGGGCGAGACAACACAACATGTCCGCGATCGAGTTAGTAAACATAAATCCACAATCAGACTTGGACACACTATGTTACCCGTTCCACACCACTTCAGTGAAAAAAAGCACCGGGTCTCGCAACTACGATTTCAAGTGTTGGAACAAATTGATTCCCCAAGACACGGCGGTAACCGGACCCTACACTTAAAACAAAGAGAGGCATAGTCTACTTTCACACTTGCGTTCGGAGCGGATCCGTCTGGTGTCTGCACAGACGGATCCGCTCCTGTAATGCAAACGCTTGCATCCGTTCAGAACGGATCCGTCTGCATAACTGTTTTTTTCAGATCTGATTTTTCACTTCGTGAAAACTTAGATCCGACAGTATATTCTAACACAGAGGCGTTCCCATGGTGATGGGGACGCTTCAAGTTAGAATATACTAAAAGAACTGTGTACATGACTGCCCCCTGCTGCCTGGCAGCACCCGATCTCTTACAGGGGCCTGTGATCCGCACAATTAACCCCTCAGGTGCCACACCTGAGGGGTTAATTGTGCGTATCATGGTCCCTTGTAAGAGATCGGGTGCTGCCAGGCAGCAGGGGGCAGACCCCCCTCCCTCCCCTGTATTTAACTCATTGGTGGCCAGTGCGGCCGGCCCCCCCTCCCTAATTAAAATGACCGACCCCCCATCATTGGTGGCAGCGGAGAGTTCCGATCGGAGTCCCAGTTTAATCGACTCCGATCGGGACTCCGATCGGTAACCATGGCAACCAGGACGCTACTGCAGTCCTGGCTGCCATGGTTACTTAGCAATTTTAGAAGCATTATACTTACCTGCGATGTCTGTGACCGGCCGGGCGCTCCTCCTACTGGTAAGTGAATGGTCTGTGCTATAAGCAATGCGCCGCACAGACCTTTCACTTACCAGTAGGTGCGGCACCTGAGGGGTTAATTGTGCGGATCACAGCCCCCTGTAAGAGATCGGGTGCTGCCAGGCACCAGGGGGCAGTCATGTACACAGTTCTTTTAGTATATTCTAACTTGAAGCGTCCCCATCACCATGGGAACGCCTCTGTGTTAGAATATACTGTCGGTTCTGAGTTTCACGATCTAACTCAAATCCGATGGTATATTCTAACATAGAGGCGTTCCCATGGTGATGGGGACGCTTCAAGTTAAAATATACCATCGGATTGGAGAAAGCTTCGATCTGATGGTATATTAATAGGGACTCCTGACTTTACATTGAAAGTCAATGGGGGACGGATCCGTTTGCAATTGCACCATATTGTGTCAATGTCAAACGGATCCGTCCCCATTGACTTGCATTGTAAGTCTGGATGGATCCGTTTGGCTCCGCACGGCCAGGCGGACACCAAAACGCTGCAAGCTGCGCTCGGGTGTCCGCCTGCTGAGCGGAACGGAGGCCAAACTGTGCCAAACTGATGCATTCTGAGCGGATCCGCATCCACTCAGAATGTATTGGGGCTGTACGGATCAGTTCGGGGCCGCTTGTGAGAGCCTTCAAACGGAACTCACAAGCGTAACCCCGAACGCAAGTGTGAAAGTAGCCTATGGATCCACACATTGGGAACTCTGTCACCACATGGTCTCAACTGGGAATGCGACTTCTTTATTAATGTTTAATGTGACTGTGAAAAGTTATTGACTCAATGAGACTAACACGTTTTTTATTTCCTTTTCAGACTCGTTATAATCACAACTTGTAAGGGTGAGATACATTCCCCCCCCCTCCTCTCCCTGCCCCCCTCCCCACTCTGTCATGGGGCCACTACTGCCACTGCTGTTGCTGCCACCCTTGCTACTCTGTCATGGGGCCACTACTTGAATCTTGGTGCACTGCACAGTTATGTACACGGTGATAAATTGTAGCAGCGTCTGTAGTTCTGCAGTCTCCTACATTCTTCCTGCAGTTTAACTTCTAAGCCTTCACACTGCGATTGGGCCACCAAGTGGGATGAATATGATCAGGCAGATTGGCCTGGGTATACCAGATTTATTGCGATTTGCGACAAATTAATTCTGAATGAATCGAATTTCTTCCAAACTTTGCTCATCTCTAGACAATATTCTAGAAAACCAAATCGTCACACACTAAAAGGGCGAATTAATTGAATACATTTGATTCATCGCCCAGTCCTACATATCAGACAAAAGGTTTTTCAATTTTCTGTCTGTATTTTCCTGCAGTGACTCCATCTCCATTTTGACTCTGTATTTGCACAAGCTTGTATGAATGAATACTTTATAATCCAACTGCGGAGTCTACGACTGCGGCTTTGTAATTAATGTTCAGAGGACATTACAGACGTTCACCACAAAGCCTCCAGCCCTGGAGTTCCTCGGTGTCAGTTTCCAACAACACAACAGGCACAGAGCGTGCAGTGTTTTCTGACTTCTCTGTTCTTTGGGGGGTTTTGCAGCCGCTTATTAGGTTTTTGAATAAAAAGCAAAGTTCAAAAAGCAGATGCACACACCGAGCATTTTGTCTCTGTTTATTCTGCAGAATACTAAAGACTGCCCTTTGACACCTGATAATACCCTCACTAAAAGCTGTTTACTTGCCCCCGTTCTGTGCATACTGCCAGCAATGATAAGTACTGGAGACTGGGGTCATTGGGCAGCTGTTTTCTGATGCTTTGTGGGTAGAAGATTAGGGCTATATAAAAGAACAGGTGGGATCCCGGGGTACACACCTGCAGCGTTCCTGCTCTTTTACTTTGACTTATGTAAATATTCTCCTGAATTCACAACCAATTATTCAATTATTATCCTCTGTATTCTAAAAACTTTAGTTGTCTTATGTATTAGAGGGAACTTAGAGCATCTGTCAGCAGAGCATCTGTCAGCTATTAAACTAGACATAATACCTGATAGGGTTGATCTTACTGAGTAAAAATTGCATCTTATTTCTCACTGATGCTCCATTATTAAGTACTAAAGGGGCCAGGACCAGGCACATCAGAGAGACATAAAAATAGGTGTAATTATACTCAGCATGATCAACCCTACCAGATATTATTCCTTGATTAATAGGGTTGATTCTGCTGACATATGCTCTTTAAGGCCCCCATAGACATTAGGCCATGGTCGGCCAAATCCCCCATTTTCAGCCTGATTGTCTGACAGTCTAATAAGGTGGCCTCTGGACGCTTCCGTGACAGATGATTTTGAGGGAGGCCCAGAATTTTAACAAGTGCTCTTGTTGTTCTTCGGGGAGCGCAGTCGCTGTCAGAGATGTCTATTCTCTCTCCATTGAGACGACAAACACTCGGCTGAGCGCCTATGTCTATGGTGGAGATGGGAGAGAGAGAGCTTTTGGCCAAGCAAGCACTCATCCAACAACTATTGAAAGTGTATGGCACCATTGTAGACACAGCCTGCTTTGGATGAATTTAAAGGTGTCGCAGGATCAATCAGCTATCGATTGTGTACTTGGGAACCCTCTCTGTGCGTCAGAATGGAGAGCTGTGAAAGCTCCGCACGTTACGTGAAATACCATTTATTGCATTGGCTGCCATGTAACTATGTTTTCCTACACCTTCTCTGTATTTCTTTTTGTATTTTCAGCTTTGAATTGCTATCATGAATTCATCACTTTGAATGGAAATCCTATTTTATATTCAGCTTTTTACCTTAGCTATCCAAGCTCCCTACATGAAGGGTTGGTCTTGACAAGGACTAAGGAGGTCATTTTTTAAGACCGCCATTTTAGATGCCAGTTTTGATAACCCCATCAGCTGACGGTGGATCTGCCGAAGTTATGAACATTATGTAATAATCAAGAAGCAAATGGTGAATACCATGTCAGAAGACAGAGCCAAAATGACACAACATAGGATAAGTACATCTAGTGCAAGTAACAGCGGACAGGAAAACCCCCTAATTGGAGGCTCACCTTATGGACTAGTGCTAATATAGGCACAACTTGGGCAGTCATGGGTGCCTTCCTTGGGCAGACCAGGAACTTAAAGTGGCCCTTTAAAAAAAACTTAAAAGTGGCCCTATGTTGTAGGTGGGTCCAAATTGACAGAAGGTGGGACAACACAAGTAGGCAGGCCTTTTGATACTGTAGCGCAGCACAAAATGCCACCCTAGCAGAACCAAATACCACAGCGCAGCACAAAATACTGCCACCCTTGCCACAGTATTCAACTGTATAACTGTACTGAGGATGGTGATACAGTTGAGTTCAGTGCCTGATGGTCCTAGCATTAATTGGTCATAGCATTACAGCATCTGATCGTTAGATTTCCGGCTGGCGGCTGTGAAGAGGGCTCAGGTGGACCCCTGGGCATTGGCCTACTGGGAAAGTTACCTGTAGAATCTATGGCCAATCTGCCTCTGGTGCCTTTGAAAAGAGATTCCCAGGAGGACAAATATGTCAGATGTATGACTGCTTGGTGCAAGGAAGCCACCAAACATCTGGGTGAGTGAAGATTTCTTTGTTGATGGGTATGGATAAAACAAATGTATGTAAACTGTTGTAACCTGAAGGAGGTGTTAATCCCTGAAACCCATTGTTTTATGTATACCCATCTATAAAGAAGAAGTCTTCATATACCCAGAAGTTGCAGTGGCTTCCATGTGTCAAACTTTATTATGCCTGACCTTGGAGTCTTCACAAAGTTCCTGATCCCATATCAAGTGCACGTCTCCAGCAATATCATTAAAAGGGGGAGGGGGTGTTTAGATAGCATGTTCACAACTTACCTCCCAACTTTGAAAAGCCTAGTGAGGGACCACATACTTATCTATACATGCCTAATCTCACCCAGTTGCCTTTGTGCCCCCACACATAGTTATGCCTTGTTAGAGCCCCCATACACTAGAATGGCCCCTTAGTGCCCCCACACCGTAGTTATGCCTTCTTTGTGCCACCACACAGCATAATGCCCCCTTAATGCCCTCACACAATAGTTATGACTTTTATTTCCCTACACAGTAGAATGTACCCTTAGTGTCACAAACAGCAGAATAACCCCTTAGCACCCCACAGAGTAAACTGCCTCCTTAGCACACTCACACAGTAGGATGCCACCTTACTGCCCCACCTACAATAGTATATCCCCCTTAGTGCCCCCCTTACAATAGTGTAGCACCTGTACTGTTAATAAAATAAAGTAATACTCACCTGGCCCCGTTCCTGCAATATAAAGATAATGTGTAAAAACAAAGCCTGTAAAATAGCAGCGCAGTTCTGTTTTTTTTTTCCAATTACACCCCATTAATAATTTTTTTCATGTTTCAAATATATTGTATGGAATATTATTGTCATTATAAAGTTCCACTTGTCCTGCAAAAAAAAATAAAAAAAATCAACTATGTGAATGAAAAATTAAAAAGTTATGGCTCTTGGAAAGCAGGGAGTAAAAAACAAAAACTAAAAAAATTAAATTGTCTACAGCAGGAAAGGGTTAATGCCAAATTCTGACGAACATGATGCTGCCACATTTCAGTATCCTTTTGTAAGGGATCGCTCTCTCTCAGGGGGTCACAATCACAGACTTCTCCTCTGACAACGTGGTTCAAGTCCAAATGGCGCATTATTTTGGCACTTTAGCACCAGCACAAACATAAATCCAAACCAAAATAAACACCTACCTAATACAGAGGTCTTGTCCCTGACTCACCTCTAAAGCGCAGTTTACCCACAGGGTCTCAGGCTCCAACCCTTAGCAGGTCAGCTCACCAAACATAAGTCCAGGGGAGAGATCCGGCTTCACTTAGGCTACTTTCACACCTGCATTCGGGTGTCCGCTCGTGAGCTCCGTTTGAAGGGGCTCACAAGCGGCCCCGAACGCATCCGTCCAGACCTAATGCATTCTGAGTGGACGCGGATCCGCTCAGAATGCATCAGTCTGGCGGCGTTCAGCCTCCGCTCCGCTCAGCAAGCGGCACCTGAACGCTGCTTGCAGCGTTCGGGTGTCCGCCTGGCTGTGCGGAGGCAAGCGGATCCGTCCAGACTTATAATGGAAGTCAATGGGGACGGATCCGTTTGAAGATGACACCATATGGCTCAATATTCAAACGGATCCGTCCCCCATTGACTTTTAATGTAAAGTCTGGACGGATCCGTTCAGGCTACTTTCACACTTAGAAATTTTTCTAAGTTATAATGCAGACGGATCCGTTCTGAACAGATACAAACGTCTGCATTATAGGAGCGGATCCGTCTGAGCAGACATCAGACGGACCCGCTCTGAACGCTAGTGTGAAAGTAGCCTAAGCCGTTATGTCTAGCAGCCCACCTGGCTGTGACCACACAAGCCTCCCAGGCTTCCCTCTCTGTAGGGTCACTTCCTCCCCCCAGACTCATACACAGAGGGTTAATTTATCCCAGCTTGATTAACCCAGCTGGCCTCACCGTGAACCTGTAATGGACTAGGGGTGTGGGCTGGAAGACTCCCACTACCAACCTGTCTCCCAGTCCAAAGAAATCCAGCCCATACAACTTTAAATTAAACAATCTCCAGCAAGCTATGCCTCGCTGAAGCAGCACCATATCTGGATTTCAGTTCTCACCCAGCTAAAGTGAACAACCGGGTGAGATACACACCCCCACCATACCTCTATAGTGCACTTTACCACACTTTTTATGAACGAAACCCGTGATTCTGCTAAATCGAACGCAAAGTTCAATTAAGTTGAAGTATGGGGGGGTTTGCAGGTAGAGCTGCATTCACACAACACATGTGAAAAAAAACAGTCTGTTTGAATAACCCCATAGACTACCATTGTTCTTAAGGGCTCATACAGACGACTGTATTTATTTATCTGTTCAGCATTTTTACGGAACGGGTGCGGACCCATTCATTTCAATAAGACCGCAAAAGATGCGGACTGCAAAAAAAGATAGAGCATGTCCTATTCTTGCCCACAATTGCAGACAAGAAAGGGAATTTCTATCATAGGGCTGGCTTGTCCGTAAAATGCTGCACACAGACGGTACCCGTGTTTTGCGGATCTGCAATTTGTGGACCGCTAAATACATACGGTCATCTGAATGAGCCCTAAACCAGAAGTGTATCACCTGTTCAACAACCATCACAAGTCCGTTTTTCAATGCCATGCGAATGTATCTTTGCAAGCCAAAGCTAGAAAAGTTATGGCCGGACTGAAGGGCGTAGCCTTAGGGGAGGGCATCATGACAGGGGTTTGGTTTAGGGAGACCCCCTGGTAGTGGGATAGGTGGGGTTAGTGGAGATGGGTGGATGAAGCTGGGTAAAGGGGGATTGGGTGGTCTCAGGGCAGGGGTGTGGTCAAGGGGTTAAATAGGAGAGCAGGGAGGAAGACAGGGGCCATTTTGTGGAGAAATCCGAAGCAAACTGGTACCTGTACGCTGAAGCATGGACCAGCTTGAGGAGACGATCGCAAAACTGCGGGCAGCGGCGGAGGTCTGCGGCGCCGAATGGTTGGAGGCGCAGGTGCAGCAGATGCTCCAGGGGGCGGCAGAGGCTCCAGCTGGGCCTCAGCCAGTATCAGTCCGGCCGCGGCGGGCCAGGCCGCCGGCGCGCTACAGCCCGGAGACGTCCAATACGTCTCAGCCCCCCACCAAGGCTCAGCGCCGAAAACGGAGCCCCCTTAGGGACCCTCCACGCCGGGGGTCGGCGGGGACCGCTTCCTCAAGTACTCCCCGGCGTGGGAGGAATCCGGCCGGGAGGCGGAGCCTGCGAGGTGGCCGGGCCCGGTCACCTCGGCCTTCAACTGTGGTCGTCGGTGGAGAAGGACCAGGTGCGGGGGTCTCCAGCCCAGGATCGGGGGCTGGGACCTCCCGGCGTGAACAGGACGGCGTGGGGAGCGGGGCTGCCGCAGTTGCCATGGTGTCCGGCGGCAGGCCCCTGTCTTCGGTGGTCGGGATGCAGGGAAGAAGAAGCTCCGCCCACTCTGGTGCAGCCGTTGAAGATGGCGGTCCTGACGTCTCTAGCCTGGGGCTGGCTAGGAGACTGGATGAAGAGGCGGCATCGCGGAGGAGTGATCTACTGGATTCCGGATCTTCGGCTGGTGGGGACACAGCACCCAGGCAGCCAGGTGAGGCCTCTTGGGGAACTTTAGCGCAGATTGTTGGGGGGGCTGGGGGTGTTGGGGGGGCCCCAGTAGATGTTAGCAGGGGTTTGGGACAATTATTAGGCGGGCTAGCAGGTTTGCTTGCGGGCTGGGGGATGGGGGGTGCGTCTCCGTTACCAGCGTGGGGGGTGTCTGGGTTTTCCGGTGGCGCTAGTGGGAGTGTGGGAGCCAGTTCAGGAGTAGGGTCTGCGGTAGCGTCAGTGCAAACGCAGGCGGGGGGTGCGGCGGAGGATGAGACGGTGCGGATGGATGACAGGGCGAGAGGGGAGGTGTATGTCTGTTTTGAAGGCCCGTTGGGGGCGCATTTGAAACAGGAGGTGAGGGAAAAGATTTGGAAGGGGGAGTATGTGGAGATTTTTTCTCTGCTTCCCTTAGACAAGTTTAACCTGGATAGGGTGAGACGGGAGGAGGGTAAGAAGGAAGAGAAGTGGAGGTACCGGCTGATACCGCGGACGTTTACAAACTGGCTGCAGGCGTTCGCGATATTAGCAAGCGTAATTGGGGAAAAAGCGTGCTGTTCGGCGTTATTTTGTTATTTAGATGCTGTTGGGGAGGCGTACAGGGTGTATGGGGGGGTAGCGTGGCTGCGGTACGACGAACAGTTCCGGCAGCGGAAGGCGGTGCGGCCCGAAATAAAGTGCGACCATAAGGATATCGCGCTGTGGTTAAAGGTCACGGCGCCGGTGAGACAGGGCCAGTCCTTTCGGGGGGATGCAGGAGGCGGAGGGCAGTCCAATGTCGCGTCAGCATCAGCGAAGGGGCTTTGTTTCGGATTCAATGATGGGACATGTAAATTCGGAGCAAAGTGTAAATTTAAGCACGAGTGCTCAGTGTGTGGAGGGTCGCATGGAGCAGCGCGGTGTTTTAGGGGTAACAGACAGAGGGGGGGGGATTTTAATAGCAAAGGGGGAGACGCCAGTACGCCTGGGAAGGATGGGCCCGTTTCTAGATAGATATCCGGATAGGGATGCGGCAGCTTTATTGCAGGAAGGTTTTTCCTTTGGTTTTCGGATACCGTTTGTTCAGGGTGATGGGTTGTTGATTAGGAGAAATTTGAGGTCGGCGTTGGAACATCCGGAGGTGGTAGCGGAAAAGCTTAGCAAGGAGGTCAGTCTAGGCTGGATGGCGGGCCCATTCGTGGACCCGCCTTTGCCGAATTTGCGAGTGTCGCCGTTAGGGGTAGTGCCAAAGAAGGAGAGGAATAAGTTTAGGCTTATTCACCACCTGTCTTTTCCGAAGGGCTCGTCGGTCAATGACGGTATAGACCCCGCCTTGTGTTCGGTGGTTTATACCTCGTTTGATGCGGCAGTGCAGTGGGTTAGGAAATTTGGAAGGGGGGCGCAATTAGCAAAGACTGACATTGAGGCTGCGTTTAGGTTGCTGCCAGTTCACCCGGATTGTTTGCATTTGTTGGGGTGTTTTTGGGGGGGGGAGTTTTTTGTGGATAGATGTTTGCCTATGGGCTGTTCCCTGTCCTGTGCGTACTTTGAGGCGTTCAGCTCATTTTTGGAATGGGCGGTGGCGGATTCGGCGGGTTGTGAGTCTATTATTCATTACCTAGACGATTTCCTATGTATTGGTCCGTCGGGGTCCAGGGTGTGCGCATTGTTGTTGCATACATTGGAGTCGTTGTTTGGAGTTTTTGGGGTCCCGCTGGCCTCGGAGAAGACGGTTGGGCCGGTCACGGAATTGAGTTTTTTAGGTATTGTGATTGACATGGTTAGGATGGAGTGTAGGTTGCCCTTAGATAAGTTGGAGGATCTGAAAGGGGAGGTAGCGAGGGCGTGTCGTTTAAAAAAGCTGCAGTTGAGGGAGCTTCAGTCACTGCTTGGAAAACTTAATTTCGCGTGCCGGATTATGCCTATGGGGAGGGTGTTTTGTAGGAGGTTGTCTATGGCGACGGCGGGGGTGGTCGCACCACATCATTATGTTCGTTTGGGAAAGGAGTTGAGAGCGGACTTGAAGGTGTGGGGTTCCTTTTTGGATTGTTATAACGGTCGCTCTCTGTTTATGGGTGATGTGGTGAATTCGTTTGATTTTGAGTTGTTTTCAGATGCAGCAGGGAGTGAGGGTTTTGGGGTTTATTGCCGGGGGCAGTGGTGTGCGGGTCGGTGGCCTGACAGCTGGGTGGAAAGAGGCTGGGTAAAGAATGTGGCTTTGTTGGAACTTTTTCCTATTGTGGCGGCGGGGGTGTTGTGGGGGGAAGTGTTCCGTGACAGGAAAGTTCGGTTCCACTGTGATAATTTGGGAGTGGTACAGGCGATAAATGGGTTGTCAGCCTCGTCAGGGTTGGTGGTGAGGTTGTTACAACAGTTGGTGTTGGAGTGCCTGTTGATCAATGCGTGGGTGGTGGCGGTGCATGTGCCGGGTGTAGAAAATGGCATAGCTGACGCTCTTTCTCGTTCACAGTGGGACCGGTTCCGGCAGTTGGCTCCAGACGCGGAAGAGTTTGGGAGGGAATGCCCGAGTTGTCTATGGGAGGTACTGGAAGAACGGTAGCCAATCTCATTCAGGCATCGCTGGCGCCTAGGACGTGGGAGCTGTATTTAAAATCGTGGCAGTACTGGGAGGATTGGTGCAGTCAGTTGGGGGTTGGGGTGGGGGACCTGGAGGTTCCTATGTTGTTGTTTGTGGGGCACTGTAGGGAGGAAGGCTGGTCTGTAGCGAAAATGAATAGTTGCATGGCCGGTTTGGCGTTCGGCTTTAAGTGTAGGCAGCTGCCGGATGCGACTAAGTCATTTTTGGTGACGCGGGCGTTGAAGGGGTGGCGCAGGACGGGTACAGGGTGTGATGGCAGGAGACCGGTGTCCTTCGGGTTATTGTTAAGACTGGGCGAGCAACTGGGGGTGGTATGTACTTCTGCTTCGGAGGTTCGTTTGTTCCGTTTAGCTTTTTCATTGGCGTTTTTTGGGGCATTACGGGTGGGGGAATTGGTTAGTCCAACGGTGCGTAAGGCAGGGGGGTTGCAGAAGACGGATGTGGAGTTATTTCAGGACAGGCTAGAGTTTGTTATTCGCCGGTCTAAGACAGATGCGGAAGGACGGGGGCGCAGGGTAGTGTTGTTTGGGGTCCCGGAGTGCGCTATGTGTCCCGTATTGAGCTTGCGTGAATATTGGGGAGGTAGGAGGAGCGATACGTTGCCGTTGTTAGTGCATGGGGATGATTCCTTTTTGTCACGCTTTCAGTTCGCGGCGGTTTTTTCGAAGTGTCTAGTTCGGTTGGGTTTGGGGCCTGACGGGTATTCGAGTCATTCATTTAGAATCGGGGCGGCAACGGAAGCAGCGAGGTGGGGGTTGGGGGATGAGATTATAAAAAGGATGGGGCGGTGGGAATCGGTTAGTTTCAGATCATATATTCGTTTGCATAGCTTGTAAGGGAACGGCCAGGGGGGCTGGTAGGGGATCGGGTTTTCTGTATGCAAGGTTATTATTGGTTGGTCTTGGTTTTGTTTTTTCTTTACAGATGCAGTGCCGGCCCTAGTGTGGATCCTCAGACATTCTTATGTCTTTTGGGGGGCTGTCCGGGCAGCGGTTCGGCCGGATGGTCAGCAGCTGGGGTTCTCGAGGTCCGTGGCGGTGGTGAGATGGCTAGGGCGGAGAGGTATGGTTTGGGCCGGGGTGTTGCCAGAGATTCACAGGTTTGTGAGGCAGGATAGGGCACCCGAGGTGTTGGTCTTGCATGTGGGGGGTAATGACCTGGTAGCGCGGCCATTTAGGGAGTTGTTGCAGGCATTAAGTTTGACTTGCTGAGGATATGGGCGTTGTTCCCGCGGATGGTGACGGTATGGTCCGATATAGTGCCTAGGATGGTGTGGAGGGATGCAAGGTCCGTGGAGGGCGTAAACAGGGCCCGTGTTAAGGTGAACCGGGCGATGGGTCGGTTCATGGCCAGGAATGGGGCGGTGGCAGTGAGGCATATGGAGCTTGAGAAGGGTGTGGGGGGGTTTTGGCGGGCTGACGGTGTGCACTTAAATGCGGTTGGTTTAGACATGTGGTGCTTGGCAATCCAGGAGGGCATTGAGGTGGCCTTGCGTTTGTGGAGGGACGCTCAGCCTTAAGGCGGTCAAGTCTTCGCGTCAGTGGCGGGGGGAGGTCCTTGAAGTTGGTCATATTCACAGAGGAGGATGCTGGGAGGGCTCCATGGTGAGGGCTGGACTCCCAGTGGTGACGGATTTTAAAGGGGCCATTCAGTGGTGCTTCTGAGCTGGAGGGCAACGGCTGGAAGCAAGATGGCTCATTCAGTGGGGTTTCTTGCAGTTATTTGGGGGCTTCAAGGACCTCCCCTCGGGGGGGGAATTGTTATTTATAAATGGTTATGTTTATTTGTTAATAAAAGGCGGCTGCTGTGGCCGATTTATTCCAAGATCGGTGTCTGTGTGTCATTTTGGGGTCAGGTTGAGTCGAGAGATGGGTGGAGTTAGTTTCAGGATTTTTGGGGGTAAAAAGGAGTGTTGGGGGTCGAGCGGCAGATAACCAATACCCCTGTCAAGTTATGGCCGGACTGAAGGGCGTAGCCTTAGGGGAGGGCATCATGACAGGGGTTTGGTTTAGGGAGACCCCCTGGTAGTGGGATAGGTGGGGTTAGTGGAGATGGGTGGATGAAGCTGGGTAAAGGGGGATTGGGTGGTCTCAGGGCAGGGGTGTGGTCAAGGGGTTAAATAGGAGAGCAGGGAGGAAGACAGGGGCCATTTTGTGGAGAAATCCGAAGCAAACTCCCCCCCCCCCCCCCCCTTTTTTTTTGGTTATAGGTTTAGGGGTATGAGTCTTAGTGTACTGAAGGCAGGCAGGGTTGTGTAGGTGTCACGGTGGCTGTGGCGGGGGGAGGTCCTTGAAGTTGGTCATATTCACAGAGGAGGATGCTGGGAGGGCTCCATGGTGAGGGCTGGACTCCCAGTGGTGACGGATTTTAAAGGGGCCATTCAGTGGTGCTTCTGAGCTGGAGGGCAACGGCTGGAAGCAAGATGGCTCATTCAGTGGGGTTTCTTGCAGTTATTTGGGGGCTTCAAGGACCTCCCCTCGGGGGGGGAATTGTTATTTATAAATGGTTATGTTTATTTGTTAATAAAAGACGGCTGCTGTGGCCGATTTATTCCAGGATCGGTGTCTGTGTGTCATTTTGGGGTCAGGTTGAGTCGAGAGATGGGTGGAGTTAGTTTCAGGATTTTTGGGGGTAAAAAGGAGTGTTGGGGGTCGAGTGGAGTTATTTCAGGACAGGCTAGAGTTTGTTATTCGCCGGTTTAAGACAGATGCGGAAGGACGGGGGCGCAGGGTAGTGTTGTTTGGGGTCCCGGAGTGCGCTATGTGTCCCGTATTGAGCTTGCGTGAATATTGGGGAGGTAGGAGGAGCGATACGTTGCCGTTGTTAGTGCATGGGGATGATTCCTTTTTGTCACGCTTTCAGTTCGCGGCGGTTTTTTCGAAGTGTCTAGTTCGGTTGGGTTTGGGGCCTGACGGGTATTCGAGTCATTCATTTAGAATCGGGGCGGCAACGGAAGCAGCGAGGTGGGGGTTGGGGGATGAGATTATAAAAAGGATGGGGCGGTGGGAATCGGTTAGTTTCAGATCATATATTCGTTTGCATTGCTTGTAAGGGAACGGCCAGGGGGGCTGGTAGGGGATCGGGTTTTCTGTATGCAAGGTTATTATTGGTTGGTCTTGGTTTTGTTTTTTCTTTACAGATGCAGTGCCGGCCCTAGTGTGGATCCTCGGACATTCTTATGTCTTTTGGGGGGCTGTCCGGGCAGCGGTTCGGCCGGATGGTCAGCAGCTGGGGTTCTCGAGGTCCGTGGCGGTGGTGAGATGGCTAGGGCGGAGAGGTATGGTTTGGGCCGGGGTGTTGCCAGAGATTCACAGGTTTGTGAGGCAGGATAGGGCACCCGAGGTGTTGGTCTTGCATGTGGGGGGTAATGACCTGGTAGCGCGGCCATTTAGGGAGTTGTTGCAGGCATTAAGTTTGACTTGCTGAGGATATGGGCGTTGTTCCCGCGGATGGTGACGGTATGGTCCGATATAGTGCCTAGGATGGTGTGGAGGGATGCAAGGTCCGTGGAGGGCGTAAACAGGGCCCGTGTTAAGGTGAACCGGGCGATGGGTCGGTTCATGGCCAGGAATGGGGCGGTGGCAGTGAGGCATATGGAGCTTGAGAAGGGTGTGGGGGGGTTTTGGCGGGCTGACGGTGTGCACTTAAATGCGGTTGGTTTAGACATGTGGTGCTTGGCAATCCAGGAGGGCATTGAGGTGGCCTTGCGTTTGTGGAGGGACGCTCAGCCTTAAGGCGGTCAAGTCTTCGCGTCAGTGGCGGGGGGAGGTCCTTGAAGTTGGTCATATTCACAGAGGAGGATGCTGGGAGGGCTCCATGGTGAGGGCTGGACTCCCAGTGGTGACGGATTTTAAAGGGGCCATTCAGTGGTGCTTCTGAGCTGGAGGGCAACGGCTGGAAGCAAGATGGCTCATTCAGTGGGGTTTCTTGCAGTTATTTGGGGGCTTCAAGGACCTCCCCTCGGGGGGGAATTGTTATTTATAAATGGTTATGTTTATTTGTTAATAAAAGACGGCTGCTGTGGCCGATTTATTCCAAGATCGGTGTCTGTGTGTCATTTTGGGGTCAGGTTGAGTCGAGAGATGGGTGGAGTTAGTTTCAGGATTTTTGGGGGTAAAAAGGAGTGTTGGGGGTCGAGCGGCAGATAACCAATACCCCTGTCAAGTTATGGCCGGACTGAAGGGCGTAGCCTTAGGGGAGGGCATCATGACAGGGGTTTGGTTTAGGGAGACCCCCTGGTAGTGGGATAGGTGGGGTTAGTGGAGATGGGTGGATGAAGCTGGGTAAAGGGGGATTGGGTGGTCTCAGGGCAGGGGTGTGGTCAAGGGGTTAAATAGGAGAGCAGGGAGGAAGACAGGGGCCATTTTGTGGAGAAATCCGAAGCAAACTCCCGCCCACCCCCCCCCTTTTTTATTTGGTTATAGGTTTAGGGGTATGAGTCTTAGTGTACTGAAGGCAGGCAGGGTTGTGTAGGTGTCACGGTGGCTGTGGCGGGGGGAGGTCCTTGAAGTTGGTCATATTCACAGAGGAGGATGCTGGGAGGGCTCCATGGTGAGGGCTGGACTCCCAGTGGTGACGGATTTTAAAGGGGCCATTCAGTGGTGCTTCTGAGCTGGAGGGCAACGGCTGGAAGCAAGATGGCTCATTCAGTGGGGTTTCTTGCAGTTATTTGGGGGCTTCAAGGACCTCCCCTCGGGGGGGGAATTGTTATTTATAAATGGTTATGTTTATTTGTTAATAAAAGACGGCTGCTGTGGCCGATTTATTCCAGGATCGGTGTCTGTGTGTCATTTTGGGGTCAGGTTGAGTCGAGAGATGGGTGGAGTTAGTTTCAGGATTTTTGGGGGTAAAAAGGAGTGTTGGGGGTCGAGCGGCAGATAACCAATACCCCTGTCATGGGTTCTAAACACATAAAATATACAGCGAAAAGATCGGACCCTCTTCTGTGTTGTGGCCCCACTCCTGGCCTTATCTTACAAGTACTGATGTGTGACGTAGACATGAAGCAGATTTTTGTTGCAGAAATTTCTGTGACTGAATCAGTTCCATTCATCCAAATGGATCTTGTAGAAATACTTGTGCCGCCAAAACTACCCCATTCAAATGAATAAAACTGCTTTTCAAATTTCTGCGACATGTAAAGGCACCCTTGTGGTCTGACAGCTAGTGGGGGAGATTTATCAAAACTGGTCTAGTTGCCCATAGCAACCAATCGGATTCCACCTTTCATTTTTCAGAGCTCCTTTGGAAAATGAAAGGCTTCCTCTAATTGGTTGCGCTATGGCCGACTAAGCCACTTTTCTTTTGCACCAGTTTTGATAAATATGGCTGAATAATGAGCCGGAGCGCACCTGCCTCTAGTTAGTGTGCAGAGGGAAGGATCTGTGGTGGGGAGCTGGGCCTGCAGAGAGGTAGACACCATGAGATACAAAGGCTGGTGAAAGACTGTCACCTATGCTGTGGACCTGCTGTGGACTACTACTGCTAACTGGGCTGGTTGAGTGAGTGTTCACCCCTGGTGGGATCATCCTGTGTAATACAAGTGACAGTGGACTACGTCCACCTCAGAGACTGTAACGTGGTAGGACTGAGCCTGATACTCTAGAGGGGGTAGTGCCTTAGATTATGACCCTGCCAGCCCATTGTACCCTGCAACTGCCCTCTGAGACTTTACAATGGACTGCGAGTAGTGACTCTGACAAGTGCACCCAGAGAGACACTGTGGCCTGAGCAAAGAGACTGTCCTGGGCCTAGTGGCGACCATCTGATAGGCCTGGAGGGAATACAGTCAAGCTGGCCATACACATGAGATTAAATTTGGCCAAAATGGTGGATTTCAGCTACTTATTTTTTTTTTAAATTGTGTGAATGATGGTCCGCCATGGCTCACAGCAGCCATTGTCAGTGAAGATTCCATGCATATAGCATGATCAGTCAAATTAGGCCAATCATTTCCCATTGTGCTTTAGGACTATTTTTTTTATTTGTTAAAACTAGTCTGGCATGTTGCTAGTGGTATTGTTTGTATAAGTGATCCCATGCAAAGTGGCTGATAAATCTCTATTATAGGGTAGAGCGAATCGGGTTCGGATTGCTGTATCTGAACCCGATTCTTTTAACAACTACGTTAAGAATATGGGCTCTGTCTTAATGAAAAATGTATTGCCTCCGCAGAGTTCTTTCAGAAGTTTGGCTTAGTATTTTGATACAGTAATTTATGCGAATAAACAAAGTGACGCGTGATAGAGACGAGACAAAGTAAGTCTCAAAATATTTGCTGAAACTTCGAAAAGATCTCCCCGGAGACCATACATTTTACAGTAGGATGGATCATATATTCTTAACAAAATTTTTAAAAGAATCATCTTTCGGATACAGCAATCCAAACCTGATTTGCTCAACCGTATCTCATATGTAGGGCAAGCTCTACTGCAGAAAGAGCTTGTCTGGTTCCTAGAGGCAACCTCCTGGTACAATACCGTGTGTGTGGAGCAGGGAGACTGTCTTGCTGAGTGGCAACCACTTGTAGAGTCTAGATACTGGCATGCTAACCTGTGGCAACCACCTGTAGAGTGTAGATACTGGCCTGCTAACCTGTGGCAACCGCTTGTAGAGTCCAGACACCGGCCTGCTAACCTGTGGCAACCGCCTGTAGAGTGTAGATACTGGCCTGCTTACCTGTGGCAACCACCTGTAGAGTGTAGATACTGGCCTGCTAACCTGTGGCAACCGCTTGTAGAGTCCAGACACCGGCGTGCTAACCTGTGGCAACCGCCTGTAGAGCCTAGATACTGGCCTGCTTACCTGTGGCAACCACCTGTAGAGTGTAGATACCTGCCTGCTAACCTGTGGCAACCGCTTGTAGAGTCCAGACACCGGCCTGCTAACCTGTGGCAACCGTCTGTAGAGTGTAGATACTGGCCTGCTTACCTGTGGCAACCACCTGTAGAGTGTAGATACTGGCCTGCTAACCTGTGGCAACCACCTGTAGAGTGTAGATACTGGCCTGCTAACCTGTGGCAACTGCTTGTAGAGTCCAGACACCGGCCTGCTTACCTGTGGCATCCACCTATAAAGTCTAGATACTAGCCTGCTAACCTGTAGCATCCACCTATAAAGTCTAGATACTGGCATGCTAACCTGCGGCAACCGCCTGTAGAGTCTAGATACTGGCATGCTAACCTGTGGCAACCGCCTATAGAGTATAGATACTGGCCTGCTAACCTGTGGCAACTGTCTGTGTAGAGTCTAGATACTGGCCTGCTAACCTGTGGAAACCACCTGTAGAGTCTAGATACTGGCCTGCTAACCTGTGGCAACCACCTGTAAAGTCTAGATACTGGCCTGCTAACCTGTGACAACCGCCTTTGGATTATAGTGATTGCTCTGCTGCTATTAGTAACTGTCGCTGCCTGGGCCCCACACAATTCTGTGTGTGTGACCCCCACGCTCTGTGCCCCCAGATTGTAAACTTATGTTTGTTGCCTCAGTCTGAGTAAACTGCTATTCAAGAGAAATCTTACTGTATCCATGTGAGTCACAGGGCCACTCTCGATTGTGGTACCATGCAATGGTCATAGCCTATATTATTGATATGGTATTGATATGTTTTAGACCCTGTTACTTGTGTCTGTTTTCAACCTATAGTACTGCAGAAAATAAGTAAAAACAGCTGCAAAAAAGTCTTACAATGTATTACACAGAACATTTTTGTTTCCTGACTAAATAGACCATGTTAAATAACTTGTTTGATATTAACGTCAAAGGAGTTTCTTCTTCAGGACATCCCCTGTCATTTAGGCTGCATTCACACTACTGTATTTTTGGTCTGCATTCGATCCAGTCGGATGCCAACTCATTCACTTCAACGGGGCCACAAAAGACGTACCGTATGCTGTCCACATCCTTATGTCCATTCCGTGGTACCTGCAAAAATATATTGTGATATTGTGACAAAGACTTGTTTTATAAATCAGTGTATGGACATGTAATAGTTCCTCTTTTCCAGCGTAATCTTTTATTCTTTGTAAGAACAGGTTGTAGATTATTAGACACATGTCTACATCAGAGATACACAGGTCATTGCCCTGGCCCAACCCACACCTGTAATGAATACCTGCTTATGCATTTTCCAACAATAGGAATACACAACAGGTTCAGTTTTTCTATTTTTCCATCCCTTCTCATTCTCTGATGGAATCTTCATGGAATACTGTCCTGAACTACTCTAATGTGTGTGGCTGAAAAGACACAGATAGGCCATTGATATCAGGGGTCTGACTCTTGAAGAAGGCGATGCAAGCACTATGGTCTCTTTATTGTTTACATCGCTAGACCTTCCAGCTGTCTTGAATTTAGGGTGACAGTGCCGGATTTCAGCGGCTGTCTCACAGTCTCAGGATGGCAGAGGTATGTCCCGCTTTCAACTACGGTATATGTCAGAGGGGTTGTCCTGAGCACAGAGACACGGTTGAATGCAGTGGTGAAGCAGGGTGCCATCAGCTCCCGGCTCCACCATTCCCTGCCCGGTACTCTGCCCATCAACGGAGCCTTCACAAAGCTACCAGATACCATAGGAATCAAATAGCCATTTGGTTACTAGAGGCAGCTTGCTCCCGGTGAATGACCACTTAGATCAGGGCCATGGTCTCAAGCTCAGCCAGATATATGGCCCACACCTAGAAAAAATTTCCAATTAATGGGCCATTTTCATTTAAAATAGAATGTGGCACCACATACCTAATACATCCAGTGATGTCTCCTCTAATGTACACATTCTCTTTCCTCATCTTCTCTATTTGAATGACTTCTTTCAGCTGCATCTCATTTCTGCAGAATTCTACAGACATTTTAAATTCTTTTTTCATCATCCTCCCCCTCCTGGTGCCCCAACATTGACATTCTGCTGCCCCAGCAATACTATGGCTACTGTGATCCCCAGTGCCCACATACACTATACTGCAGAAATAACAGTGCCATATAGATAGGCCCTCCCCGACAGTAATAGTGCTCCCAGCCTGGCCTTAATAGTAATAGTGCCCTCTACAGTACCCCCAATAGTGGCAATGCTCCCCAAGAGTGCCACCATTAGTTGTAGTGCCCTCCATACTGTGCTCAATAATAATAATGCCCCCACAGTACCCCCAGTTGTTATAGTAGCACTATAGTGCCGCCAATAGAAATAAGGGTACTTTCACACTAGCGGTAGCCTTTTCCGGTATTGAGTTCCGTCCTAGGGGCTCAATACTGGAAAAGAACTGATCAGTTTTATCCTAATGCATTCTGAATGGAGAGCAATCCGGATCCGACCCCGAGTGTTCCGGCAAAACGGATCCGGCATTTTGGTCTGCGCATGCTCAGACTGCAAAAAATGTGAAAAAAATAAATGCCGGATCCGTTTTTCCGGATGAAACGGATCCGGCATTTCAATGCATTTGTTATACGGATCAGGATTGCATGCCGCAAGTGTGAAAGTACCCTTAGGCCTCCTATGGTGCCCCCAACAGTAACAAGGCCCCTGTATAAGGCACCCCTTTAGAGCCCCCAATAGTAATAAGGTCGATCTATAAGGTACCCCTATAGAGCTCAAAGTAGCAATAAAGCCCCCTACAGTGTGCCCTGTAGTTATAATGCCCCCTACAGTTCCTCCAGTATTTATAAAACCTCCCAGTATTGTAGTTCTAATGCCCTTCTGTAATCAGGGGATTTCTTTGACAGGGAACTGATTATTTCAGTTCCCTGTCATAGTACAGGATCGGGCTGTCATTGACGATGGCACCGTGCGCAGGAGTGCACAGTGCCATCAAACCCAACGTCTAAATGGATGGGCTGTATATTTATGAGACGTGGTCGGGAAGGGGTTAAAAACCTGGGCTTTCTAATCAGGAGTATGAGAACTATGCCTTAGGGCTCATGCACACGAAAGTATTTTTCTTCTGTTTCCGTCCATATACAGAACCATTCATTTCAATGGGGCTTTTAAAAAAACGGAAAAAAAAATAGAACATGTCCTATCCTTGTCCAGTGTGCGGACAAGTACACGCATTGTTGCAATGAAACCGCAAAAAAAAAACAGATGCAACACGAACGTCGTTAGGATGCCATCTGTTTTTTTTTTTTTTTTTTGCGGATCCGTGTTCGCGGACCACAAAATACATACGGTCGTGTGCATGAGCCCTTAGGCCTTATTCACACATCTGTGTCCGAGATGAAATCCATGATCGGATGGTCAGTTATTCATCCGTGAAGATTTCCGTGAAGGATCCGTGTTTGGTCCGTGAGTCAATTTTTTTGCTCTTTCCGTGTGTCATCCGTATTCCACTGAAATTAATTTTCAGAACATACATGGTCTGTGAAACACAGATGGCGTCCTGATGTCCATGTTAGGTCCGTGTTTTTTGTGGGCCCTTAAACTATAATAGGACAAAATAGAGCCTGGACAGCACACATCCGTGAGTCACTGACGGGTGAATAAGGCCTTATATGTGTTGCTGTGGAACAACAGGTCCCATCATGTCCTCCCAGACATCAGTTACCTGTGTGCTGCTGATATCTGCAGATAAACTATATCCAGAAGCTTTCATTACTCGTGGCTTTACGTTAGAAACATAGGGAAAAAAAGATCTTTTACAGGTTCTCTCTGCATGGCTGAGCGGTGAATAATGTAGGAAGACCCGGGCCCCCTCCCAAAGCCTTAGTTAAAAATTATTCAATGAAAAATTCCTGGCCTGGAAAGCAAAGAGAGAACACTACTGTACCAGGCAAAGATTTTCACCAACAATCCATACCCCGGCCAAGGCGAGAGATAACAGACGCTGACAAACTCTCAGTGAATAACAGCTCGTTACTAGCGAAACAGCCACTACTCCGAAACTTGCTGAGAGGATCCTAATATCACTTTATGGAAATCAGGCCTCACAATGGAGTCACTCACCTCCCGGGACACTGCTGGAAATAAGGTAATCTTTACACCGTGTTATCAATATCTAATAGATCATCAGAAAGTCTTATGTAACTGCAGATAAAGTCGATCGGATCAGTTCCCTGAGATGCCTAGAAGGCCTTTATATCGCCACGTAGGCTGTGTGGTAGTATACGCCGGGCCTCGTGTATTGTGTCGCAAGTTAGACACTGCTGTAAGGGAATCCTGCACTCCGCATTTATCATATATATATATACATGTAGGCCTCATTCAGACGGGCATAGTGTACCTGTCTTTAGCTATATGTATTCTGGATTAACACCCAGCCCCCTCCTCATGGTTCTACTATACGGTGCAGCAACATAGGGCTCAGTCTTGAGGGTGTATACTTGCACGTATACAATATAATACCTAAAACAGTCTAAAATCTAGCTTCCCTGACTGTGGTAGTGTACTCCAGGGGGACATGCCATGTTTCTGTGGGGTCCTTGCTGTTCTTTACATAGGCAGCACATTGACTGAACATAGCCTCAGAAGCTCCTTTATCCCCCCCCCCCACCTACCACATGCTAATACTAGTGTCTTCTCACAGGTCGTTGTGTCCCTCAAGACACCAGGGCCCAGGTGCGACTGCTGCCTCTGTATCCCTAGTAGCGAGGTCCCTGTTAATTTGTTTGAATAGTGGGTAGGAATGTCATGTTAATATTGCTTACCGTGGGATTTTACATATGACATTGGTTTCCGCACGTCAGACCATGAGTCATTCATTTTTGGAAGGTCACCTTGCACGTTATTATATTTGCAGATAATTACTATTTTTGGACTTTTGTGCAGTAACCACCTTATAGTGAAGATACCTTAGATGCATGCCGTATTAAACACTTGTACATTTACAACATTGGATGAATGTGCTGTAATTATAGCAAAGATAAGTGACCTGTATAGTGTATGTCACATGTGCCTTGAAGGGGTTTTCTGGTTTGCATCCACACCTTATAAAATTAGTCGCTGTAATTTTGTAATGTATTTCTTTTACATTAATGGCTCCTGTGTTCCATTGTGGGCTGTGGTCATATGACCATGTCCATGCAGCTCTTTCCTATTTTCTGTGATGTCGTGTCCGTGGGCGTGTCAAAACTGGAAACGGGGCAGTGATAGGGGAGTGTCTATGTAACTAGCTGGGCATTTTTAGGGGCGGTGTTGGAGCTATGGCAGAGAATGGAGATGGTCATCAGGGGTTTGGTTGGATACAGCAACAGAAAGTGCCACCTGTAGGATGGAAACAAGCCAGATGGATTTATTGATATGGTAAAAACGGATCAGGAGCATCTAAATAAAAAAAAAAACATGGGGAAGATGTACATGAGGTAAGCAATTATATAAGCATAAATCTTAGTCCATAGTAATCCAGGAAAACCGCTTGAAGGCCTCATGCACATGAGAAGTTTTGGTCTTAGTCCAATCCGCATTTTTTGCGGTTTGGAAGCAGAGACATTTATTTCTATGGGACTGCATTTCTATGCACTGATGTCATTGCGCCTGCTGAGCAGAGCCACAAACAGCACAAACTAGAGGAGACCTGTACAGTGATATGTTCCATTGGTTGTGGGAACAGAGCTATGTATTCCTTTGTTATGGATGTTGTTTCTGTGTGGGACACTAAGAGGGCATTATACTGTATGGTTGCCCTAAGGGGGGTATTATACTGTGTGGGGGCACTAAGGCATCCATTATACTGTGTGGGGGCACGAAGAGGATATGTGGGGATACTAAGCGGTTTAATATTGTGTGTCGGGGCACCTCTGTTCCCCTGCTTACCGCCGAGGTCTAGTGTGCCGTGTTAAGCGGTGATCTGCGGCCGGTGCTTCCCATCCTGGGCTCTGTCTCTGTGGGTGCTGTAGTTGTGGGATCCACTCCACAGTTTGCTCTCAGCCCTGGTCACAGCATGATTGATGTTTGTTTCCTGCAGCACTTCCTTAAGCCCGGCGCGCGTTACTTCCTGGACTTTATGGGTTAGGTCATGTGACCTCGCTGACCTATCCTAGCCCTCCTGCGCATATATAAGTGGCTCAGCCCCCTTCCCAAATGCCTCTGTGTCAAGGGCCTTGTGCCCTGCTAAGGTTCCTGTTTTCAGCTTGTGTTCTTGTGTCCTTGACTCGTATCTGTATTCCTGGACTCTGCTACCTGTTATATCCCTACCTGCTTGCCTTGACTTTCCTGTTGCCAACCCGATTTCCTGACCTGTACCTGTGCCGCCTGCCCTGACCTTTTGGCTATCTGACTACACCTCTGCCTCATCCTTCGGTCCTGCACCTCTGGTACCTTTCTCAGGTACCTCCTGGTCCTCCTGGACCAGCTGCTTTGTGTGCCTATCCTCCTCAAGAGGTAGTGACCTGGTGTTCCCCTCGGGAAAGTCTATCCCTACCATCAGGGGTACTGTGAAGATCCAGGGGTTCACTAAGACAGCGCCCTTAGAGGAGGTAGGACACGTGGCACAGTGGGTTCGCACCAGCTGGTTCGTGACACGGTGCCTTCAAAAATTATTCATGCCCATTCAACTTTACCACATTTTTTCACATTACACCCGCAAGCTTAAATTTATTTTATTGGGATTTCATGTGATAAACCAACACAAAGTAGCAAGTATGTTTAAAGTGAGAAGAAAATGATATATGGTTTTCAAACATTTTTATAAATAAAAATCTAAAAAGTGTGGTGAGCATTTGTATTCAGCCTCCTGTACCCTAATACCCCTAAATAAAATCCAGTGTGACCAATTGCCTTCAGCAGTCACCTAATTAGTAAATAGAGTCCAGCTGTGTGTAATTTATTATCAGTATAACTACAGCTGTTTTGTGAAGGCCTAAGGTTTATTAGAGAATGTAATTGATCAAACAGAATCATGAAAACCAAGGAACACACCAGACAGGTCAGGGATAAAGTTTTGGAGAAGTGTAAAGCAGGGTTAGGTTGTAAAATAAAATATCCCAAGCTCTGAACATCTCACATAGCATTGTTCAATCTATCACCCAAAAATGGAGTATGGCACAGCTGCAAAACTACCAAGACATGACTAAACCTAAACTGACAGCCATGGCAAGGAGACTACTTATTAGAGAAGTAGCTGAGAGGCACTTGGTCATTCTGGAGTTAGTGCAGAGATCCACAGCTCAGGTGGGAGAATCTGTCCATAGGATAACTATTAGTCGTGTTCTCCGCAAATCTGGCATTTATGGAAGAGTGGACATTTTTGAAAGCAAGTCATAAGAAGTCCCTTTTTCAGTTTGCCCCAGCCATGTAGGTGCACAGCAAACATGTGGAAAAAGGTGCTCTGGTGAGATGAGACCAAAGTTAAACTTTTTTGCCGAAATGCAAAACGATATGTGTGGCAGAAAACTAACACTGCACATCACCCTGGACATTCCATCCCTTTGAAACATGGTGGTGTAGCATCATGCTGTGAAGATGCTTTTCGTTAGCAGGGTCAGGTAAGCTAGTCAGAGTTAATGGGAAGATGGATGGCGCTAAATACAGGACAATCCTGGTGGAGGCTGCAAAATACTTGAGACTGGGGTGGTTCTAAACATACAGTACAACCAGAGCTACAATGGAATGGTTTAGATCAAAGCATCTTCATGTGTTAGAATGGCCCATTCAAAGTCCAGACCTAAATCCCATTGAGAATCTGTGGCAAGACTTGCATCCAATCTGACTGAGCATGAGCTATTTTGCAAAAAAAGAGTGGGCAAGAATTTCAGCCTCTAGATGTGCAAAGCTGGTAGAGACATACCCCAAAAGACTTGCAACTGTAAATGCAGCAAAAGGTGGTCCTACAAAGTATTGATTCGGGGGGGGGGGGGGGGGGGGGGGGTGAATACAAATGCACGCCACACTTTCCAGATTTTTATTTATTAAAAACTTTGAAAATCTTGAATCATTTTCTTTTCTCATCTCAAACACTTGATACTTTGTGTTGGTCTATCACATAACATCCAAATAAATTACATTTAAAGAGGACCTTTCACCGATTACCCTATGAACTAACTATACAGATATGTAGAGCGGCGCCCGGGGATCTCACTGCACTTACTATTATCCCCGGGCGCTGCTCCGTTCTCCTGCTATGCCCTCCGGTATCTCCGCTCACTAAGTTATAGTAGGCGGAGATACCAGTCCCTAAGTTATGGTAGGCGGAGTCTGCCCTAGCGCTGGCCAATCGCAGCGCAGAGCTCACAGCCTGGGAGGTTATTTTCTCCCAGGCTGTGAGCTCTGCAATGCGATTGGCCAGCGCTAGGGCAGACTCCGCCTACCATAACTTAGGGAACGGAGATACTGGAGGACATAGCAGGAGAACGGAGCGGCGCCCGGGGATAATAGTAAGTGCAGTGAGATCCCCGGGCGCCGCTCCACATGTATGTATACTTAGTTCATAGGGTAAGAATCGGTGAAAGGTCCTCTTTAAGGCTACTTTCACACTTGCGTTGTTGTTTTACAATATTGATATCCGGCGGAGGATCTCAATACTGTTTAGTCCTCAACATGCATTGTGAATGGAAAGAGATCTGTTCAGGATGCATCAGGATGTCTTCCGTTCCGGCATCATTCCATTTTGTGACACGAAACCGTTGCAAGCTGCAGTTTTGTGTCTGGTCATAAAAACGGAAAAAAACGTATCCGGCACTGAAAACAATGTAAGTCAATGGTGACAGGTTTTTTTAGGAGCCTAAAAAAACGGATCCGTCACCCATTGACTTTCAGTGTATATAGTGACCTGTTACATGTGCGCTTGGCAGCTGAAAACATCTGTGTTGGTCCCATGTTTATATGTGCCTTCAGCTGCCAAGCGCACATGTAACAGGTCAGACAGTTTCATAGGGACTAATCTGCTGACAGATGCCCTTTAACTGCTTTACACCTATCTAGGGCTTTCAGCAGTTTTGAGTGGTCAAACTGCTGACAGTCTCCCTTTTTTTAATTGCTAGTTTTGAGGGATCGAAACTGCTGACAGCCTCCCTTTAATTGCTTGTTAGGCAGTAAGTAATTAATCAGCGCAGCATTACGGATTTATTAAGATGAAAACTGAGTGAACATGCACTCTAAGTGTGCCTTAACTGATACTTATTAGGGTACTTTCACACTTGCGGCAGAGGATTCCGGCAGGCATTTCCGTCGCCGGAACTGCCTGCCGGATCCGTCAATCCGGACGCAAACGGATGCATTTGTCAGAAGGATCCGGATGCGGATCCGTCTGACAAATGCATTGCAATACTGGATCCGTCTTTCCGGTTGTCATCCGGAAAAACGGATCCGGTATTTATCTTTTTCACATTTTTAAAGGTCTGCGCATGTGCAGGCCGCAAAACCGGATCAGTTTTTCCAGAACACTTGGGGCCGGATCCAGCAATAATGCTTTTCAATGGAAAATAATGCATTCCGGCAAGTGTTTAGGATTTTGGGCCGGAGAGAAAACTGCAGCATGCTGAGGTATTTTCTCCAGCCAAAAAACGTAAGAGGGACTGAACTGATGAATCCTGAACGGATTTCTCTCCATTCAGAATGCATTAGGATAAAAGTGATCAGTTTTTCTTCCGGTATTGAGCCCCTGTGACGGAACTCAATACTGGAAAACAAAAACGCTAGTGTGAAAGTACCCTTACTTCCCAAAATGATATAGCCATGCATTGTTTCAGATGGGAAAATTCCCTGCTCTGGCACAAAATGATCTCATCTAGTATCAGGTGCTGAGGAGAAGGGCTGATGTCACACATCCCTATAGCCGATCAGTGTGAGACACACCTGGGAGACTACGGTGACTCTGCAAAACGGAAGTGGTGATGTTTATTCAGGGAAAATCAATAGGATTACATTTTAACTGAACAAGCTTTGCACTGCCAGTCTGTGACTTCTCTGGCCTAGATAATATTTGATGGCTGGAGTGGGAAACTGACATGAGCTGGCTACGTCTCCTAAGAACGCTGGTGACATGGACGACTAACTACCTGCCACTGTAATGAAGATCTTCTAAAATACTAGTAAAATGAAATAATTAGAGATGAGCAAACAAAGTGGAATTCGATCCGAATTTCAGGAAAAATTTGATTTGCATCGTATCCGAATTTCCTCACGCTTCGTGGTAACAAATCTCAAATCTTTTCCTAAAATGGCTGCTGCATGTGTTGGGACATGGAGCAAGGAACTCTGGGAACCAGGGATCACCCACAATGCCATGCATGCAGTCAATCAGCAGCCAGCCAGCCAGCCCTGTGATGTCACAGCCCGATAAATATCCTCAACCCTCTTGGATTCAGCCATTTTCCAGTGTACTTAGTGCAGGGAGAGAGACGTCAGCAGGCGCTAGGGAAAGTGCTAGGAAATACTTAATTGCGCTGAAAAAAAGATTTACAAGTTCAGGGAAAGGATAGGGAGGCATCATCCACGCTATAAAAGGAGAACAGGTTGCAATGGGAGCGTTTCTATTACACCTTGCTGCACTTATTGGGGATCCAAATTGCTTTTAGGTTGTTTGCACTATATGACACATCACTAATTCCAGCAAACCTTGCTTGTGATTGGGGTGCAAGTTCTGTGATACAGCCATTTACGGGGTGTATTAATAGGAAAGATGCGTACATCCTATTAGCTGTTCTGCGTTGATTTTAAATTGTTTTACTTTTTTTGGGGGGGGGGGTGTATTAATAGAAAAAAAAACAAAAAAAACTAATATATATAATAGAAAAAGTAAGGCAGCACCAACCTAGAAACAATACTGCGGGTGCAAGCTCAAAAGGGCAAGCTTACCCAAAAATACAGTCCAAAAAATAGAGCAGCACTCCAGGATAATGTGGAAAATAGTGGTTTATTCACCCATTGGTGACACAACGTTTCAGCTCCAACATGAAGGCTTGAGAAAGGCTTCATGTTGGAGACGAAACGTTGCGTCACCAATGGGTGAATAAACCACTATTTTCCACATTATCCTGGAGTGCTGCTCTATTTTTTGAACTATAAATATATATATATATATATATATATGTCATAAATGCCGTTCGGCGGTGAAGTTACATTGTACTACAGCCATTTATGTGGTGTAGAAAAAGAAAATATACGTACGTCCCATCACCCGTTCTGCGGTGAATTGTGATTGTCATATTTCTTATTTTGGGGGTGTAGAAATAGGAAAAATAATACGTCTTAATTGCCTTTCTGCAGTGTAAATTTAGAGAGGCAGTCTGACACTGCTAGATTTATCACAGTAGTTGATGCCGGATGATAAATATGGCGCTCCGTTAAACTGCTAGTCTAGCTTTACGCTACATCTTTGTAGGCTTAGTCTATACACAAAAGTGCCCCAAATATTTGGTGCATTTTTTGGAAGCACAGTGTTACCTCTAAGCCATATCTCTTTCCTGCTAAGCCATGCCCATTTGTTTGACAAGACTCAAAAAGTGTCTAGCAATGTCTAAAACAATAAATGTGGTATAAAGCCTGTTTATAATTTTTTGCCACAAGTTGAGCCCATTTCTGGCCCATGAGTATATAGAAACTGCAGCACTCAGTGATCCATAAAAGCAATCCTTTATTTCATCTACTAGGACAGACATAACAGAAATAGACCAGTTTCACAATATGCATGCTTCATTGTGGCCCTGATAGAGGAAAGCCCAACATAGGCTCCTAAGAGGGGTGTCCAGTAGATTACAAGTTTATATATAAGGGACAGAATGGGACAAAAAAGCATTATTCACCCCAATGATCCACTTTCTTTGACATTGTAAATTCTTTGATAATCTTCTCCTGAAGGGTGATGACCGCTGCTGGGCATTTGTACATCGGTCCATCACTAATTAGACAATAATGGCATGGGCAATTGATACACCATTGCTGCCTATGGTGGAAAAAAACCATTTAAGAGAACATTATGATGTACCTCAAGTTACTGTCTTTTTTCTGCTACATGCAAAAATACTCCAAATCATATGCACATAAGACTCAGATGGAGGTGTATAGGTCTGATTTCAGATGGGTTTTCTATGGGTGCATTTGAGGCGACTGCCTTTGGGGACATCTGAGGTAGAACATCTGAGGTTATGGGTGGACACCTCTGGCCAAGGCTGCATTCACACGAACGTATTTTCAGTCTGTGTCCAATCCGTTTTTTTGTGGATCGCACACAGACCCAATCATTTCTTTGGGGCAGCAAAAAATGTGGACAGCACCAGATGTCATCCATGTGCTGTCCACACATGGTGGAGCTGCAAATTATAGTACTTTCAACACATGGTGGAGCCGCAAATTATAGTACATGTCCTATTCTTGTCCGTTTTGAGGACAAGAATAGGCATTTTTACAATGGGGTCAGCGAAAAGTACGGGATACACATGGAAAGCATCTGTATTTTGCGGCTCTGCGATTTGTGGACCGTAAAACGGATATGGTTGTGTGAATGTAGCCTTAGACCTTTATTGGTGAACATCTGTTGCCAGTGCACTTAGAAAGGGTATGTGTGGTTGAGACACTTTAGAGGGACCTGTGTCACAGGAACTTAAGTGGGACTGACTGTGGCTGAGGCATTCAATGAGTTGTTCCGGGACACTAATTTATCATCAAACCACAGAATAGTAAAGGAAAGATGCAAACACACCTTAGCTATCAAATGCCAGTGGAGAAATAATGAAAGCATAAGATATCATAATACATCAATATGACATCATAATAATTTAATTATAACATTATAAGGAATCATTATGATATTATAATACACACATACATTATATCCTCTGGATGGGACATCAGTATCTGATCGGTGGGGGTCCAACACCTTGGTCCCCCACAGATGGTCCCCCACAGATCAACTGGTTAAGAGGGCACCAGCTCTTGTAGTGTCACCTTGGCATTGTCTCAGCCCACCAAGCACACTAAGCACACTATTGTACATTGTATAGTGGCTGTACTTGGTATTGCGCTCTGCCCCATTTACTTCAATGGGACTGAGCTGGACCTAGGCAATGTGACCGATGAATGTGATGTCGCTTGAAAACCATTACAAAAGCCATATGGCGGTCCTTCCCTTCTGAGCTGAGGTGTGCCCATATTCAGGAAAACAATTTGTGGGGTGCTTTTTCTCCTGTTTCCTCTTGTGAAAATTTAAACTTTGGTGCTAAAGCAACATTTTATAGGAATAAATGAAATTCATTTTCACTGCTAAATTACTACAGAATTTTATGAAATGCCTGTTGGGTTAAAGTGCCCATTATACCCCTCGTTAAATTCTGTGAGTGTATAGTATCCAAAATGGGGTCACTTTTAGGGGGTTTCCACTGTAGGGGTACCTCAGGGTCTCTTCAGATATGACCTGGTGCCTTAAAACCATTCCAGCAAAATCTGCCCTCCAAAAACCATATGATGCTCCTACAGTTCTGAGCTCTGCCATGTGCCCAAACAGCAATTTACAACCACATATGGGGTGATTCTGCAAATTGCAGAATCAAGGTAATAAATATTGTGGTTTGTTTTGCTGCTAGCTCTTGCTGTGTTACAGGAAGAAATTGATTGAAATTAAAAATCATCAAAAAAAAATTATGAAATTGTATCTAATAACTGCTTCTCAGCATAATTAATATGGCAATATATTGTATGCCTACCCCCATGTTGCATACTATACATGAGGCATTGGTATACAATTTGATCAAAAAGCATAGGCCCACTCACCACGACAAGGTTGCCTCCCTGAGTGAGAACCTACTCTAAATTTGGCGTGGTGACCACCGGCGCCGCAGCACCGCACCAACAGGCAGCGGGACCCAGTAGTCAAACAGCACCCTCACTGTCTGGCAAATCCACCCTGGCACTGGGCCCCACCAATCCACCAGCACAGCACCAAAGCAACAATGGCCATGTTAACATGGTGCAGTGCTGTGCGGGGGCCATTGTTTCTTTGGTGCTGTGCTGGTAGATTGGTGGGGCCCAGTGCCAGGGTGGCTTTGCCAGACAGTGGGGGCACTGTTTGGCTGCTGGGTCCCGCTGCCTGTTGGTGCTGTGCTGCGGCGGCGGTGGTCGCTGCGCCAAATTTAGAGTAGGTTCCCACTCAGGGAGGCAACCTTGTCGTGGTGAGTGGACCTATGCTTTTTGATCAAATTGTATACCAATGCCACATGTACAGTATGAAACATGGGGTAGGTATACAATAAATTGCGCTGAGAAGCGATATTAATTATGCTGAGAAGCAGTTATTAGATAAAAGCATAGTACTGTGGTTGTGCAATCCAGTTTCACTCTCACATTTTACAAAAATATTAAAATTACATACAATGTAAACTTTTCAAATGTGGAGCCCAAACATAATAAACTGTTGTATAAAAATGCAGTATAAGTGATGTAATTGTGTCACTTCATTATATTATGGAACCGCAATATAGGGCCAAATAGTAATACTAAACATAAGAAATATAAGTTCAAATAATGTCCATTTAAAGAGGCTCTGTCAGCATGATCAACCCTATTAAACCAGGCATGCTGCCTTTTAGGACTCATCCTGCTGATTAAAATGATACCTTTCTTTTGTCTGTATTCTAAACAGCTGCAGAGATATTTTTGTTTTCATTCGTATGCAAATGAGAACATTGTCGCATTAGGGGGCTTGGCTAAATCCTTGGGGCACTGCTTTTGTAACACCCCCTGTGCTCTGCACACTCCCCCCTCCACATGATTGACAAGGCTAGACATCAGCATGCTGAGGGCAGATCTGTGTCCTAGAGCTGTGTTCTAGCATGTACACATCATATTCACTGCATACTATAGCATTATCATAAATGAGAAGAGTGGATTTCTATGTTTAGAAAGCTAGTATACATATTACTGCTTTATTCACAGGAGCAATATGTGGTTGTTATGAAATTAGATTTCTAAGTATAGAAAAATATTCTTCTCTATGTGCAACCCATAATAAAAGGCTATGGCCTTACTATATTGAGAATAGTGTTCTTATGCTTAAAAACCTAAAACATATTACTGGTTTCATTATGATCATTTATTGTGCCTGTGAATGAGGCAGTAGTATATATATTAGCTTTCTACACATAGAAATCAACTCTTCTCATTATATAAGTAGTGTATATGATATGTACATGGTAGGACACAGCTCTGCCCTCAGCATGCTGATGTCTAGCACTGTCGATCAAGGGGCGGGGGAAGTGTGCAGAGCACAGGACATGTTACAAAAGCAGTGCCCCAAGGATTCATCCCCCTCCTGTGGCTCCAATTTTCTAATTTGCATATGAATGCAAACACAGATATCTTTGCATCTGTTTAGCATACAGACAAAAGAAAGGTATCAATAATCAGCATGATGAGCCCTATCAGACAGTATGCCTGGTTGAATAGGGTTAATCATGTTGACAGAGCCTCTTTAACCATCTCAGCCCCTATAGCTTAAACACCCTTAAAGACCAGGCCACTTTTTACACTTCTGACCTACACTACTTTCACCGCTTATTGCTCGGTCATGCAACTTACCACCCAAATGAATTTTACCTCCTTTTCTTCTCACTAATAGAGCTTTCATTTGGTGGCATTTCATTGCTGCTGACATTTTTACTTTTTTTGTTATTAATCGAAATTTAACGATTTTTTTGCAAAAAAATGACATTTTTCACTTTCAGTTGTAAAATTTAGCAAAAAAAACGACATCCATATATAAATTTTTCTCTAAATTTATTGTTCTACATGTCTTTGATTAAAAAAAAAATGTTTGGGTAAAAAAAAAAATGGTTTGGGTAAAAGTTATAGCGTTTACAAACTATGGTACAAAAATGTGAATTTCCGCTTTTTGAAGCAGCTCTGACTTTCTGAGCACCTGTCATGTTTCCTGAGGTTCTACAATGCCCAGACAGTACAAACCCCCCACAAATGACCCCATTTCGGAAAGTAGACACCCTAAGGTATTCGCTGATTGGCATAGTGAGTTCACAGAACTTTTTATTTTTTGTCACAAGTTAGTGGAAAAAAAATTTTTTTCTTACAAAGTCTCATATTCCACTAACTTGTGACAAAAAATAAAAACTTCTATGAACTCACTATGCCCATCAGCGAATACGTTGGGGTGTCTTCTTTCCAAAATGGGGTCACTTGTGGGGTAATTATACTGCCCTGGCATTCTAGGGGCCCAAATATGTGGTAAGTAGTTTGAAATGACCGGTGAAATCCTAAAGGTGCTCTTTAGAATGTGGGCCCCTTTGCCCACCTAGGCTGCAAAAAAGTGTCACACATGTGGTATCTCCGTATTCAGGAGAAGTTGGGGAATGTGTTTTGGGGTGTCTTTTTACATATACTCATGCTGGGTGAGAGAAATATCTCGGCAAAAGACAACTTTTCCCATTTTTTATACAAAGTTGGCATTTGACCAAGATATTTATCTCACCCAGCATGGGTATATGTAAAATGACACCCCAAAACACATTGCCCAACTTCTCCTGAGTACGGAGATACCACATGTGTGACACTTTTTTGCAGCCTAGATGCGCAAAGGGGCCCACATTCCTTTTATGAGGGCATTTTTAGACATTTGGATCCCAGACTTCTTCTCACGCTTTAGGGCCCCTAGAATGCCAGGGCAGTATAAATACCCCACATATGACCCCATTTTGGAAAGAAGACACCCCAAGGTATTCAATGAGGGGCATGGCGAGTTCATAGAAATTTTTTTTTTTTGGCACAAGTTAGCGAACTTGATTTTATTTATTTTTTTCTCACAAAGTCTCCCTTTCCGCTAACTTGGGACAAAAATTTCAATCTTTCATGGACTCAATATGCCCCTCACGGAATACCTGGGGGTGTCTTCTTTCCGAAATGGGGTCACATGTGGGGTATTTATACTGCCCTGGCATTCTAGGGGCCCTAAAGCGTGAGAAGAAGTCTGGAATATAAATGTCTAAAAAATTTTACGCATTTGGATTCCGTGAGGGGTATGGTGAGTTCATGTGAGATTTTATTTTTTGACACAAGTTAGTGGAATATGAGACTTTGTAAGAAAAAAAAAATTATTTCCGCTAACTTGGGCCAAAAAAATGTCTGAATGGAGCCTTACAGGGGGGTGGGTGATCAATGACAGGGGGGTGATCAATGACAGGGGGGGTGATCAGGGAGTCTATATGGGGTGATCACCCCCCTGTCATTGATCACCCCCCTATAAGGCTCCATTCAGATGTCCGTATGTGTTTTGCGGATCCGATCCATGTATCCGTGGATCCGTAAAAATCATACGGACATCTGAATGCAGCCTTACAGGGGGGTGATCAATGACAGGGGGGTGATCAATGACAGGGGGGTGATCAATGACAGGGGGGTGATCAGGGAGTCTATATGGGGTGATCACCACAGTCATTGATCACGCCCCTGTAAGGCTCCATTCAGACGTCCGTATGCGTTTTGCGGATCCGATCCATCTATCAGTGGATCCGTAAAAATCATGCGGACGTCTGAATGGAGCTTTACAGGGGGGTGATCAATGACAGGAGGGTAATCAATGACAGGGGGGTGATCAGGGAGTCTATATGGGGTGATCAGGGGCTAATAAGGGGTTAATAAGTGACAGGGGGGGTGTAGTGTGGTGCTTGGTGCTACATATTGCTGAGCTATCTGTGTCCTCTGGTGGTCGATCCAAACAAAAGGGACCACCAGAGGACCAGGTAGCAGGTATATTAGACGCTGTTATCAAAAAAAAAATCACATCTCCAGCCTGCCAGCGAACGATCGCCGCTGGCAGGCTGGAGATCCACTCGCTTACCTTCCGTTCCTGTGAACGCGCGCGCCTGTGTGCGCGCGTTCACAGGAAATCTCGCGTCTCGCGAGAGGACGCGCCGGCGCGTCCAGGCGGAATCAATCAACCACCTCCAGGACGCGTCGCTGCGTTCGGCGGTCCGGAGGTGGTTAAGCTTTTTTACGTGACTTGAATAGCAGTGAATGTGAGCTACAGCAAGCACTGTGACTCAGGAGTTATGCAAAGGACATAGCACACTGTGTTATACTATTTATGTTGCTCCTTTTCAATGCTATGGGATGGGAGTTACTGAAACAGCGTAGCCGAGCCCACTCAGGCGTTTCCTGAACTCTCCCCACTCTGGAAGCCACTTAGGAGGTTTGTTCCGATCTTGACCATGAGAGGCTGAGATGGGAATAATGCTTTATTTGGCATACTTCTGGCTGGCATACACTAGGTAGGTTATGTCTGTGAAGGTTCTCATTTATCCAGGTCATGGTATATCTGTAAAGAATAAATCAAGGCAACTGGACTTACTGTAGATTTCTTGAAAACGTTTCACTCGTTCTTCCAACGAACTTTCTCAATTGATAATTTTTAGGGCAGCCATAGATGTGGTGCTCATGAATCATCTCAGAGAGATAATCAGCCCATCTTAAAGATGTAAACAGCCATTTCTGGGTATATACAGTATGTGCTGATTTTACAAGTATAATCAAATTTATGTAGCCACAATTTCCTCACCCAATTACTGAACCAAAGCTCGACTCCCTTTCAGAAAAGATAAACTTGCTGGCAACAAAATGTGTTTTTAGCTTAGAAAAGTTTGTTTGTGGGCAACAGACCAAGAGCCGTCATCATGGGAGAATCGAAGTGCATGGCATCTGTATGTGATTTCATTCCTTAAGTACTCACATCTTCTCAGCAGCTTTACCTGCAGTGACCTTGAATGAAAAAAGTACAGTAGGATGAAGGGGAGGATAACAGAGAATTCGGGTCAGGGTTGGCGGCTGCCTAGAGATACACACACTGTGAGGTACTGCTCATCCTGTAATGACAGGCTCGTACAATGGATTATTTAATACAGTAGATTATTTTTGAGTCATGTTGTGTGTCACATTTATAATTTATTACGAGGAATATATTATGGATGGCGTGAGGTGGAGTAAATGCCACAGGCAATGCATACCTTTCCACATACGTGTTTTCCTAGGAATTCTGAGTTGCATAAAACTATGTATGTAATTACACGCTGTTCAGTTTTATAGGAACTCCCACATCATAACCGGGCAGTCTTCATTCAGCTAGAACCCATGGAGACACAAGTCACATAATACTCTAAATAAATAAATAAGAAGACACCCAAACATATATTTGGATAAAAGGCCATGTTGCTTTATTTTGGGGTTACCAATAAAATTGCACCAATAAAGGCAACACGACTAGAACAAGGGAGCTGGTCCTGATCTTCTTCAACTGACAGTTACTAGTGGTGATGTCCCTTCTTTTAAATCCCTAGATTTCCTGCCGCCAGAGGATCCAGCCAATCAGCTGAGAAGAATTCTCCCCCCTCAAAACATCTGGACCAATGGACAGCTGAAAACATCTGGAACCGTCGTTAGGCAGAAGAACCGAGACCGGCTGGAACTGGATTCACCTCAGGTAAGACCTGTGAACACAAAACACAAACGTGTGTGTGTGGGGGGGAGAACATACAAACCACCAAGTAGCCACAACATTAAAACCACACTAAGCCCCAGTGACTGTGTCCCCATGCGTCCCCCAAGCTATATGCTCTGGGGGGGCCCCGTACATTTTTCAGGTACCCAGTAGGGGAATGGATCATTTATCTGGAGTCAGTTTTGCTTGAGTCTGCATTGGCGTACATTGTGCCATATTGATCAAACTGTGCGCAATGTTTGTTGAATTGGGGAATCTTAAAAGGGTATTCCAGTTTTTATTTATTTTTATTTATATCTTATATTTCTTATATTAGGCGGTTGACCCCTATATGCAGTAGAATGCTATAGCCCATGTATTAGTCCTGTGTAATATATCCATGTCCTAACTGAAACATGGTGTAAGTAATGTGACACTCTTCACATCATATAATCCCTGACATTCAGTAAGCAACAGTATAACATGACAAACGTGCTGGATCAGCACACATCCATGTGATAAGTAAATAGAACTAGTGGTAGAGTCATGATTTCTTTGTGGTTATTACAGTAACTACATTATTGTGTATTTACATGGCTGCCTGTCTCTAGGTGATGTTGCAAAAAAATGTCTGCCTGTCTCTATTTGATGTTGTTATGTGGTTAATAAAGTTTAGTGTTAAAAAAAAGCACACGACACACAGATCTGTATCTACACAGACACTGACAGACATGATGAGATACTGCAGGTAGTAATTGTTTTCTGCTCCTCAATACATTACTATTTACCTGTTAGATACCGGGGAAGTTAACTGAAATCCAGGTAACATGATACTTGTGAGGGTCACATGACAGCTCACATGACTGATACCATATGTTTAGGCTCCATTCAGACATCCGCAAATGGGTCCACATCCGTTCCGCAATATCGGGAACGGGTGCGGATCCATTCATTCTCAATGGGGCAGAACGGGATGCGGAGAGCACACTATGTGCTCTCCGCATCCGCATTTCCGGAGCGCGGCCCCGAACTTCCGGGCCGCGGCTCCGCTAAAAAATAGAACATGTCCTATTCTTGTCCGCAATTGCGGACAAGAATAGGCAGTTCTATGGGGGGTGCCGGCCAGGTGTATCTCAGATCCGCAATACACCACGGACGTGTGAATGGACCCTTAGTCCTATCCAGCTCTCCTATGGATGCATTTTACAGGCCTAAAATGGCCCGTACCATTTTTTCTACTACTGTGCAGAATTTAAAATTTAAAATTATTCAACATCCTATTCTCTAAATAAATAAATCTAATCAGTAAAACTGGAATACCTCTTTAAGGATTGGCAATTTTTTTTATTTTTTTTTTGACCTCCACATTTCAAAAGCAATAACATTTTATTTTCTTGTAGGGCAAGTGTATTTTGGCATTATTTTGGGGTACATCTACTGTACTCTACTGTATAACTTTAAAAAAATTCAAATGCCTGTGGAAAAATAACACAATTTCACCATTGTTTTTAGTGTTTTGTTTTTACAATGTTTACTGTGTGTAAAAAGGACATGTTAACTTTATTCTGCGGGTCAGTATGATTATGGCAATATCACATTGATATTGTTTTTGTTATTTTATTATTATTTTACTATAAAAATAAATGAAAATGCTTTTTAAAAAATAAATTTAAAAATTCCCTTGTGTTCCCATATTCTGACACCCATAACTTTTTAATTTTCTGCTGATGAAGCTTTTGGAGCGTCACCCACAATGCTAGGGAGGCTCGTCCCTATCCCCGCCTGCCATTGGCTGCTCTCCCTGACACTGGATGTTTTCATCTACGCACGGGGAGAAGTGTTTTGCACACTCTTGGCATTCTCTTGATGAGCTTCAAGAGGTAGTCCCCTGAAATGGTTTTCACTTCACAGGTGTGCCCTGTCAGGTTTAATAAGTGGGATTTCTTGCCTTATAAATGGGGTTGGGACCATCAGTTGCGTTGAGGAGAAGTCAGGTGGATACACAGCTGATAGTCCTACTGAATAGACTGTTAGAATTGGTATTATGGCAAGAAAAAAGCAGCTAAGTAAAGAAAAACGAGTGGCCATCATTACTTTAAGAAATGAAGGTCAGTCAGTCAGCCGAAAAATTGGGAAAACTTTGAAAGTAAGGGCTATTTGACCATGAAGGAGAGTGATGGGGTGCTGCGCCAGATGACCTGGCCTCCACAGTCACCGGACCTGAACCCAATAGAGATGGCTTGGGGTGAGCTGGACCGCAGAGTGAAGGCAAAAGGGCCAACAAGTGCTAAGCATCTCTGGGAACTCCTTCAAGACTGTTGGAAGACCATTTCAGGGGACTACCTCTTGAAGCTCATCAAGAGAATGCCAAGAGTGTGCAAAGCAGTAATCAAAGCAAAAGGTGGCTACTTTAAAGAACCTAGAATATGACATATTTTCAGTTGTTTCACACTTGTTTGTTATGTATATAATTCCACATGTGTTAATTCATAGTTTTGATGCCTTCATAGTCATGAAAATAAAGAAAACTCTTTGAATGAGAAGGTGTGTCCAAACTTTTGGTCTGTACTGTATATATAACACTATTACATATCAAAAGTTTTCCCAAGTTATAGTGCCAGTTTAAGTCCAGCATAATTTACAATCTACACAATCCCTACAGGCTGTTGACAGCTTTATAAATGCAGTGTGAACTGCAGTCTATCTTGTTAGACCAAACCTGGCAAGGAACTGTAAAGTGCCAGTGTAAACTTGTGGTCTGCTAAATTGTCCTCTAAAATCTTACACCTTAAAGGGAACGTATGAAACATTTATTAACAGTACATTAATAGAAGATAAAATAAAAGGTAAGATTTATCATACCTCCTGTGCTAGAACTGTAGTTAAAAAAAAGCCACACATTTTTGCCCATTCTCTGCCACGCATGGCACTTTTCCAAAAAGTGGGAGTGGCACGTCGAGGAGGGGGCAGGATCTACATTTTCTGGTGCAAGTAATGTCTGAAACCCATACCTGCTCCTAGCTGGCATAGTTTTCCATTTGTGGCACATGAGCCAGCTGAGCTGCACCAGGATGAGTAAGCGACGTGCCTCTTAATAATTTTGGTGCACTCAAGATCAAAACTGGAGTTATAAGTGCCAGTCTTGATAAATCTCACCCAATGTCTTTACAACTTTGTAACTTTGTACATTTATATTTTTTTAAAAGATTAGAGGTACACACTTCCTTCCTGTTGTGTGTATAGACCTTGTAGCATAATGTGTGTGCTTTATGATGAAACTAGAAATGTCTGGGCCCCAATTTTTTAAATGCCTACCCACAGTGGCTAGTGAAGACTCAGCCATGTAAAAAATACGCATATAAAATTCTTACTAGCACTGTACAGCTAGAGGAGTCAAGAGTTTACTTCACAGTATGTGGTACTTCACAGTAGAGATGCCCCGTTAGTGCCCCCACACAGTAGTTATTCCCCCTATGTGCCTCCTTCACAGTAGAGATGCCCCGTTAGTGCCCCCACACAGTAGTTATTCCCCCTATGTGCCTCCTTCACAGTAGAGATGCCCTATTAGTGCCCCCCATAGTAGTTATTCCAACTTAGTGCCCCCTTCATAGTAGAGATGCCCTTTGTGCTCCAACATGATGGAATGCCCTCTTAGTGCCCTCATCACCGTTGTTATGCCCCCTTTGTGTCCCAAAACAGAAGTTATGCCCCCTTAATGGCCCCATACAGTAGTTATTCCCTCTTTGTTTCCCCTTCACAATACAATGCTTCGTTAGTGCCCCCTTCACAGTAGAACTACCCACTTAGTGCCCCCACACAGTGGAATGCCCCATTTATGCCCCACACAGGAGTCATGTCCCCTTAGTGCCCTCATACAGTAAAATGCTCCCGTTCAGTAGTTATGTCCCCTTAGTGCCCCCACACAGTAGTTATGTAATGATGTCCCGTTATAACCCCCCTTACAGTAGTGCTGGTCTCTTGGTGCTCCCCTTACAGTAGTGCTGGTCCCTTAGTGCTCCCACTACAGTAGTGCTGGCTCCTTAGAGTTACCCTTACAGTAGTGCTGGTACCTTAGTCATCCACTGCGCCCACACTGCCTATTGTCACCTTCTGTGACAGAAATTAGAAGATCTGAGAGACTGACTGCACGTGAGGTTAACTGACAGTCTCTTGATTCTCAGTGTTGTGGTTTGGTAATGACCACACCTCTTGTCAGGTGCAGCCCGTGGTGATTACTGCATTCCTTACTTAGTTTGGTCTCACACTTCATACCATGCGGTTGATATTCTCTGCTTGGATTTGGACGAGTTGGTGTGTGGACCTTACCTGTGTTCCTGCTCATCCATTTTCTATAAGATAAGTTGTACTGCTCTTTGTATTTGGTTGTTTCCCCTGTGCTTGTTGTTACTAGGCCTCAGGGAGACGCTGGGTCGTTCACCTAGGAAAGAACCAGTAGTCTCATTCCCTGCCATTACCTAAGGCTCCTGGGGTCTAGGTTCCGGCGTATGTATTTTCCCACCTTCAGGGTCTATACATACTGACAGGAGTCAGGGCCAGATTTAGGGGCTTCCTAGAAGGTGACCTTTTCCCTCTGCCTAGCCTTGAGGCCTAGTTCTGTGTCCCTCCCCTCCCCTGTAATTGTGACAATTTCAACCGACCAAAAAACGCCATTTTGTTAGGATCAGTGCAGCTATGGATCCTATGTCTGCACTGGTAGGACAGCTGCAGGGTCTGTCTTTGGAAGTAGCTGACCTCCGCACGACCGTCTTGCAGATTCAGAGAACACAGGCGGCTGGTTCCGGTGGTGAGTACCAGGCCTACCCTGAACCTAAGGTTGCCCTCCCGGACAGATTTTCCAGGGGTATTAAACTGTATTAAACTGAGTGTACCTTAGCTTTGAAAATAAAACGTAACTTTTCTTTTTTCTTTTATAATAAATGAGACACAAATTCTCTAAAAAGTTCTTTAGTCACTTCCTTTGTAGGAAGGAGAGAGGATCATGTAATTACAGTTGGCCCTAGTGTCCTTCTCATTTAATTGTGGGGGGGGGGGGCACCATTTAGGATTTTCTATGCTCGAGTGCTCAATCTTACAGTCTGCTGACCCTAATCAACTCGTCTAGTCAGGGAAATTACTGACAGGCTGTAGTCGGAGCACTCGCCCTGAGAAGGACGACCCCCAGCCGCTGGAACCTCGGGCCTGATCTAAGAATCCCTTATTCTCCTATCTTATTACAAGCACCAAAAGTATCATCTGACGCTTTTCGCCAGTCAGTGGCTCATCAGGGAAAAAGGTTTAGTGCTATGTAGCGCATCTGTGCAGTGGCAACGCTACATCATAATTAAGGCAGTGGCAGCGCGTGTTTGAAATTGCCTCCTTTTTATTGCCCTAACCACACCATAGTCCCAATGAGCAAGGGGGGCGCAGTTGAGCCCTCCACTACTCCTCAGCTGCGTCATCCAACCTTAGGAGGCGGGGGAAGGGTCCCGTGGTACAGCACACGGCTATCCCGATCCGCCTACCGCTCCTCTTCACTTCCGGAGGTAACGCGCTGTGTGGGAGTGTTCGTTGCTATGGGGATCTATAGACGGGTCCCCGACTAGGTTTCTGCCGCATGCTTTTATTTACATGTTGTTTCTGAAGTGATTACGGGGTGACAGCGCTGATTCTAGATGACCGCACTGGGCTACAAGTTTATGCGCAGCGCTGTCATCCTACATACTTAAGGATCTCTAAATGACCCATTGGGGCTTCGGATCCATTGGCAACAGCACTGTCACCCTGCATATTTGATGGCATATTAATAATGCCTCTTGTAATCCATGCATTACTCTGTAGTACTGAATACAATAAAATATTGTATTCTCATGGGGCTATCATATGGTTCTTTCTTATTTTTTAACAGAGACTTTTTTTTACAGTATGTAAATGATTATTACCTATTGATTACAGTAAGTCTACTGATTCTTTCGCTTATTCATTTACAGGTGACCAACCACACCTTTTAGTTGGGAGGGTAATTGCTTATGACTATCTATTTTGCAAGCATTTCAAGATATAGACAAAATAAAATGAAAGAGGACAGAGTAGTGTGAGGCCCTTATGTTTTATAGGCTCTAATTAGGTCTCACACTATAAAAATGGTTTATATGACAGATACTCATTTAGTCCATTTGGTGTTACTGATTTTAACCTAAATATCCATTTCGCCTCTCCCCTCAAGATTATATTGTTCCAATCTCCTCCCCTCCTTGGTTTTGAGATGTGTTGTATGCCTATGAATTTTAAACACGTAGCGTTAGCTCCACGTACCTGGGCTATATGTCTTGCCACTGACGTGTCTTTCTCTTTATAGATGTCATTAATGTGGTCCCTTATGCTCCGTCTGAACTCCCTTTTGAAACCCAGTGCGGTCATTTAGAATCAGCGCTGCCACCCCGTAATCACTTTAGAAACAACATGTAAATAAAAGCAGGCGGTGGAAACCAGCGGCTGGGGGTCGTCCTTCTCAGGGCGAGTCCTCCGACTACAGCCTGTCAGTAATTTCCCTGACTAGATGAGTTGATTAGGATCAACAGACTGTAAGATTGAGCCCTCGAGCATACAAAATCCTGGATGGTGCCCCCCCCCTTTCCACAATTAAATGAGAAGGACACTAGGGCCGACTGTAATTATATAATCCTCTCTCCTTCCCACAAAGGAAGTGTCTAAAGAACTTTTTAGAGAATTTTTGTCTCATTTATTATAAAAGGAAAAATAAAAGTTATGTTTTATTTTTAAAACTAAGGTACAATCAGTTTAATACAGTTGAGACCACTGAGGATTGAAAAGTGAGGTCGCACCAAATTCACCACCTCACACTGTGCTTTATTTGATTTTCCGTGGGTAGCGACAATTTCCTTCGGTTCAGGGAGTCATGTAAATTGTACTTTAGGCTGCGTCCATACTCTTCTAGGGATGAGAGTCAACGTGTGTGTGTATGATCATTTCATTGCTTAAAGGTCACGCCCAGTCTTGGGCTTTATCTCTGCCGACCGGATCACAGTCCCTCCAGTCGGTAGATTAATTTTTTAGAGCCTTGGGTCTTATTTACGATGACCCGGATCGGATCTCTCAGGCCGAGACCAAATTACGTGGTTTGCGGCAGGGAGAGCGCTCCGCGGAGACCTATTACTCTGAATTTAGGAGATGGTCTACGGATACGTAGTGGAATGATTCTGCTCTCAGTTTGTTCATATGCATGGTTTGACAACAAATGCATTAGACAAAAATATTTTGGTGTTTGCAATTGATTCCGCTCCACTCACTCAAAAATATTTATCACAAATTGTGCAGGACATCCGTTTAAAGGTGGGTGATTTTCATCAAGAATCCATCTCGTGTTTTGTGCTGGAGGGTCTGCCTGCTGTGGGGGTGCTAGGTTTACCATGGTTAAGTAAACATAATCCTACCATCGATTGGCAAGCGAGACAGATTCTTGATTGGAGTGATTATTGCATAGACAACTGTCTTAGCACATCGCTTTCTGTTGTAACCACTAAAGCTGTACCTTCCTTTATTTCTGATTTTGCTGATGTATTCTCTGAAAGTGGAGACCAGGAGGTACCCCCACATCGAGAGTATGATTGCCCTATCAACCTTATTCCCGGAGCTAAATTGCGCAAATCTCGGTTGTATAATCTTTCTGAACCCAAAAGAGCAGCCATGCGAGAGTATATCACCGAGAGTTTGGCTAAGGGACATATTAGAGCTTCCAAATACCCAGTTAATGCAGGGTTTTTCTTTGTTAAAACTCTTAGGCCATGTCTGGATTTCCGTGAGCATAATCGCGATCCCTATCACCTTCCTTTGATCCCAGATTTATTTAATCAGATTGTCGGTGCCAAGGTGTTCTCTAAGTTGGATTTGAGGGGGCATATACTCTGGTAAGAGTGAAGGAGGGGGACGAATACAATATGACCTTTAATACCCCTGAAGGTAACATAGTAACATAGTATATAAGGCCGAAAAAAGACATTTGTCCATCTAGTTCGGCCTGTTATCCTGCAAGTTGATCCAGAGGAAGGCAAAAAAAACAACTGTGAGGTAGAAGCCAATTTTCCCCACTTGAGGGGAAAAAAATTCCTTCCTGACTCCAATCAGGTAATCAGAATAACATCCTGGGTCAACGACCCATCTCTAGTAGCTATAACCTGTAATATTATTACACTCCAGAAATACATCCAGGCCCTTCTTGAACTCTTTTAGTGAATTCACCATCACCACCTCCTCAGGCAGAGAGTTCCATAGTCTCACTGCTCTTACCGTAAAGAATCCTCTTCTATGTTTGTGTACAAACCTTCTTTCCTCCAGACGCAGAGAATGTCACCTTGTCACAGTCACAGGCCTGGGGATAAATAGATGATGTTAGAGATCTCTGTACTGACCCCTGATATATTTATACTTATTAATTAGATCTTCCCTCAGTCGTCTTTTTTCTAAAGTGAATAACCCTAATGTTGATAATTTTTCAGGGTACTGTAGTTGTCCTTAGTTGCCCTCCTCTGTACCCTCTCCAGCTCTGCTATGTCTGCCTTGTTCACAGGAGCCCAGAACTGTACACAGTACTCCTAAAGTGGTAGGACTATGTTCTCATCACGGGCATCTATGCCCCTTTTGATGCAACCCATTATCTTATTGGCAGCAGCTGCCTGACACTGGTTTTTACAGCTGAGTTTGCTGTTCACTAAAATTCCTAGGTTATTTTCCATGTCAGTGTTACCGAGTGTTTTACCATTTAGTATGTACGGGTGACTTGCATTGTTCCTTCCCATGTGCATAACCTTACATTTGTCATTGTTAAACCTCATCTTCCACTTATCTGCCCAAGCCTCCAATCTATCCAGATCCATCTGTAGCAGTATACTGTCCTCTTCCGTGTCAATTACTTTACACAGTTTAGTGTCATCTGCAAAAATATTGATATTTTACTGTGCAAGCCTTCTACAAGATCATTAATAAATATATTGAAGAGAATAGGGCGCAATACTGACCCCTGAGGTACTCCACTAGTGACAGTGACCCAATCTGAGTGTGTAGAGTTAATAACCACCCTCTGTTTTCTATCACTGAGCCAGTTACTTACCCACATACAGACATTTTCTCCCAGTCCAAGCATTCTTATTTTATATACAAACCTTTTATGCGGTACAGTGTCTAATGCTCTGGAGAAGTCCAGATATACGACATCCATTGATTTGCCGCTGTCAAGTCTAGAACTTACCTCCTCATAGAAACTGATTAACTTAGTTTGACATGACCGATCCCTCATGAAGCCATGCTGATATGGCATTATTTGCTTATTTTCCTTGAGGTACTCCAAGATAGCATCTCTTAGAAAACCTTCAAACAGTTTACCCACGACAGATTTTAAACTTCCCGGCCTATAGTTTCTGGGCTCTGTTTTTGGACCCTTTTTGAATATTGCCACTACATTTGCTACAGTATGTGCCAAAGCTGTGGAACACTCCCTGTCAGTTTAGAGTCCTTAAGTATCAGAAATAAGGATCTGGCTATGACATTACTTAATTCTCTTAGGATTTGCGGGTGTATGCTATCTGGTCCTGGCGATTTGTCTATTTTAATCTTTTTAAGACGCCGCTGTACTTCTTCCAGGGGTCAGACAGGGCACTTTTAATGGGGAATTAACTTTTACATTCTGCATTTTATCTGACAGTTTATTTTCTTCAGTGAATACAGTGGAGAAAAAAATATTTAATAGCTTTGCTTTCTCCTCATCACTCTCTGCAACTGCCCCCTCATTACTCTGTAGAGGGCCGACACCTTCAGATTTATACTTTTTACCATTTATATAATTGAAAAACATTTTAGGGCTAGTTTTAGCTCTCTTTGGCAATTACTGTAATCTCTCAGTCTCTAGTTTGGCAGCTTTTATTTGTTGTTTACATATTCTATGTTTTTCCTTTATAGTTTTTCAGTGCTTCCTCGCTTACCCTCCTGTTTTAGTGATTTAAATGCTTTCTTATTGTCATTTATTGCTTTCTTTACAGTTCTATTTATCCACATTGGTTTTTTCTTGTTCCTTAACCTTTTCTTCCCATAAGGTATGTACCTCTCATAATTAGATTTTAGGATGCTTTTAAAAATATCCCATTTTGTGGCTGTATTTTTATTTTTGAGGACTTTGTCCCAGTTAGTTAGGCCTATGGCCTCTCTTAGTTGGCTAAATTTAGCTTTTTTTAAGTTTGGTATTTTTGTTTCTCCCTGAAGAAACACTCTTTTGTGGTCACTATTACTTCATGGTCGCTATTTCCCAGGTGTCCCCCGACCTGCACATCTGTTGTTCTGTCAGTTCTATTGGTTAATACTGAGTCTAGTATGACCGTCTCTCTAGTCTGGTCCTAAACCAATTGGGAAAGGTAATTGTCTTTGGTTATTGCCAAGAACCTGTTTCCTTTATGAGATATACAAGTTTCAGTTTCCCAGTCTATATCTGGGTAGTTGAAATGCCCCATAATAACCACCTCATTATGATTTACCGCCTCGTCTATTTCATTTAGTAGGAGATTTTCTGTGGACTATTAGTAATTTATTATTGTTTTTGCCTGCATGTATTTCTACCCACACTGACTCCACATGTTCATGTCCCTCACTTATATCTTCCCCGAGTGTAAGCTTTAGACAGGACTTTACATAAAGGCCTCCCCCTCCCCCTCTCTGGTTTTGGCGATATTTTCTAAACAGACTGTAACCCTGTGCATTAACCGCTATCGTCCAGCCATGTCTCAGTTATTCCCACTATGTCATAGTCCTCCTCACACATTACTAATTCCAGTTCCCCAGTTTTATTAGTCAGGCTTCTGGCATTAGTATACATACATTTAAGAGGTTTATGTATATTTTGTACCCTACACTTTTCCTTCTGAGCTGTTCTAGTCCCTTCTTCCATTTCTACCCTTAGTCCCATTACCTTGCCCCAGGTCTCTATCTGCACTATCTTCCCATCCTATAACATAATTACCCTCCCCCAGTCCCTAGTTTAAACACTCCTCCAACCTTCTAGCCATCTTCTCCACCAACACAGCTGCCCCCTCCCCCATTGAGGTGCAGCCCATCCCTATAGAGCCTGTAGCCAACAGAAAAGTTGGCCCAGTTCTCCAGGAACCCAAACCCCTCCTTCCTACACCAGTTCTTGAGTCACTTGTTAACCTCCCTAATCTCCCGCTGCCTTTCTTGTGTGGCTCGTGGTACCGGCAATATTTCAGAAAATACTACCTTTGAGGTCCTTGCCCTAAGCTTTTGACCTAAATCCCTAAAATAATTTTTAGGACGCTCCACCTACCTCTAACTTTGTCATTGGTTCCGATATGGACTATGACCCCTGGATCTTCTCCAGCCCCTCCCAGTAATCTGTCAACCCGATCCGCAATGTGTTGAACTCGAGCGCCAGGAAGACAACACACCGTTCGACGATCCCAATCTTTGTGACAGATTGCCCTATCTGTACCTCTAATAATTGAGTCATTTTGAGAATTTGGTCATGCCTTTTGGGTTGACCAATGCTCCTGCTGTTTTTCAACATTTCATCAATGATATCTTTCATCATCTGGTAGGCAGGTTTGTGGTGGTGTATCTGCATGATATTTTAATTTATTTCCCCGACATGGAGAAGCATTAGGATCACATGAGACAGGTCTTACAGATCCTTAAGGCAGAATAAATTGTATGCTAAGATGGAGAAGTGTGCATTTGCGGTTCCGGAAGTGTAATTCCTGGGTTGCCTACTCTGATCTTCGGGTTTGCGTATGGATCCGGAAAAAGTCTAAGCTGTGTTGGACTGGGATCGAACCGAAAATCTGAAAGCGCTCATGCGATTTTTGGGGTTCACCAACTACTACAGTAAATTTATCTTAAATTACTTGACTGTTGTTAAACTATTAATAGATATGACTAAGAAAGGTGCGGATTTCTCAGTCTGGTCTGATGAGCAGTCTTGTCGCAGGGTCCTTCACCTAGTAAATGGCACCCATGTGCTTTCTTTTCTAAGAAACTCTCGGCTGCTGAAAGAAATTATGACGTAGGCAATAGAGAATTGCTGGCCATTAAGTTGGCTTTTGAGAAATGGCGTCATTGGTTGGAAGGAGCGGTTCATCCCATTACGGTAATTACTGATCATTATTCGGAAGATCCTGGTCCTATCTTGTCTGAAGGGGTAGTAATATCTGCTCTTTATCCCGACCTTAAGGCAGAGGTGTTGAAGGCCCAGGGAGATGCACCGGATTATTGTCCTTCAGGAAAGTTGTTTGTTCCTTCTGAAATACGGCACAAGGTGTTCGAGGAACATCACTGTACAGTTCTTATAGGACACCCTGGGAGCAGATCCACAGTCGATCTTATCTCTCGCAGATTCTGGTGGCCGGGGTTGCGTAAATGTGTGGAGGGCTATGTGTCAGCCTGTAGTACTTGTGCACGTGCTAAGGTGACACATACTCGGCCTTCAGGATCTCTACTTTCGTTGTCCATCCCGTCCAGACCTTGGACTCATTTGTCCATGGACTTTATCACAGATTTGCCGAATTCCTCAGGAAAAAACTGTGATTCTGCTACCTAATGCTAAAACTCTCGCACAAGTGTTTGTTGACAACATCGTGAAGCTACATGGTATTACCTCTGATGTGGTGTCTGATAGGGGGACTCAGTTTGTTTCCAAATTCTGGAAGGCATTTTGCACTCGCTTGTGGGTACAATTGTCCTTCTCTTTGGCCTTTCACCCTCAGTCGAACGATCAGACTGAGCGCACTAACCAGAATGTGGACACTTATCTGAGATGTTTTGTCTCAGAGAATCAGGGGGAGTGGTCTTCTTTTTTGTCTTTGGCCGAGTTCGCCATAAATAACCGTAGGCAGGAGTCCACTGATAAGTCACTGTTTTTTGGGGCATATAGGTTCCATCCGCAGTTTGGCACATTTTGTGGTACTGAGACTTCTGGTATACCTGAAGATGAAAGATTTTCCTCTTTTTTGTCATCTATTTGGCGGAAAATTAAAAATAATCTGAAAAAGATGGGCAAGAAGTATAAATGAATGGCTGACAAGAGACGTATGAGTGGTCCGGACCTGAGAGTGGGTGATTCTGTGTGGCTGTCCTCAAGAAAATTAGGTTGAAAGTACCTTCGTGGAAGTTCGGCCCAAGGTTTATTGGTCCATATAAGATCTCTTCCATTATTAGTCAGAAGAACAAAGATAATGACCCAGCGTGTCCCAGGGAAGGGTAAAGGACAGTGCCCACCCAGTACAACCCCAAGGGACACACCAAGCGAATAACTCGGCACAAGCTCCCGAGTACGACAGTAGAAATACAAAGAAAAGGAGCTCATAGTACCAAAGTAATAATATAATTTATTCAAGCATGATTAAAATTACATAAAATAAAAAGGACAAATAGATATGATGCCGGAAACAAGAAAAAATGCGAGCAGAGGACAGACAAGAAAAAGCGCCACCCTGGGAAGGAGCACACAGTTCAAAAAAATACACAATGTATCTATGAAACATGGGAAAAAAATATTGGGTACAGTGCCCGACCCATGCAGTAGAATAATGGAAACAATGAATGCCAGGTGAGACAGTGGTCAACACAGACACTCCCACATGGCGATAGACGGTATGCAGAAGCGAATGCAAGCTGGAAATATACTGCAAAACAACCAGTGAGAGACCCGGCGTAATGAACCGCAAGGTCATGTAGCCAGAGGGGAGTGAGAGGGGACCAGAGCTCACCTAGGACGAATCGTGTGCAAAGAAACCCAGGGTAGCGCCACCAGGGCCAGGTTTATGGGCCTCCTAGGAGGCAGGGGCGGGCTGGGCCGGGGGGCAGGGAGGCAATTGCCCCCCAGGCCGCCCGTCTTTAAAAAAAAAAAAATATATATATATATTTTTTTCTTCAGGGCCGCACCACCGATCATCACCACAGGCGGCGCGGCCCTGGATATCATTGCGGCCGTGCTGTGGCGCAGTGGAGGGAGAGGCGTGTCCCTCCCCTGTTCTTCTGATAGGCCGCAGGCACTAATGCCTGCAGCCTATCAGAGGCCGCCTCAGGCAGTGCGATGACGTCATTATCATCGCGACGCCTGAGCCTGGCAGCACACAGCAGGGACACAGGCCAGAAGAGGCTTGCATCGCTGCTGATGGAGGTAAGTATTAGTGTGTTTTTTTTTTCTTCTTTGGGGGGATCTGGCACTATGGGGGGGGGATCTGGCATTATAGGGGGGATCTGGCACTATAGGGGGGGCTTGCACTATGGGGGGGCAGGCACTATGGGGGAGCTAGCACTATGGGGGGGCACTATAGGGGGATCTGGCACTATGGGGGGGGGATCTGGCACTATGGGGGGGGGGAGCTGGCACTATGGGGGGGATCTGGCACTATAGGGGGGGCTTGCACTATAGGGGGGGCTGGCACTATGGGGGGGATCTGGCACTATGGGGGGGATCTGGCACTATGGGAGGGGATCTGGCACTATGGGGGGGCTTGCACTATAGGGGGAGCTGGCACTATAGGGGGGCTGGCACTATGGGGGGGGGATCTGGCACTATGGGGGGGATCTGGCATTATAGGGGGGATCTGGCACTATAGGGGGGCTTGCACTATAGGGGGGGCTGGCACTTTGGGGGGGATTTGGCACTATGGGGGGATTTGGCACTATGGGGGGATCTGGCACTTTGGGGGAGCTAGCACTATGCGGGGGCACTATGGGGGAGCTGGCACTATGGGGGAGCTGGCACTATGGGGGAGCTGGCACTATGGGGGGGGGATCTGGCACTATGGGGGGAGCTGGCACTATAGGGGGGCTGGCACTATGGGGGGGAGCTGGCACTATGGGGGGGGATCTGGCATTATAGGGGGGATCTGGCACTATAGGGGGCTTGCACTATAGGGGGGGACTGGCACTATGGGGGGGATTTGGCACTATGGGGGGGATCTGGCACTTTGGGGGAGCTAGCACTATGCGGGGGCACTATAGGGGGAGCTGGCACTATGGGGGAGCTGGCACTATGGGGGGGCTGGCACTATGGGGGGGCTGGCACTATGGGGGGGCTGGCACTATGGGGGGGCTGGCACTATGGGGGGGCTGGAAATATGGGGGGGCTGACACTATAGGGGGGCTGGCACTATGGGGGAGGAGCTGGCACTATGGGGGGGCTTGCACTATAGGGGGGCTTGCCCTATGGGGGGGCTGGCACTATGGGGGAGGAGCTGGCACTATGGGGGAGCTGGCACTATGGGGGAACTGGCACTATGGGGGGGCTGGCACTATGGGGGGGCTGGCACTATGGGGGGGCTGGCACTATGGGGGGGCTGGCACTATGGGGGGGCTGGCACTATATGGGGGAACTGGCACTATAAGGGGGATGGCACTATGGGGGGAGCTGGCACTATGGGGGGAGCTGGCACTATGGGGACATTTCTTGCTGGCACATTATGGGGGGGCACCATGGGGGAGAGGAGCACTATGGGGGTATCTGGGGGCTCTAAAGGGGCTTTTTTTTTAAATTATTGGCACATTCTGGGGGGCACTATAGGGGAGAGCAGCACTATGGGGCATCTGGTGTTACTATAGGGGCATTATTTGGGGGCACTATGGGGAAGTGGGGGCTCTAAAGGGGCCTTTTGTATTGGAACATTATGGGGGGCACTATGGCATTTGGTAGCACTAAGGGGGCATTTTTTACTGGCACATTATGGCAGGCACTATAGGGGAGAGCGGCACTATGGGACATTATTTGGGGGCACTATGGGGGAGTGGAGCACTATTGGGGCATATGGTGGCACTAAGAAGGGGAATTTTTTTACTGGCACATTGTGGGGGAGAGGAGCACTATAGGGGCATCTGCTGGGGGTACTAAGGGGCATTTTTTTACTGGCATATTATGGGGGACACTATGGGGAAGGGGGAGAGGAGCAGTATGAGTGCATTTACTGGGGCACTATATAGGGGTATTTTATACTGGCATACATTATGGGGACATTAGCTCAACTGCGGCACTAAGCGGGGGTATTTCATGTACTGTCATATTATAGGGAAAATTAGTACTACTAGGGGGTATTATGGGGAGCTTTACTACTACTGGGGGTTTATGAGGAACATGATTACTAGGGCACTATAGGGGCATTATTACTACTAAGTGTGCTCTGGCAGAGAATTATTTCTATTGGTGGGATTTTGGGGGGCACTGTTACTTTGGGGGCACCCTGGCATAGTATCAGGTTGGCACAATTATTTTTGGGGGACATTATCTTTATACTATTAGTGTCTGAGCGCAGTTATTTTTTAGAGCACTGTGTGCCAATAATTGTTTAAGGGGGCACTATCTGTGTGGTAGTATTATTTCCAGGGGGACTGTTTCTGCAGTATAGTATTGGGGGTGGCAGGAAACTAATGTCTGTTTCTCAATCTCTGCAGAGACGGGAGATGGCAGAAAAATCATCATGGCGGTCTGGTCTGAATGGAGAAGATGAGGAAAGAGTCTACAACAAAGGTGACATCACTGGATGTAAGAGGTATGGGGCGCTATGTAGGAGAGGAGATGCTCCGGCTCCCCCCCCTGCCATTTGCAGAAGGAGGATTCAGAGCTGGGTGAGGACGGCCAAAGGGGCAGCAGGCCACGGGCGGGTGGCAGATGGTGGGGGGAACCACAGGCCTTGAGCAGGATCAGGGGAGGGAGGAGAGCGGAGGAGCTTCCTGGCTGTAGCTTGTTATATAAGCAGGCAGTGCAGCCAGGACAGACCCTCCCCTCTTCGTATGATGTGTAGAGACAGGCCGCAACTATAGAATGTCAGCTGTAAAGTGTGTGTTGGGAGTGGCCTATTGAATGTAGGAGGGGCTTTTAATAATGGGCGGGGCTAAAAATGGGCCACTTGACTGGATTTGCCCCCCAGGACTAAGGCTGCCAGCCCTCCCCTGCTAGGAGGTGACCTTTTCCCTCTCCCTAGCCTTGAGGCCTAGTTCTGTGTCCCTCCCCTCCCCTGTAATCATGACACCTGTACATCGGGAAGTGTATTACCACCTTTAGTGTTAGTATCCTACCTTATCTAGGCCTGCAGCAGTATTATAGAACTCCACTAGCCAGAGATGAACTGCACTAGCCAAAGATGAACTCCACTAGCCAGAAATGAGCTCCACTAGCTAGAGATGAAGCCAGGTGTACAACAGGGCTGTGCAAAATCTGATCCCCCTGTGTTGGATTTGAAATATCTAGGTGACATGATGTCACATACATGTGTTGCGGAAAAGTAACTAATGATGTTGCATGCTGTTATTTTGTGTTCGATGGAAAAATAAAAATTGTTTAGACGTTTAACCCTCGAAATCTATGAGTTTGTCGACTCAACCATAAGCACATAGACCCGCCACAATAGCTACTGTTTTTGTCTATTACTAGCCCTCAATGCCGAAAATTCCCTCGCATAGACTAACACTTCTTGATGACTTGCAGGTGAGCAGCCAATAGAAACTAAGGGGTCATTTATCATTTGAGGTTGTTTTGTGTCAGTTTTAAGTCTGGCCTTGCTTTGTGTGCCTGCACCAAATTTATGAACCAGTGCACCTTAGTAATATATCTGGCGTGAATCCAATGTGGTTTATACCTGTATGTTTTAAAGTAGACCAGTGGGTTGCCTGTTGTATGTTGCGACTTTGCTGTGACTTTTGCAAAATTCGCACATCGTAAATGAACCATAATCCAGGTTTAATCTCACTTTTGTCGCAGTTGCCATGATTTGTGAATTTGTTCCCCAAACTGTTTAGCCTGACACAGAGAAATCCTATCTCGTAGCTTAAAGAGGACCTGTCACCACTCCTGACATGCCTGTTTTAATAGCTTTATGCATTTCCCATGTAATAACAATTCTGGAGCATCTATTCTTATGTCTCTGTTGTGATATTCCTTTATTATTTCTACTAGAAGTTATGAATGAATTTCTAACAGTCTGCAGTAAGGGTACAGAAGGGAGGTAACCAGTTTGGGGGCGGGGTGGGGGTGTAGCTGCACAGTTGAAAATGGCAGCACTGATTGGGTAGACTGAGACTGTGTAGGTACACACCACCAACTGGTTACCTCCCCTCTGTACCCTTACTGCAGACTGCTAGCAATTCATTAATAATTTCTAGTTGAAATAAGAAAGAAATGGCACAACATACAGACATAAGAATAGATGTTCCAGAATTGTTATTACATAGGCAATGCATGTAGATGTTAACACAGGCATGTCAGGAGTGGTGGCAGGTCTTCTTTAATAGCGAATATAACCATGACATATTTTAATAGCTCTCAAAATAACTTTACAGAATTCTAATCATGACTGCAATACTGTGTCTTTTAATAGTTGATCTAATTCTAATGGTTTCATTCTATTTTTTTTACCAGGGGTAAACATATCTTCCTGTAGTGTGGGTTAGAGAAGAATCACAATATACCTATACAGAATATACCTAAAGTAAATTATGTAAGGGGGTCACAGATGCAACTGAAACAAGTTTTCATGTTAAACAATATTTTATTTATTTTTTTTATTTTTATTTTTTTATTTTTTTAAATTTGTGGTGATTTTTTTTAAATTTTCAATGTCCTTTCTATATCCTTAAATCATGCAATTTTCAAATAGGCCCAAACTATGCCATGACTTCCTGTTCTTTGAGAGTTGCTACATGAGCTATGGCCACAATGGACAGGAGGGGAATCATTGACTTCTATGGAAGAGTTTTCTGGGCAGGAGGGAGTAGATAAGCTGCAATATCTTCTATTGTGAATGATGGGTCTATCTATCTATCTATCTATCTAATATATTTTTATTGTAATCCTACCTGTGATTATAACATGATGGCTTCTGAAAAACTTCATCTGAACAGAACAGGAATTCTCAACATGCAGGGTGATTCAAAAGGGATGGGGCAAAAGTAAAGGCCTGTAGTTAAACAACGGTCGTGTGCATGAGGCCTAAGGTCTCACAGCTGACAATGCATATCAGAGCAAAAAAACAAGCCATGAGGAGAAAAGAACTGCCTGTAGAGCTCAGAGACATGATTGTGTGGATGCATAGATCAGAAGAAGAGCATAACATATTTCTGCTGCACTGAAATTGCCCAAGAGCACTGTTGCCTCCATAGTTCTTAAATGGAAGAAGTTTGGAACAACCAGGACTCTTCCTAGAGCTGATGTAGTGTCCCACTAGGTAAAGGTGGGCACTCCACAAGGGTTAACAAGTCTTTTTGCATTAATGTGATGTTTAATGTTCATTTCCCTGTGTTGTCTGGGTGTCAGGCCTGTTAGGGTGTAGTTTAGCCTCCTAGACGTTAGAGGGAGCTATAGGTAGGCCCAGACAGGGGAGTGTTAGTGTATGCCAGGGAACTAGAAGTGTATCCTAGTCATCCTGTAGTTCCTGAGTCTAAGCTTAGCTCAGAAGATTACCCCAGAAGAAGGACTTACCTCCTGGGAGAAACCTGCAGTTATCCTCCAGCAAAGCAAAGACAATACAACCAGCTCAGACAAGTAAGCTGATGGGCAGAAGTACTATAAAATAGAAGCAAGGGTCAATACGGGAGGAAGATTTATTTACCAAGGATTAAAGCCAGCATTTAGGCATCCGGGCTTTGGGATACAGCCAGCCAGAATAGCTGTGGAGATAGTGCAGCCGGGGCTGTGAAGCATTAATTGTGTACCCTCCAAGTATCTTGCAAGATTATACCTGCCATTATTGAATGTAAGCCTGCTTGTGGAACATATGCTGAAAGGAACTGCATCATTATCAGCTGTATGTACAAAGTTGGACTGTTTTAAAGGGGTTATCTGAGTTAACTTAATTTCTCTCTATGGCTTTATTTCCCCTATACATTAGTTTTCCTAAATAACTTGCAGTACCTATCTTGTGCCGTTTCTCTGCTACACTAAACAGTCATGTGACTGCCCACGTCATCAGCTGTGACGTTCCGTTTACATGGAGCTCTCTGCTTGTCGGAGTGACTAAGCCATGTAAACGGAACGTCATCAGCCTTGGCCACGCCCCCACCTCTCTGGATTACAGTCCGTGCGGCTGTGAGTTGATCGCGCATGCGCGATCCTCACTTGTGCCGCGGCTACCTCAAAGTTCCTCCCTGCGGCTAATAGGTGATCGCATATGCGCGATCATCAGGCCAGGCAAAACCAGCAATAGCTTGGGGACCGAACTGGTTGGGGCCCCGAGCTGGCCAAGCAGAGTAAAAGTCAGAAGATCCAATGGTATAAAATATTCTATCCCCCAGGCGTTCCCATGGTGACGGGGACGCTTGCCTGGTTAGAATATACCATCGGATCTGAGTTTTTCGAGCTCAGTGAGATCGTAAAAAAACTCAAATCCGATGGTATATTCTAACCCCCAAGCGTTCCCATGGTGACAGGGACGCTTGCCTGGGGGTTAGAATATACAGGGCGCTGTAGTGAGCTCTTTACTTGCATTCTTAGCTCTGTACTCCGGTAATAGCAGAGCAGGCAGTTCGGGGGGCGGCGCTCACTCACTGTCACTGACGTCACGCGCCTGCTCCTCCCACTAGGCGGAGCAGGCGCATGACGTCAGTGAATGAACGCTGCCTGCACTGCCTGCTGTTGTTACCAGAGCTCAGCCAAAGTAAGAGTCAGAGACTCAGAGATTTCAAAATAATAAGAAAATAGCTCTGCATTGAGAAATGAAGTGACTGATTAGTACTGCTGCTGTGAGCGTCGGGGAGGGGGATCTGTGGATGGCACTGTAGGGGGATCTGTGGTCTGTGGATGGCAGGCAGTGCCATCCACAGATCCCCCTACAGTGCCATCCACAGATCCCCCCTCCCCTAAACAGTGCCATCCACACAGATCTCCCCCCTAAACAGTGCCATCCACAGATCCCCTCCCACAAATATTCATGAGGGAGAGATGAGTCATTGTTGTTACTGCTGCATGTAAACACAGCAATAACAGAACCTAGAAAAGGTGTAAAGATCGTTTTGTTTTTTTAAAAATCAAGCTTGACTAATGTATATGTATATCCTGATTAATTTTGTTAGGTTTTATTTTTTTTCCCATAACTCGGATAACCCCTTTAAGTAAAGCAACGTTTGGTTCACTATACCACCTGTGTACCTCACTTATTGCTACTGGAAACCGCTGTGCCACCGTTACAGGCACTGGCGTCACGATCCTTAGAGGGACCTTGCCCCAGGCACTCAAAACACCTGCAACATCCAGGGCACCTCATCCACCATCAGGCCTGGTCCCTACATACAGAGTGTGGCCCAGAGGAACTTGTGTCTACCTCTCCTTCACTGCCGCATGCCTGCCCAGGGTTCTCCAATACAGTGAGCAACCCTCGATTGCCCATAACCGTGACCTCACTATCGCAATACCCTGCAGAGTCTGGCGTGCTGCACTGACTGCCTTTCTAAACTAAGTAAAGAGCCTTGGTAAGAGAGGTGTTCAAGAACCCAATGGTCACTCGGACTGAGCTCCAAAGATCTGGTGTGCAGATGGGAGAAACTTCCAGAAGGTCAACCATCTGAACCATCACTGCAGCATTCCTCCAATCTGGGTTTTATGGCAGAGTGGAGAGAAAGAAGCTCAGTAAAAGACACATGCAAGCTCACATATAGTTTGCAAAAAATAATCTAAAGGACTCTCAGACTGTGAGAAACAAGATTTCTGGTCTGTTAAGACCAAGATTGAATATATTGGCCTCAATTCTAAGTGTCGTATTTGGAAGAAACCCGGCCCAGTACCATCCCTACAGTGAATCATGGTGGTGGCAGCATCATACTGTGGAGGTGTTTTTGTGGCTTGGAGAGGGAGACTAGTAAGCGTTGAGGGAAAGCTGAATGGACCAAAGTACAGAGATATTCTTAATGAAAACCTGATCCAGAGTGCTCTGGACCTCAGATTGGGCTGAAGGTTCACCTTCAAACAAGACAATGACCCTAAGCTTAGGCACAGCTCTGTGAATGTCCTTGAGTGGTCCAGCCAGAGCCCTGACTTGAACCCAATGAGACATCTCTGCAGAGATCTGAAAATGCCTGTCCACCAGTGGTCCCCATCCAACTTGACAGAGCTTGAGAAGATCTAATGAGAAGAATGGCAGAAAATCCCCAACTTCAGGTGTGCAAACCTTGTGGCATCATACCCCAGAAGACAGGAGGCTGTACTTGCTGCCAAAGGTGCTTCAACTAAGTACTAAATAAAGAGTCTGAATACTAATGTCAATGCAAGATTTTAGTTTTGCATTTTCAATGATTTAGCAAAGATTTTAAGCATTCTGTTTTCACTTTCTCATTATGGGGTATTGATTGTGGATAGATGGGGGGAAAATTGTCCTCAGTATAACAAAATGTGAGGACCGTCCCTCCCACAAAACATATATAAGACATTGATCCTCCTCCTTACTGTATATAAAGCACAATACTATAATAGTCACAGGTCTTCCTCTATACTGTATATAAGGCTAGAAATCCACCCAAACATAATATGAACCCTTATGATTGTGAAATCCAGCACGCCCAAGCCTTTTGTTCAATTTCTGCCATCGGGAAGCATTCAGAACTTCCCCATTCCTATTAGATGTTCAGTCCATCACACTGAAGTTGGCGGGTTCAACTGACATTCACCTAATGTTTATTTCCACCCTAAGGACAGCCAGGACAACTGCAGAGGCTTCAGCTGTGATACACATCTTTATATTTAATACATCTTGTATGCAAATTTTATGCAGTACATCATTTTATGCAGTACATCATGCTGCTGCTCAGATTTCTTGTCTGTATCCCATCGAGTTGCTGCAAATATTGCAGTTCTTTTTATTTCATGGGAAAAAAATTGTGCTTAGATAAAAAGGTGAGGTAATTGTCAAGAGGTGGTGTAGAAAGGTATGTGTGACTCAGCATTACACAGAATGGCACATGATCCTTGTCCTAGATGTCTCACCCACACAGAAATCTTTAATATACATGACTGCGCCTTTCTGGGAGGGACCAAGCTTGACAAGAACAAGCAATAAGTGTGTGCAAGAAGGAGGGTGATTGCCATTACGACTGTACTATGTCAGCACTGATCATACATTTTCTTTGAATTCTTTGTATGCTTTACATTGAGGCCCAAAAATTACAACTTGTTTAAGTTATGCATGATTGACTGTAGAGGAGATAAAATCGATAATACAAGAAATGAGAAATTACACTCATATATTTAATAAGAAAACTCATGGTATAAGAACATCATGTTAGTACATTCATTGGAAAAATTATCCCAACACAAAAACTGGTTCCCCATTACATTAAAGGGAATCTATCACCAGGAAATTCACTGTTAAACCAGACACAATGGAGGAAATTGATCAATGTCTTTGATATCCCCTGCGCTGCTGGAGGATGCGCTTACCGTATTTTACTGAATATAAGATGCACTCCCCCCCCCCCCCCCAAAGTTGGCGGGAAATGGCAGTGCGTCTTATGGTGTAAATGCAAATCTTGGCTTCCATTATGGAAGTGGTTATCAGTATGCAGGAAGCGCGGAGAGCAGTGAGGGAAGTGCTACATTGGCTGTACACACCACTCACTTGTTTCCTTCTGGCCACGCTCTGCAGTGTCATGACTGCGTACAGTGTTAATACGGAGTGCACAGAGGCAAGCACTATGACCTGATGCTGCGCAAAATCACGTCACAGTGCAGTACGGGCCTGGAAGAAGACCAGGGAGTGGTGACTGCAGGAAGAGCATGCCGTCTGGATCAGGAGAGGAAAGTTCTTTTATTTGTCTGATGGAGCTTATGGGTCTGATCTGAGGTTTGATGAGTAATGGGGGTCTGATCTGTGGTCTGATGGAACTTGAGGGTCTGATCTGAGGTCTGATCGAGCTTTGGGATCTGATGAGGAATGGGGGTCAGATACAGATGTCTGATCGAGGTCTGATCTGAGGAGGAATGGGGGGCTGATACAGAGGTCTGATGGGGGTCTGATCTGATGTCTGATGGAGCTTTGGTGTCTGATCTGAGGTATAAGAAGGAATGGATGTCTGATCAGAGGTCTGATGGTGCTTGAGGGTCTAAACTGAAGTCTGATAAAAAAAAAAAAAATGTATACTAGGTGCATCTTATGGTCTGGTACATCTTATAGTTTAAAAAATATAGACATTTCTGGCATTATCATAGTTTAGGTGTATCCTCTGGCAGTCCGTGTGCCTAGACTGAAATCTACATCTGCCGTAAATTTTAGTCTTCTTCCCACCAGAAATTTGTTGTAAAAAAGATAAATGTGGCTTGCCTGCTTGCCCCATCCCCTCTCCACCCTCACCATGGCCCCATCTTGCAAAGTGGCGAGGGCAGCATAGAAACACAACTTATACCTAGATTAGGTGCAATGGCATTTGAAAAGTTTCAAACATGGGCTTTGTGCCTTTTCCCCTTTTGTATTACCCCAATGCCTTGTAGGGTTAGCTTAGTTACCTTTCACTGAGCAACCTGTTGCTTCATTTTGGAGAAAAATGCTAAAAGTACTTAATCCATATGTAAATGAGTAGTTAAGTGCACCACGGGCAGACTCAAGCCACTCTGTGCATCATTGTGCCTCCTGCTTCCTCTGTCAGCCCCTTCCTCCCCTTCTTAGTTGACAGGGTCAGGAGAGATAACTATGCAGGAACTTTACCCTGTCATTTAAGACTGGGAGGGGCAGCAGAGGAAGAGTGTCTTGAGCTCGCCCAAGATCACCTTGAACACAAAAGTGGATACAAAGAGAGGATAGTTATAAATCTCTCCTTTCTATTTTTCCTTCCTTTTGGATTCACTCCTTGCCTTTCTAAAAATGCATATGTGGGTCCAGCCTAAAAGGGTTGTCCAGGATAAGAAAAAAAAGAGTCTATTATTTTTTAAAAATAGCACAATTCCTGTGCATGCACTGTGTCTACAGCAGGGCATTTACATTCAGTAGCTGTCGGATGAATGATCTTGACTCCTTCATAACTCCCCCATACACATCTATGTTGAGCATAGCCAGCGCTAGTATGTCTGCACTAGCGCTGGCTATGCTGCATGCCACATGTGCAGTGGACACTGCTCGTTCCTATTATTAGGTAGATTATCCCTTCTGAGTGCCAATGTCCTAGTTCCAGATGAGGTGCCCATATGATGGACACATGAAACGCGTAGAGCAGGATGAGAAACCAAGCTAGATAGGATATCTTTGTAGCGGTCACTGACGCTGGTCCCCCAGGGGTTCATAGCTGTTTAGTCCACATGAGACCCAGTTAATCCAACCTTTTAGTTCATTTTAAGACACTGGGGGATACTTAGATGGTATCCAATGCACCTTAATTTACCAGGGCGTATAACTGAGGCTACTTTCACACCAGCGTTTTTGCTGGATTCGTCATGGATTAGCAAAAACGCTTCTGTTCTGATAATACAACTGTCTGCATCCGTTATGAACGGATCTGGTTGTATTATCTTTAAAATAGCCAAGACGGATCTGTTTTCTGTTGTGTCAGAGAAAACTGATCCATCCCCATTGACTTACATTGTCTTGCTCCGCACCACATCGCGGACAGAAAAACGTTGCTTGCAGCATTATTCTGTCCACGATGGGAACGCAACCAAACGGAACGGAATGCATTCTGGTTCATTCTGTTTTGTTCAGTTCAGTTTTGTCCCCATTGACAATAAATGTGTTTTCCCCGCTATCGAGATCCTAAAACAGATCTCAATAGCGGAAAGGGAAAGCGCAAGTGTGAAAGTATCCAAAAACAAGAATAAACCTGGATCACACCTCCTCATGCTATGCTTTGATCTAATAACTGCTTCTCAGCATAAGTAAAGGGAAACTGTAATCAACTTTATGCTGACCTCACTGTGGGCAGCATAAAATTGTGACAGAAATGCTGATTTCAGTGGTGTGTCATTTATGAGTAGCGTTGAGCGCGAATATTCGAATAACGAATATTTATCTCGAATATCGCAACTTCGAGAATTTGCGAATATTTCGAATATAGTGCTATATATTTGCTATATCAAATATTCGTCATTTTTTAACATCTGAAAACATGATTCCTCCCTGCTTCTTGCTTGTGGGCCAATGAGTCATTGGCCCACAAGCAACTTAAAGAGGACCTTTCACCGATTCTTACCCTATGAACTAACTATACAGATATGTGGAGCGGCGCCCGGGGATCTCACTGCACTTACTATTATCCCCGGGCGCCGCTCCGTTCTGCCGCTATGCCCTCCGGTATCTCCGCTCACTAAGTTAAAGTAGGCGGAGATACCAGTCCCTAAGTTATGGTAGGCGGAGTCTGCCCTAGCGCTGGCCAATCGCAGCGCAGAGCTCACAGCCTGGGAGGTTATTTTCTCCCAGGCTGTGAGCTCTGCAATGCGATTGGCCAGCGCTAGGGCAGACTCCGCCTACCATAACTTAGGGAACGGAGATACCGGAGGGCATAGCAGGAGAACGGAGCGGCGCCCGGGGATAATAGTAAGTGCAGTGAGATCCCCGGTTGCCGCTCCACATGTCTGTATAGTTAGTTCATAGGGTAAGAATCGGTGAAAGGTCCTCTTTAAGCAGGGAGGAATCATGACTTTAGATGGGAAAAATGACGAATATTCAAAAAAAACGAATATATAGCAGTATATCGAATATATTTGTTTTTTAGAATATTCGTTTTTGTGTTTTTTTCAATCTGTACAGTTGTTCCACTTCGGCATACTCCTCCCCGACAAGCGTCCCTGTCACCATGGGAACGCCTGGGGGTTAGAAAATACCATAGGATCTGAGTTTTAGACCAATATTCTAAAAAACTAATATATTCGATATAGTGCTATATATTTGTTTTTTAGAATATTCGTAATATTCTAAAACAAGAATATATAGCAATATAGTGAATATTCAAAAAAACAAATGTAGAGCAATTTAGGTAATATAGTGCTATAATCTTCTTTGTCTAATATAATCTTCTTTGTCAGATGGAAAAAAATGACAAATATTCTAAAAAACGAATATATAGTGCTATATATTAGTTTTTGACCCACGCCTGTATTGATCGCGTAATATTCGCATTTTACATGATCATTACCTTGCCTATTTTACTAGTAAAAAAAATGTGGAATATAACGAATATTCGAATTCGCAAATATTCTACAAAATATTGGCAAAATATCGCGAATTCGAATATGACCCCTGCCGCTCACTATTTATGAGCCAAAAGTAAGTAGTTGCCGAGAACCAGCATCATAATCATTGCAGCCCAGGCCTTGAAAAGAGTCAAATCTACCTGAGAAGAGTCATGGTTATTCCTGATCTCCTGCTCTCTCACCCATCTGCTGATGATTGGCAGTTCTCTCCTAGAGAGAAAGGGAGAAAACTCGGTAGAGGACTGTCAGTCATCAGCCGTGACTCTTTTCCAGGCCCAGTCTTCAATGATTGTGATGTTGGTTCTGGGCAACCACTTACTTTTGACTTATAAATGACAGATCGCTGAAATTAACCTACCTGTCTCTACTTTATGATGCCATTAGTATATGCAGCATAAAGTTGATGACAGGTTTCCTTTAATCAGTGCTATTGCAGTACCCCCAGAGCAAATAGTTTTGTTCATTTATGTTATGTAATTTTAAGTTTTGCATCCCCAGTATGGTAATGTATGGGAGTGATGGAGTTAACCATTTTTGATACGGCACTTAGGAAAACTGAGGTGTGGACTGTTATCCACCCCTAGCTCAATCTAGTAGAGGAGTCTAGTTTTAGAGGGAAGGGGAGAAGAAAAAAACTCCATGTGCTCCGCTCCTCAGTACTAGACCTTCAGCTACAGAGACTAACCATTTCTGCATGATCTGTCAAGAGAGAATAATCTTTACAGATGGTAAGGAGAGAGAGTAAGGAAATTACATTACACCCTGCATCCTTACATTTTTTTTAAAACCCTAGAAAATGGAATCAGTAAGGTACACTGCTATCAAAAGCTAAAGTTATTGCTGTGGTGAGCTGATTATTGCCAAGATACCATCCACACAAGACCTGGTTGGTCGTTTCCCCGAATCTGCACGCTATAGTAGCGTATTACAGCTATCTTACCAAAAGTATTATTGTCAGCCTCAGAATCTGCAGAGGAAGAGTAAAGGAGTACACTGAATCTAAACCTGGATTATACCCATACAAAACCATCCAAAGAAAATGTGCTCTGTACATTGTTGGAACAAGGATCTTCCACTGCTTACCTTGATGGCAGATACCTGCAGCTGTCACTAGGAGTAGCTCACTGCATACAGATTTTTACATGTTGTAGTCATACATCTGAATAAAACGTATTGTAACAACCCATGTTATATGGGATAACATTCTCCTACCCAAAGAATCTAAAGAAGATCTGAATCTTCTACAAATTATAATGTCAAGGTCAATTTTAACCACATAGAGTTCTACCCCTATTTGGTAATATAACTGAATTACGGAAGACGATACAGTAGTCACTACTGAATAGTGTCAAACCAGTTAAACTAGTTTTATTCATTGCACACAAAAAAAGAAATATTAGATATAATGAAACAAGATTGTTCAGGTTAGATAATACATACAGTCCACTGAAGGAGTTGTATAAAATTAGAAAAACACGTCTGCTTTTTTCCAAAAATGGCATTGCATATGTCCATGGCTTTGACTGATATTGCCCTTCAACATTATTCATCTGAAAGGGACTAATTGGCCATAGTCTGGAGTTGTACTGTTTCTTGTAGAAAGCAGATATCCTGCATAGTATAATGTATGAAGACCCTCCTACAGATACAGGACACTTCTAAAGCTGGCCATATGCATGAAATAACTGTCAGCCAAACACTTGTCCAGCCAGGAGCTACCTCTCAAGATCCCTCATACATCTTTGTTTGGGGCAATCGCCCTTGGCCCCTTTACGCTGCCCGATGCTCGGGCAGTGTAAAGGGGCCTTAACTTGCAACAGGCTACAGTGCCAACAGAAACTTACTTAGAACTTGACAAAAGGTCCCACCAAGTCTGTCCACATCTAGATACCTGTGTATTGTCACCTGAGTGCATCCGGCACCGAATCCTCCAACAGGAACGGGGATGACCTGAGTATCTAGAGCTCCTTCCCCATAGCAAGCAGGTGACACAGGTCTAAAAAATGGCTAGCCACTACTGCAATAGACTCAGCCCTTTATGGTAATTGTACCTGAGTTTTAAAAAAAAAGTTTGCATAATGGCTGTGCTTCTTTGTAAAATCATGACTGTGAAGGAACAATTATTTTTGGGCTTCCCTAAAGTCTCTTTCAGCCATATTATTCTTTGTTTCAGCTGCACAGCTAGATGCATTTCTCTCACTACCAGTGGGTGTCTCCCTGTCTCCCTTCTGCCAGTACTGTATGCAGTGACTTCACTTCCCACCACTTTTTTTCTAAGAAGCTCAAAAAACTTTTATAAGGAGGGACACATCACACTTACAGAAAAAAAAAACAGAAGGCTCCTGTGATGTTTAGAAGCATCAGACTCATTATCTCAGCTAGCCGGGACACCCCCTTTTTAGTCTCTGTTACCAGGGATGGATCTTGCCTGACAGCAGGCAATAGACTGCAAGTTAGGTGGAAGTGAGACCCCTAGTAGCCATGACTTTACAGCCTTTTTTCATGTGGATGCAGGCAGATTTTTTTTAAATGAAGTCATTTAGAAATGTGCTAGTTACACTATTCTCTATTAAAGGGAACCTGTCACCTGGATTTGGGGTATAGAGCTGAGGACATGGGTTGCTAGATGGCCGCTAGCACATCTGCAATACCCAGTCCCCATAGCTCTGTGCTTTTATTGTGTATAAAAACCGATTTGATAGATATGCAAATTAACCTGAGATGAGTCATAGCTTGAAAATATGACTCTTCTCTGGTCACACAAGTAAGATATGACTCTTTTATGTTAATTTGCCTATGTATCAAATCGTTTTTTTTACAGAATAAAAGCACACAGAGCTATGGGGACTGGGTATTGCGGATGTGCTAGCGGCCATCTAGCAACCCATGTCCTCAGCTCTATACCCAAAATCCCGGTGACAGGTTCCCTTTAAATTAAATAAAATTGTATAAAAGTACAGTGACTTATTAAGGGTTGTAAATTCAACCAATTATAGGGGTTGTCTCACTTCAGCATATGGCATTTATCAAGTTAATACAAGACACTTACTAAAGTATTCTGATTGTCCATATTGCCTCCTTTGCTGGCTTGATTAATTTTTCCATCACATTATACACTGCTCATTTCCAGGGGTTATGACCACCCTGCAATCCAGCAGTGGTGGCCATGCTTGCACAATATAGAAAAATGCATCGGTCTCTCTGGTGGCCGGGGCCATGGGAGTGCACATAGATCATAATTTTTTCCTATAGTATGCAAGGCAAGGCCACTGATGCTGGATTGCAGTGGTGGTCATAACCCCTGGATACGAGCAGTGTATAATGTGATGGTAAAAAGAATCAAGCCAGCAAAGGAGGCAATATGTAATTAGTAAGTGCCTTGTATTAACTTAGTCTATATGATAATGCTGAAGTGAGACAACCCCTTTAATGGTTCTTGTAATAGTTTTAACTGAACAGTCTCCATCAGTTTGTAACCTGACTTGCATGATACCTAGCTTCATGTCCCAGTTTGCAGGGCGGCGCAGGACACCACTCTCGAAGTCACACCAGTGCGACCAGGTGTTCGGTTGGATTGCAGCAGATAATGCTTCCAGTCAGTTAAGCACCACCCTGTCTTCCACAAAGTCCAGTCTCAGTAGCCAAGAGTCTGGTCAACAGAATCCTCACACTGATCCTCCTTCCTCCCACCAAGAGAGTCTTGGCAAACAAGTGATCCAACACTCAGATATTCTGAGGAGCTCTTTTCAGTGCCATTCCTTGATTTGGACCTCTCGCCAAGCCCGCCTGAAGAGGGACATGAGGAGATCTTGTGCACTGATTCCCAAACTCTTGAGCATCCACAGTCAGAAGAAGATGACGGTGGGGAACGGCAATTAGTGTTTCACAAGGTGGATGATGATGATGATGAGACACAGTTGCCAATAAGTCAAGGGCAATTAGTGTCTCAAGAGGTTGATGATGAGGATGAGACACAGTTGTCAATAAGTGAGGTTCTTGTTAGGTCAACAAGTCAGGAGGATGACCAGAGTGAGGAAGTGGAAGAGGAGGTGGTGGACGATGAAATCACTGACCCAACCTGGGAAGGTGGCAAGTCAATCGAGGACACCAGTACAGAGGGGGAGGGATCTGCAGCACCGCAACATGCTGGAAGAGGCAGTGGGGTGGCAAAAGGGAGAAAGTGGGCCACACCAAACAGGCCCCCAACTGTTTCCCAGAGCACCCCCTTGCGTAAATCTCCCTTGCCAAGGGGTAGGTGTTCCGCAGTCTGGCGCTTTTTTGAGGAAAGTGCGGACGATAAAAGAATTGTCATTTGCAACCTGTGCCGTACCAAAATGAGTAGGGGCGTGAACACTAGCAACCTCACCACCACCAGCATGATCCGCCACATGGCATCAAAGCACCCTAATAGGTGGGCCGAACGCCTGGGTCCACAATCAGTGTCTGCGGGTCACACCACTGCCTCCTCTTCCTCTGTGTTACGTGCTGGCCAATCCGCTGTCCAAGACGCAGGCCCGGATGCCTCCCGCAAGCACCATCAGCTAGCACATCCACTTTTGTGTCCCAGCGCAGCGTACAGATGTCAATATCCCAGGTCTTTGATCGAAAGCGCAAATACCCAGCCACCCACCCACACCTTTCCAAATTGCTGGCCCTGGAAATGTTGCCATTTAGGCTTGCAGACACAGAGGTTTTCCACAGCCTGATGGCGGCGTCCGTCCCTCGTTACTCAGTCCCCAGCCGGCACTATTTTTCCCGGTGTGCCGTCCCCGCCTTACACAAGCATGTGTCCTGTAAAATCACCCATGCCCTGACCAACGCAGTTATTGGAAATGTCACCTTAACGACTGACATATGGGCAAGTGCTTTTTGCCAGGGATGCTACATTTCCCTGATGGCACACTGGGTGAATGTTGTGGAGGCCGGGAGCGAGTCGTACCCTGGAATGGCACAGGTGCTTCGGACGCCAAGGATTGCGGCCCTAGTTCCATCAGGATTTCCGCCACACCTACATTAATGGCTGCAACCCCCTCTTCTCCTCCTCCACCTCCTCCTCCACTTCCACCTCTGAATTCTCATCTTGCAGCACCAGTCAGCCATAAGTCAGTAGCTGGAAGCAGTGTAGCACTGCAGTGGGGAAGCGGCAAGAGGCCGTGCTGAAACTAATTTGCTTAGGTGACAAACAGCAGACTGCCGCAGAGCTGTGGCAGGGCATAAGGGACCAGACTGAGCTGTGGGTCTCGCCACTCGACCTACAACCAGGCATGGTTGTGTCTGATAATCGCCGTAACTTGGTGGCGGCTTTGAAGCTCGGCAAGCTCACACACATACCATGCCTAGCCTACGTGTTCAACTTAGTGGTTCAGCGGTTTCTCAAAACCTACCCTAATTTGCCTGAGTTATTGGTGAAGGTGCGCCGCGTGTGTGCCCATTACTGAAAGTCATCTACAGTTGCCGCCGGTCTGGCAATGCTGCAATCGCAGCTCACCGACTGTTGTGCGACGTGAGCATGCGCTGAAAATCCACGTTCCACATGTTGGCCAGTCTTTTTGAGCAGCAGAGGGTAGTAGTGGAATACCAGCTGCATGGTCGTCGCCTTTCCAGTCAGCTGCCGCTCTTCACAAGCAACCAGTGGGCATGGATGTCTGACCTCTGTGAGGTTTTACGCAACTTTGAGGAATCAACACAGATGGTGAGCAGCGATGCCGCTATTATCAGCGTAACCATCCCACTTCTGTGTCTACTGAAACGCTCGCTGCTCACAATGAAGGCGGGCGCTTTGCATGTGGAAGAGGTGGAAATGGGGGAAGACAGTACACAGGTTGATAGCCAGACCACCCTTAGTTCGTCTTCTCAGCGCAAATTGGATGATGATTAGGAGGAGCAGGAGACGGTTGCCTCCTCTACAGAGGGTAGTACCCATAGCAGGTTTATTCCATCTGTTCAGTGTAGATGGGATGAAGAGGAGGAAGAGGATGAGAGTATTGAGAGTTATCCTCCTTATGAGGACAGCGAAGTCTTGTCTGTTGGGACTCTGGCACACATGGCTGACTTTATGTTATGCTGCCTTTCCCGTGAACCTTGCGCGTTACGCATTTTGGCCAACACCGATTACTGGTTGTTCACCCTTCTCGACCCCCGCTACAAAGAGAACTTCTCATCTCTCATTCCTGTGGTGGAGAGAACTAGCAAAATGGTGCAATACCAGAAGGTCTTTGTGGAAGAATTGCTCGAAAATTTTTTCCAGCTGACAACGCTGGCGGCAGAGTACGTAGTTTCTTGGGCAACCGAGGAGGGGAGACTAGGGGAACACACAGGAGTTCCAACAGAGGCAGGGCAACACTCTCTAAGGCCTGGGACAGTTTCATGACACCCGCCAGCACCCTCACCCTGATGCGCGGCCTAGTGTCACAAGGAGGGAAAAGTTTTGGAAAATGGTGAAGAAGTACGTAGCAGACCGTGTCAGCAGGGGCGTAGCTATAGGGGGTGCAGAGGTAGCAGTCGCTTCCGAGCCCAGGAGCCTGAGGGGCGCAAAGACCCTTGTGCCACATAAGACACTGGCATTATAGAAAGTGCATGCTGGTCAATTTACACCTCTGGCTGAAGGGAAGGGGTTAGGTCAAGAATTTGGCATGAGGGGGTGCCCTTTCAATGTTTTCCTTAGGCAGCAGGAAGGCTATGTGCTCCCCTGCCCCTTTCCAACAAGCACTGAGGGAAGGGGGGCCCAAGCTGAACTCTTGCACCAGGGCCCATGAGCTTTTAGCTATGCCCCTGCGTGTCAGCGTCCTCAGTGATCCCTCTGTGCCTTACAACTATTGAGTGTTACAAGCTGGACACGTGGCACGAACTGGCGCTCTACGCCTTGGAGGTGCTGGCCTGCCCTGTCGCCAGCGTTTTGTGAGAGCGGGTATTTAGTGCTGTGGGGGACATAATAACTAATAAGCGCATCCGCCTGTCAACTGAAAATGCTGACCGGTTGACTCTTATCAAAATGAACAAGGCCTGGATTGCCCCTGACTTCTCTACTAAAAATATTTTTAACCAAAAGTTGTGCTTTTGGTGGGCTTTGAATTAATGGTGGTCTGTGCATGACACTATTATGGGGGACCTGTGGATGACGCACTGTCATGTGGGGGATCTGTGGATGGCACTGTTATGGGGGACCTGTGGATGGCACTGTTATGGGGGATCTGTGGATGGCACTGTTATGGGGGATCTGTGGATGGCACTGTTATGGGGGATCTGTGGATGGTGCTGTTATGGGGGATCTGTGGATGGTGCTGTTATGGGGGATCTGTGGATGGCACTGTTATGGGGGATCTGTGGATGGCACTGTTATGGGGGATCTGTGGATGGCACTGTTATGGGGATCTGTGGATGGTACTGCTATGGGGTGGGATATCTGTGGATGGCATTGTTATGGGGTGGGGGGATCTGTGGATGGCATTGTTATGGGGTGGGGGATCTGTGGATGGTGCTGTTATGGGGGATCTGTGGATGGCATTGTTATGAGGTGGGGGATCTGTGGATGGAACTGTTATGGGGTGGGATATCTGTGGATGGTACTGCTATGGGGTGGGATATCTGTGGATGGCATTGTTATGAGGTGGGGGGATCTGTGGATGGAACTGTTATGGGGGGGATCTGTGGATGACACTGCTATATGTCATCCACAGATCCCCCTCATAACAGTGTCCCCCAATACACCGGCCCTCTGCTCACCGAAGTATTTATAAACATGAATCCTTATCCTGTTATTAAGTTGAACTAACGCTGCGCTCTCCCATGTTCCCATGTTCCCCTGTATCCCCACAGCACTTACGAACACGCTTCCATAGCAGGCAGAGCGGACGGCACCAGTATCGTCACTCACTGACGTCGCGCGTCTGCTCCGCCTGCTTCATTCATAAAGTGGGCGGAGCAGGCGCTCGACGTCAGTGAGTGACGTTACTGCTGCCGGCCGCTCTGCCTGCTATTGAAGCTTAAGTAAGTGCTATGGGGATACAGGGGAACATGGGAACATGGGAGAGGGCAGCGTTAGTTCAACTTAATACCAGGATAAGGATTCACTTTTATAAATACTTTGGTGAGCGGCGGGGCCCGGTGTAAGAGTACAGTGACTGCACCGGGCCCCGCCCCTAGTTACGGACTCCAGCCCCTCCTCTCTCCCGGCTCATACATAGCAGTCTGCGATGCTGCATCTTTGCCGGGCCGCAAAGATATTCATTGCGGGCCGCATGCGGCCCGCGGGCCGCATGTTTGACACCCATGTTTTAGAGGGTCAGCTCAGCAGCAGACCCTCATCCCTAATGTTTTAGAGGGTCACCAGTGGGCCCTCGCCCATAATGTTTTAGATAGTCAGATCAGCAGCAGGCCCTCACCACTAATGTTTTAGATGGTCAGATCCAGGGGCGGACACAGACAGCAGAGGGCCCCTGTGCAAAGAATGTGCCTGGGCCCCTTCCCCAAACCACACATACAGACGTAAATATATACAATAGATACAGTGACCCCTTTAAGGCTACACAGTGCTTTTGGCCAACAATGTGTCGTGCAACCAAGGATCACAGCAGACACAATTCTGCAATGCATTGAGTTAAAATGAATGGGGTCGCATTGTGAACTTGAAGTTTCTTAAAATCACAATTGAAAAGTTGCAAGAAATTCAGCAGGTTGGATCTTTTTGTGACCATAAGGTCAAGACCTCATTTACATTTACTAGTTGTGATGTATCGTAGTATCGCTGCAATCTTTGGCTGCATCTTCTGCGTACCCATTGAAATGATTGGATCCACACCCATTTTGCTAAATTGCAGAACAGATGCGGACTCCTTCATATGGCCATCTGAATGAGCCCTAACACACATACTGGACTTTCATACATGCAACCGCTCTTTTTCACACATCCTCACACATGCAGGCACTGTCACACACTGTCAAATATGCAGGCGCACACACACACACACACACACACTTGTACACATGCAGGCACTGTCACACACTCACTGTCACACATGCAGGCACTGTCACATACACACGGTCATACATCCTCACACATGCAGGCACTCACATACACATTTGTACACGTGCAGGCACTGTCACATTCACACACTGTCATACATGCAGGAACTATTTTACACTACGTTACATACAGATCCCTTCCTCACCTCCTGGCTGTATTGCTGTTTCTCGTGTCCTCAGCCAGGCTCCTCCCCCTTCTTGCAGCAGGGCTCGGTCTCCACACAGCAGCAGTGGGTCCTTCCTTCCTCACTGATTAGCAGTGCTGGCCCATTGGAGGAGAGCCTGTCAGTGCTTTTGAGTGACAGTTTTCAGACCAATCAGCTCTCCTGGTCAGTAAAGTTGGGTCCACAAGGTCCTATTTTCAAGAAAATCACGTAAAAATCCGGTGTTTTTTTGCCGCAATTTTGTAAAAATCAGACCCTGTGGACACAGCCTTACTGACCAGGAGAGCTGATTACACTAAAACCTGTCAGCCCCTGAGCAGCACATTATCTTTCAGTCTAAAGTTCAGGAAGGGGCCCCACTCACCAGTGGACCAGTCCAAGCTGTATGGGCCCCCTCGCACGCTGGGCCCCTATGCAGCTGAACCAGCTGCACAGGCGTCATGTCCGCCCCTGGTCAGATCAGCAGCAGGCCCTCCCCCCTAATGTTTTAGGTGGTCAGATCAGCAGCAGGCCCTCGCCCCTATTGTTTTAGAGGGTCACCAGCAGGCCCTTGCTCCTAATGTTTTTGAGGGTCACCAGCAGGCCATCAATCATAATTTTTCAAGGGTGTGTATGATGCCCTCCTTTATGTGATATACAGGTTGTATCGGAGTGCTTCTTCCTTTTAATTTTTGGCAGCACTTGCACTTTATATACAAGTAAATATACAGGAAAGAATGTTTCCTAACAATTTTTCCTCTAAAATCGATTTTATCTTCGGTTTTGTGTGTATTATTGTCAGTCTGTAAAAGTGGCGTACTACTCGGACAATATCGTTTTCAGCAGCGACCTGGGAGTCTAAGATGCATCCTGACATCCTCCCCATGCTGTTCACAAACCATTTCAGTGGTGTTTCCATAAATTTCTGACCTTTTCATGTGAACCAGACACCCTCTCCTCTTCAGAGCAGGCGGTGCCTGGTTTAATGATCGGGTTCTCCCGTTGACTTCCATTGTGCTCGGGTGCTCTGTAGAGCACCCGAGCATCCCAAAGTGTTCTACTCGAGCACCAGAGCACCCGAGCACTTTGGGGCTCGATCAACTCTAGTATTGACCTTGAACACTAATCACGGTAAGTTCAAATGTTAACTCACAGACTCAGAATCAGTTCAAATCAATACTTGCTGTTGGTAAACCAGGGTCCATCTTTGTAGTGGTCATATTCTCAAGGATTTGATATTTGACAGGGTACAGGCCCGCCTGGCAGCACTTAATTTGTTCCTGAGGGCTTGTAGGTGCTGCTAAGCAAATTAGAAGGCTATTTCTTATGTCCCATAGCAATCTTCTTTGGTCTCTGCAATCCTTCCTCCGTCTACCGCCGCTCTCCTCCACCATCTTGACCTCACACTATTCTCCTGGTGGCGCCTCCTCTCCAACATCTTCATGCTTCCCTCTTCCTGCCCCAACCAGAATTCAGCAGTCCCCCTTCTGTACCTTCCAATACAGGTTACAGTACAGTTTCCATGCGTGAGAAATAGAATGATTTGCGATTTGGGGTCTTAATGTTCATAAATATGGCGTATGTTACCTGATGGTCCATTCATTGAATGGGTGCTGTGTGATACCACATTACCCCTGCAGGACCATCTTTATCTGGAAGTTTTAATTAGTTGTGAACAAATGAGGAATTACGTTCACTGTGGCTCAGCGGTGAATACTAGTCCATTTTGCAGATCAATCAACCATCAACATGTAGAAGAAGTTCCTAATTTTCTATCCTAAAAGTGGTGGATGTCTCTAAATTTTTGTTAGTGTGCCTATTAGGGTTAGTGTCAGAAATATATCCTACTAAATATGGAAGGAAGATGCTCCGTTTACTTATGTTCTATGGGAGGAAAACAATCCTTTTGCATTGGAAACCACCAAAGACCCCTACCCTTGGTTCTTGGATCTAACTGATAAACGCTGACCTGCAGATGTACAAACTCACTTTTGCAGCAAGGGGGAATCCTGACAGATTCGATCAGATTTGGGGACTTTGGTTATGTGTGCAGGGTACTATTTGAGCTTAGGTGCAAGGTTCTGGGACTCCAGGTTGTATGAGTGTGTGTTTGAATGGTTGTTGGGTCCTGTACTCGTAATTATGCCATGATGTATTACGGGACTGCTCATTTGTTTAACAACATATTGCCATTGACCTATTCGGATGTACTTCCCAACTAGGGATCCTTGTATGAGTACGGGTCTTCGGACTTGTTGTCTGGCTGTCTTCGTTCTTGTATCCCTTTGGGATAAGGAGAAGTTCTGTAAAATTTAAAATGCTTTCTATAAATAAACACTATTAAAAAAATAATAATAATTTATTAGGACACACAGGAAGATCAAATACATATAGTGCAAAATAATTTTATTATATAGTAAACGGATTTAAAGAAATACAGTGTCCCCTGCTCCTTCCAATTTCATGCCAACAGGACTGGAGAGGGTCAAGTGTGAATAGCTGATATTAAGAAGGTATTGGTACCGCGTAAGCAACATGGAAAAGCAATATCTCAGGAATAATGTACATTCTGCAAATGTCCTCTCTCTGTGTGACCAGAAGCAAAATACATTATAGGAGCAACGTGGATTTCTAGATGTATGATTTCACATAAATTAGCCATAGAATATTTCTCTTAGTACAGCTGAGGTGATCTCGCTGAAAACACTACATTCCTGTGAGATAAGGTATCCAGGGACAGCAGAACCATCAAAACAAATTATAGAAAGAAATCTGTGAGATGATGAAATATAAGCTGGAAGGTGCCCTCAGCACCTGAGCGTTGTTTCCAGCTGGATGCATAGGTAACAGATTTAACTCTTGCTGCCGGTAAGATTTCTTATAGGATCTGCCTACTAATACTGCAAGGTATTGAATCTACAGATCTCACGAGGATGAGGCTATAGATGCAGTTGTCGATGACATTTAAACATATCTCTTGAACGCTCATACATGTGTGGGCCGGCTTTTAAAATAATGACATGTGATCACACATTACACAATGTAGCTAATAGGCCATATGGACATCATTGATGGGGGTTCCCAGGCCAGGACCTATCTTTAGTGTCATGGCGACACTGCCCGCCGTCATCTCGCATTACTTCTCTTCTGCCTGGACCTGGCTGCCAGACCCCGATGTCCCACACAGCAAGCTCGCTTCTACGCCTCTTTCTGTGTGTGTATTGGTGTTTATTCATTGACTATCTCCCTGCAACACTGCAAGGGTTAATTCACCTTTATGCTCTGTGTTCATCTGTTTGACTAATGAGCCCTACTATATATGCTGGGCTGCCTGTTCCACCCTTTGGCTGAGCAATTGTTTCTTTTAGTTTCACTTGCTTGCTTGGCCCTGCAAAAGAGCTATAATCCATTTGTCTGTCTGCATATCGATTTCTGCTTGTGTAAACCGTGTACCGGGGTGGGCTCCCCAGGATACAGTGAAGTCATGAACGAGGAAAGCAACCCCAACACCAGCTTTTGCCAAAACAGAATTTTACTTAAAGGTGGCAATTAACACAACCACAAATGCTGGGAACATACAATAAATTTACATACACCCAGCCCGAAGGCTGCACAGCACGGCGCCCTCCGATGGATGCAGGAGGAAAGTGCAGTAATTTACCTACTGGCGGGCACAACTAAACTGCCACACCTTACCTGTTATTTCCCTAAAAAAACGAACCATTATATGGGTGTGTGGTACGGGCTAGCCTGCGATGCAGCACAACAGCTTACAATCTTACAAAGCTCTACAGTATTCCCCCTCCCATAACTGGTCCTGTAGCACGTGCATGAGTATTCCTTCTGAGCAAAACGCCAGCATGGCTTGTGTTTGTGGGAATTTTATCAACTCTCCAATGTGAAATGTCACTTTAAGTTATGGAGTTCTTTCAATGAACAGTAGTAATACTTGTGGCCTGACACAAACAGAAACCCTAACTAACTACAGGCCTGGTCTCAGTCTCTAGGTGCCAACACTGTAATGAGGTGCGTGCACGATCTTACCGACCCGGATCTGCTCTGCATCCACTGGTGACTCTGAACAGAACAAATGCTTCTCCAACAAGCATGCGGTACCATAGTGTATTTAGCTTTGTTCCTCAGGTCTTATTAGCATTCCTGGAAGCAATCCTCGTTCCTCTGGACAGGATCAGGGTCTTGAACACGATCATCTTCACTTAGCTGCAGCCCTGGTCACTAAGGGATGCTCTCACACCTGGATGCCGTCGGATTCTCTGTTCACACAGTTCCTCAGTCTCAGCTTCCTCTAAGATGGCTGCTTCTTTTTCTTCCCCAGGCTCTGAAACTCCACCTCTCATGAATATGAAAATATATGCAGTCTGTTAGCTGTGTTTTGGAAACAGCGGCATCTGGTGGCCAAACAGCAGAATGTCAGTCCAGATCATTTAATTTTATCTATACAAACACTGTTCAGACAATGAGAGCTGTTTCCCCATCTCACACTTGTTTCCTGGATCCTGACTTTCTGCCATCTGTCCTGACCTTAGCCGGTTCACCATAACATAAAACTTAATTCTTCTCAGCAATGCGGGCATATATGAACATGGGACCAACACAGAGCACCCATGTAACAGGTCAGCCATGTTCCTAGGTACAAATCTGCTGACAGATGCCCTTTAAGGAACTATACACTATGAAGAAGGAGCAAACAATAAAACGAAATATCAAAAGGCAAAACTCTCCGGAATGTTAGCTATCAATTTAAACTGCCGGTGTGAGAGATTCTAAGCAGGAGCAGCTCTTCACATTGCTTCCTACTTAGCGATTAGGAATGAAAAACTGATTATGGATTAGGGGATATGGATGGCGAGATAAAGCATGAAATCAGCTAGGATTTGATAACCCTATTTTATCAGCATCAAAAACAAATTCTTACACTGCCTGACAGAGAACTTCTACTTTACACTGCGGGGAAATAAAAGCTGCAGAATATTCAGCAAATCAAGTCATCCCCGTATCCTGGTCCTTGAAAAGTGTCACCAGTAACTAATGGCCTGCCGGCATACTCTATTAGTGACTAATTAATCATCACAGATAATATGAAAATAATGAAATTGATCCCAGCAAAAGAGCAGGTTAGGACTATACTAGTGCAATGGAGCATGTCTGCGCTCCCAGGGCAAACATATTCTCATCTTCCAACTGAGAGGCTGAAAGGCATTAATTAGTCTCCAATTACTAGGACTCCACGGGGACTCCTGCACTGCAACAGGTGAGGAAGAGTCAAAAACAAAGCAGGAGGTACTGGAATAAAATAATACCGCTATCTTTTCACAGTATGTCCACTATACGTTATAAGACATTATGTTGTGTTTTTTTTTTCTTTTGGTTCCATTTTATGTTGTTCTCTACTGTTGAAATGCTTAAAGGAGTTGCACAGAAGTAAAAAGAAAAACAGAAGCACCACACCTGGTCATGGGTTATGTCTGGTAAAGAAGCTCAGCTCTATCAAAGTAAATGGAGCTGATCTGTAATTCCACACACAACCAGTACTGCACCTTCTAATTTTTTGAAAAAAAAAAACAAAACACTTTAATATTGGTGGTAGCCTGCCATTACAGATGCTATTGGAGTTGTCCTGAATGCTAATCCTGCCTAAATATACTTCCTGTGATCGGCTGGTAGTTCTGCCACTCAGAACCCTAGGAAATCTGCAGTCACTATTGATTGATAATGGACATTCTCAGAAATGCTTAGATGGATGGAATTTTTAGCTTGTATTCACCCTAGCTTCACGGCTTTTGTTATTAAAGGGGTTGTGGCACTTCAGCATATGGCATTTATCATGTAGCGTTAGTTAATACAAGGCACTTACTAATGTATTTTGTGATTCTCCATATTGCCTCCTTTGCTGGCTGGATTCATTTTTCCATCATATTATACACTGCTCATTTCCATGGTAATGACTACACTGTAATCCAGCAGCGGTGGCTGTGCTTGCACACTATAGGAAAAGGCGCTGGCCTCTCTGTTGGCTGGGATTATGGGCGTGCACATAGGCTGATGCTTTTTCTTACGGTGTGCAAGCACGACCACCGCTGAGCAGTTGCAGGGTGGTCGTAACCATGGAAATTAACTGTATATAATGTGATGGAAAAAGAATCTAGCCAGCAAATGACAAAATATGGACAATCACAATACATTAGTAAGTGCCTTGTATTCACTTCATAAATTCCATTTGTTGAAGTGAGACAACCCCTTTAACCCCTTAGTGACAACCCATACATGTTTTTACAGCGGTCACTAAGGGGCCTTAGGCTGGGACACCTGCTCTAACAGCCCGGACTTTGCTGGCGTCTGCTGCATGTAAAGTTCTGACGGAGGAAGCAGACTCCCTCTGTCTCCCATCGGCACCCCGCAAATGCAATCGCGAGGTGCCGATGTGTGTGAAGGCAGGCTTGGGTCTCATGTAGGCCCCAGTCCAGCCTTGAGTAATTTCCATCAGGCTGCGCCTCTCTGGCGCAGCCTGCTTGGTCAATATCAGAATAACATTGACATTAAAATGCAATACACTATAGGGATAATGCATTGCATTTTAAAAGCAATCAAAATACTGTCTTTTATAGTGGTAAAAAAAAATAGAAAAAAAACACATTATTAAATAAAAAAAATCCATAAATAAAAAATACACTTCTTTTTTCCATTTAAAATACGCTTTTCAATGAAAAAAATTGCAAAAAAAAAATCTCCCCCATATGTTTGGTATTGCCGCGTCCGTAACAACCCGGAATTCATAAATATCACGTAAATTATCCCCTACGGTGAATGCCTTAAAAAAAAAATAAGAATAATTATAGAATTGCTAATTTATTCTTAGTTGCCACCAAAAAAACTTAATAATAAGTGATCAAAAAGTGTAATTTACTTCAAAATGATACCAATGAAAAATACAAGTCATCCTGCAAAAATCAAGTGCTCACACAACTCCATAGAAAGAAAAAGGAAGGAGCGATGCGTTTTTTTCCTTTAAAAAAAAGGGGTTTATTGCAAAAAAGGAGTAAAACTTAAAAAAACTATATGTAATTGGTATCACTGTAATCGTACTGACCCAGAGATCAAAGATATTATGTGATTTATACCATAAAATCAACGCCGTAAAATTTATAACGTAAAAAACTCTGAATTTCTGCTTTTCCCATCTCCCTGACATAACTAACATGACCTAACCACTTAACATAAATGTAATGCTCCTTCAAAGCTATTTCATCTATGAAGACATTATGATGTGTTTATTGGTTTGTTTTTTACTTCTGGTAACCACAAGAGTTTCTCCTGAATACCATGTCTTTATTTCAGGTCTTTAGTCTTCACGATGATGTGTTCAATTTTATTTTGTGATTATCTCCTTATTCTTCAGTCCTCCCTATCATAATTGTCTTGGGTTTCTAATTACAGTTGAATTTCTTAATACTCAGTACATCCTAATGACCCCACACTTAAACTGAAAGTAATATGTCTAACCCTCTCAAACTTAAATGAGGCATAATTATATTGCCTTAGTAAGTAGGACAGATGTTATGACCAGGCTGTTGAGGTCATAACAATTGAGAGATATTCCGTTTTAAAAAAGAAAAATTCTGTCCAGATGGCAGTGTCTAGGTAATTCAGAAAATGACAGAACTCCTGTGGGATGGTTTTGGAGCATGGGAATGACAGGTGCTGAAGGTCATTGCTTAAATAGTCCTTCGTGTACTATAGGGGTTTATTAAACTGTTTGGGCAATTTTATGGGTAGATTGAGCTCTGGGGAGACATTTGGCTGTGTGGGCCTATCTTATTTTTGGAGACTCATTGACAGGATAGTCATGTCTCGCTTTGTTTTTTTGAAGAAAAAATAAAAGCCACCTTTAGCATGTCTCGCATAGGTTCATACATTTTGGCCTTCTGCACATGACTGTTTCCGTTTTGTGGTCCACAAATCACAGATCTGCAAAATACAAATAGTGTCCGAGTGCATGTACATTTTTCTGTGGACTCATCAACTTCAATGGGTCCGTGGTCTGCTTCTGTATTCTATAATTTGTTGAACAGACATACGGATGTGGACAGCACACGGAAAACATCTGTGTGCTGTCCACATTATTATGTCTGTTCCACAAATTACAGAACATGTCCTATTCTGGTCCGCAAAATGGAGTCCACAGACCTATTGAAGCCTATGGGTCCACAAAAAAATGTGGATGACAGACGGATGGTATCCATATTCTGCGGATTTGCGGTTTGTGGGCTGCAAAACAGATACAGCCATGTTCATGAGGCCTTATTTGCAATTCATGTTTTGGTTATGTTATGGTACATTTACAGGATCATTGTGATTTTTGCCTAGATTTTTGCTGCAGTTTTTTGTGGCAAAAGCACAAACAGTCTCATGGAAACATACCTTTTATAGATGTGAGTTTTTCATATAGGCATATGTTAATCTGCCTTGTAAAGGTAGTAACCACCTGTAAACATGAGCTGTGCTTGTCTTGGATTGTATGTGATTTATAGTTTACATGGCATTTCAGGGCCATGCAGATGAAATACTTGTGTTTCAGTATTTGTAATGACATGTACATGTAATTTAGCTTTACCTCATTAGCATCTAGATTGGTAGTACCAACAACTATATAGAGATTTTATTCTAATGCAATACAATCATATCCTATTCAGTTCCCAGGGGTGCAATTTTATTCTGGGCCCCATAGCAAAATCTGTAACAGGACCCCCAGGTACCATGTTCCATTTATGTTACTGGACGCCTCTTATGTGCAGAGGGGCTATTGATGTGACTGCTACCTCTACACACCCTAACGTTATGCTTCTTTCTACCTAAATGTATCTTCAGACACATCATAAGTTAAATGCAGAAACCCTTTAAGGGCACCCTAGAGATTCAAGTCACCCTAGAAAAATTACGTCCAGGGTAGAATACGGTGCTCTACAGAGGCATCATACAGTGCAACACTGAATGTCTTCAATTATACGGAGGCTTAAATATCCTGCTAAAGCAGAGGGGCTTGTGGGAGACCACCGGGGCTCTGAACACCTGGGTCAAATGCCCTGTCAGCCCTGGTTTGTCAACCCCCAGGCTATCCTGATATTTTCATCACTCAATAATAAAAAAAACATAATTGTAATAGGTGACACTGCACCTCGGATGGATGAGGATACAAGCACATCTTCTACCATGTCTTGTTCCATGACTGAAGATTAACTGAGTTCTCAGGGACTGGAATTTTGATGATCTATCCTTTGGACAAGTCATCAATATCAGATCGGTGTGAGGCTAACTCCCAGCATCCACGCCCATCTACTGTTTTGCAGTACCTCTGATGCCAGGAGTTGCCCCCACCTAATCTGATATTGATGAACTATCCTAAAGATAGGTCATGAATAGTTCAGTCCCAGGGAAACCCTTAAATTATTTCTTTGTTATAGGGTTTACTCCAATGATGTCTAACCTCCAGCACTCCAGCTGTGGTGAAACTATGACTCCCAGCATGCTCTGCTCATTTCTATGGAGCTCTGAGAACAGCCAAGCAAGTTTTCATCTTGGGGGTTGTAGTTGTACCACAGCTGGGGTGCCGGAGGTTAGCCATCACTGGTTTACTCGTCTCAGCATTTATGTCATATTGATAGAATATGAACGGCTTTCTCCAATCACTGCCATGGGGCTTTCAAAAGCAACTGAGCACTGGTTCGGTTCTTTTTGAAAGTACCATAGCAGTGAATGGAGGGGGGGGGGGGAGTACGCATTCCCAGGGCCCTCTCTATTCACTGCTATAGGATTCCATTCACTTGTTCAACTATTTTCCGAATCCCCAGGGCAATGAATGGAGTGGATGCATATGCGCTGAGTGCTCTCAATGCACAACTGCCCCCCATTCCTGAGACAGAAGCACCTGATGGACATTTATGGCATATCCTATTAATATGCCATGAATGTCCAGATGGGACGACCTCTTTAAGGTCGGGTTCACATCTGCGTTGAACTCCGGCACTGTAATCTGGTCACTGTATCTGGTGTACATGCCGGCTTTCAGCTAGACAAGTAATGCTACATGCAACACTTTTTGTTGGGCTGAAAGTCAGCATATATGCCGGATACGGTGAACTCCAGCAGTCAGTTCCTCCGCCGGAACAGACTGCCGGTGTTCACAGCGCAGATGTAAACCAAGCCTTAGAGCTCATGCACATCAATGTAATTTTTGTCCGTGTCGTTTTTTTTGCGACCCGTATTCGGAACCATTCACTTCAATGGGGCCACAAAAAAACGGAAATTAGTCCGTGTGCATTCAGTGTCCAGATGTCCGCATGTCCGTTTCGTAAAAAAGTAGAACATATCCATTATTGTCCACATTAAAGACAAGGACAGGATTGTTCTATTATGGGCTGGCTGTTCCGTTCTGCAAAATACGGAATGCATACCCCCGGTATCTGGCCACAAAACATCCAACGGTCATGTACATGAGCCCTTAGGCTGAGTTGACATCACTGTTTAGATTTCCGTCAGGACAGAAAAAAAAACGGATCCGTTATTTTGGGGATCAGTTATGATCCGTTTGTGTCATTTCCGTCAGAGATCAGTTATTTTTGACAGGAGAAAAAGACCTGTGTGCAAAAATAACTGATCTCTGACGGAAGTGACAAAAACTCATAATAACTGATACTCAAAAACACAATAGATCACTTATTTGTAGTGCAAATTGATGCTAACTGAGATCGACTGATGCTCAAACTAAAGGTCTCGTTCACAGGCCCGTATGGCTGTGGACTGTGGTGCCCGAATTGCGGTACCGCAGATAGGGGGTCCACAATACACGGGCACCGGCCGCGTGAACGTGCTGCGGATGTGAACCCATTGACTTGAATGGGTCCGTGGTCTGCAAGATGAGGAGCGGAGGCACAGATCAGAAGCCCACGGAAACACTTGGAAGAGCTTCCGTGGGATTTTAGGTCCATGTCTCAGCACCGCAAAAGATCCTATCTTTTGCTGTATTTTGTGGATCGCAGACCCATTTAAGTTATTGGGTCTGCACCAGAGCACAGCGACCATACGGTTGTGTGAATGGGCACTAACAGATCCATTTTTTTTTTCCTGTTCTTCTGACGGATCAGAAGAACGGAAAACAAAACGATGATGTGAACTACTTGCCCAGTGGGATCATGTTGCAAGATATGAAATGGATAATTTGTAAGAATTTGTCTCCTTCCTTTGCTGTGTATGGGAGTAATTTGTGATTCAGGTGTTATTTTTGCATACATGGAATACAGTAAGGCTCCATTCACACGTCCGTGGTGTGTTGCGGACCTGCAACACACCCGCCCAGCACCCCTATAGAAATGCCTATTCTTGTCCGCAAGCTGCGGACAAGAATAGGACATATTCTACCTTTTGCGGAGCTGCGGACCCGAAGATCGGGGCCGCGCTCCGCAAATGCGGATGCAGACAGCACACTGTGTGCTGTCCGCATCCATTCCGTCCCCATAGAAAATGAATGGGTCCGCGGACCCATTTGCGGACGTGTGAATGGAGCCTAAATGTCAGAGCAGTCTTTGCATTCCCTGCACTGTAATGTAATTAGCTGTATGACGCACGCTGTATATACATATATGATGTAGGTGCATACCATCAGGGGCGGATTAAGTGCATGATAGGCCCGGGGCTGTCTACCCTTCCCTTCATTTTAGTTTTAGTTTTTTTTTTCTGTATGAAGAGGCTGCGGTGCTTCGTGAGCCATATGACATCGTTCACATGGTCTTGGTGCAGCTCTGTCCCATCTGAGTGATTGGGGCTGAGCTGCAATACCAAGTGCAGTGCTATCAAATGGACAGAACTGTGCTTGGTAAGGAGCAAAGAGGCTGCGGCACTCACTGGGACATCGCGGTCTCCTGAGTTGGACCCCCACCATCTCATAACTCTATGAGTACAGATGTCATAGATGTTACCTGCAGTCCTATGTAACACCCCACATAACACCCCACATAACACAGTGAACTATTGTGTAATGTGGGGTGTTACATAGGACTGCATGGAACATCTACTAAATTATCTGCACACAGAAAGTTATCACTGTTATCTGGGCTGTTACATAGGACTGCAGGTGACAAATTAAATTTTTTGTTGCCAAATTTAAAATACATATGATTATGATAAAAAGGACTTGGATGAGAAGATGAGACACAGGTCCCAGTAGTGAGCCAGCTCTACATATAGGGGAATACAGCACCACATACCTGTTACGTCCAGTGACATCGCCTGCCATGTAGACCTTCTCTTTCCTCTTCTCCTCCGTTTGACCCAGACCGCCATGACAAATTCTTTTAGCCACATCTCGTCTCTACAGAGTTTGTTACACAGACACGTTAGAGTTCTCATAATTGGGGTCATTTATCAAACCGGTGTAAAGTAGAACTAGCTTAGTTACCCATAGCAATCAATCAGATTCCACCTTTCATTTTCCAAAGGAGCTGATAAATTACCCCAAAGGTCCCTATAGTGTCTGCAGCAATTATAATGTCCCCTAGAGTGGCAGCATGGTGGCTCAATGGTTAGCACTGGTGTCTTGCAGCGCTGGGGTCCTAGGTTCGAATCTGACCAAGGGCTAGATCAGCATGGAGTTTGTATGTTTGCCTCCACCTTTCATTTTCCAAAGGAGCTGATAAATTACCCCAAAGGTCCCTATAGTGTCTGCAGCAATTATAATGTCCCCTAGAGTGGCAGCATGGAGTTTGTATGTTTGCCTCCACCTTTCATTTTCCAAAGGAGCTGATAAATGACCCCAAAGGTCCCTATAGTGTCTGCAGCGTCTTGCAGCGCTGGGGTCCTAGGTTCGAATCTGACCAAGGGCTAGATCAGCATGGAGTTTGTATGTTTGCCTCCACCTGGTGTCTTGCAGCGCTGGGGTCCTAGGTTCGAATCTGACCAAGGGCTAGATCAGCATGGAGTTTGTATGTTTGCCTCCACCTTTCATTTTCCAAAGGAGCTGATAAATTACCCCAAAGGTCCCTATAGTGTCTGCAGCAATTATAATGTCCCCTAGAGTGGCAGCATGGAGTTTGTATGTTTGCCTCCACCTTTCATTTTCCAAAGGAGCTGATAAATGACCCCAAAGGTCCCTATAGTGTCTGCAGCGTCTTGCAGCGCTGGGGTCCTAGGTTCGAATCTGACCAAGGGCTAGATCAGCATGGAGTTTGTATGTTTGCCTCCACCTGGTGTCTTGCAGCGCTGGGGTCCTAGGTTCGAATCTGACCAAGGGCTAGATCAGCATGGAGTTTGTATGTTTGCCTCCACCTTTCATTTTCCAAAGGAGCTGATAAATTACCCCAAAGGTCCCTATAGTGTCTGCAGCAATTATAATGTCCCCTAGAGTGGCAGCATGGTGGCTCAATGGTTAGCACTGGTGTCTTGCAGCGCTGGGGTCCTAGGTTCGAATCTGACCAAGGGCTAGATCAGCATGGAGTTTGTATGTTTGCCTCCCCGTGTTTGCGTGGGTTTCCTCCCACACTCAAGACATACTTATAGGGACCTTAGGCCATATGACATCGTTCACATGGTCTTGGTCTAGGGACCTTAGATTGTGAGTCCCAGTGGGAACAGTTGGATGCTAATGTCTGTAAAGCCCTTCGGAATATAGTAGCGCTATATAAGTGCATATAATAAGTAATAGAGTGCCCCCAGTAATAATATTGTGCTCCAGGTAATAATGTCCCTTAATAGCAACACCCCCAAACTGCCCCCATATAGTTACACATATAGTAATTTATTCCACACTGCCCCATTATAGTAATTCCCTCCACACTGAAGTAATTTGCCCCACTGTCCCTCCATGTAGTAATATGAGGCTAATTACCTGTGTCCGGAATAGTGAGGCAGGCGCGCATACGTCAAAGCCCTACACACGCCGCTCTGGGCTTTTACCACCAGGCTTGAAGCCTATGGTGGTGATAGGCGGCGGGGAAGGGAACTATGCGCTCCCGTTCCCTGCCGTAGCTTGTGGGCGTTTGGGTTGGCGTTGGGCCCCCCAGCGATGCCGGGCCCGGAGCTACAGACCCAAACGCCCCAATTATAATCCGCCACTGCATACCATACAAGCCTTTGAAAGCAAAAGCACCATCTTGGTAAAAAACAATAATTTGTTTTACAAAGGTCTAGACATTTTTCTTACATGATTCTATAGTGAGACTCCAGTAGAGAAAGAGGTTTTTTCCATCTATGAGGCAAAATCGGTCACAAGCACCCAGGACATTTTGGCCCACATTTACTCATCCTATTAGATGGCTGTCTAAACCTGCACCAGATTTATCACAGGGGCTCAGGCTGGACAGTAAATCTGGCACAGGGATAGACACTTTTTTTTTTTAACTCTATACCAACTACTGGTTGGGTTTATTCGAGACCAGGGACCCAGGCGGTAACTCACTGGCCAAGCCGGTAAGTTAGTGCCACTGCCAATGCAGGAATTTTTTTCTTCCGGCAATGATAATTGCCAGCATTTTCCTGTATGGAAGGCTGTACTAATGGAAGCGCTCATTAGTACAGCCTTTAGCTCCCGCCCCCTCCCCTACGTGTTAAGGAAAAGAAAAAAAAAGAGAACTCACTTCATCCATTTGATCATTTCATGGCACCGCTGTGAACACTCGCTGCTGAGTGGATGTGCAGGACAGGACCTGCAAAGCATCATCACGCTGGAGCGCAGGTCCTGTCCTGAGCTTCCAGTCAGCAGCGAGTTTTAACCCCAGCACAATCAAATGAAGGAGGTTACTGGTGAGTTCTTTTTTTTACACAAGCAGAGAACGGGGCACTATTAACTTTGGGGGGTTCTAATGGCATTATTAATTCTGAGGGGCACTGATGGTGGCATTACTGTTATTGAAGGACACCAATGAGCGGATATCCTTACCAGAGGGGAGAACTCACTCAAGCATCCCAGACAGAGACAACAGTCCAGTGTAGGTGGTGGTCCTTTACCCCCTCGTTGGATCTCAGGGCCTCTACCTTTCTCAGCAGGCCCAGCTCCAACTATGGATCCTTCTCAATGTGCACTAATCGTAAGTGCCCTCTGGCTAAGCAGTCATACACACTCTAAAGGCCCCTTTACACCGGCCGAGAATCCGCCAGATAAATGCTAACGAGGGTTCATAGAAACGCTTGTTAGTGATTATCTGGCGGTGTAAAGGAGCGGTTTGCCGATAGCAGATCGTGCCGTCTAAGATGCAAACAGTGAAGTGTCTACATATGTGACCTGATCTCAGTCAAGCTGCGTATCCACCACTACAGTCCTAAAGGTACAGTACATCCAAATACTATGCCTAAAATTGAAAATGTGAATGCTGGTGAAAGCTGGACCCACGAATCCAGAGAGGTAGAGAGTAAGTGCTCATCAGGTCTGACAGAGCCAGGAGCTGTGTTCCTGTGGGCTGAGAAACATATCAGCTCATTAAAACCGCCTATATAGTGCGGATTTATCATACCTTCACTCCAGAATTCTGGCATCAAAAAGTCGCAAAAGTAGGGCTTTTACAACTTTTTGCACTCGCTTGTGTAAAATGTAAGCGATTGCGCAAAATGTTGCAACTTTTTGCATTTTTACACCACTCACTCCAGTTTTGCAATGTGGGTGGTTAGCTATGTTACTGAGTTTCACTCCAGATTTATCATTGAGACTTTTTTAAAAGACGGACACAATCTCACTAAAGGAGGAGGGTGGAGAAGGAAAAGAAGGAGTAGCTTCTGTAGACCAAGGTGTCAGATCTAAGGATAAGGCCTCATGCACACGACTGTATGTATTTTGCGGTCCGCGTGTCCGGAGTACCTTCCGTTTTTTTTTGCGGACCCATTGAAATGAATGGTTCCGTATACGGTCCACAAAAAACCCCAGAATGGACACGGAATGAAAATACATTTGTGTGCAAGAGGCCTAAGACCAATTTATCAAGTAACATAAGGCATTTGATAAATGTGGCACAAAGTGCTCCAACGCAGACTCAAGCAAAACTAACTTCACATTTTCCCCTCGTGATAAAATCCCCCCACTGTGTTATACCAAATGCAGGACCTGACTAGACCATATATGACACAGGGAGTTCCTAGTCTTCTTTGACCTCCTGTGTCATGCTCCTCCCCCCTCAGGCCCTGCTTTAGGCACAGCGCTGAGTATCCGCTTTGTCCAGAGTGTTCCTTTAACAAAACAGCACATACAGATATAATTATTCCAAACTAAATTTACAAAAATGAGTTTACACTAGATCTAGAACTGAATTCAGAATGTTTGCAGCAGACCATGATGTTATTGAGCAAGAGAAAGTTAACTGTTAATCTGTTTATGGCATTTTCCATTGACAAGAACGGTCTTTGTCATCCTGCCATTTGTAGACGCCTGGGAAAGCCTGGTTATTATTTGATGATTTACAGCCTCTGGAGTCTAGATGTATAACAGATATGAAAATGCTTCTGTCCAAAGGTCATCTCGGCGTGTCCTGGCGCTGCTGGTAGGAGATTATACTGTAGGCTCACGGCTGTCTTTCCTGTAGGTGTAATAGTCTGTAACACTGCCTCTCGTCATATAGATTAATAGTTTGCTAAAAGAGACTTATCTTTGGACTATTACGCGACAATGCCAATTCTTATTTTTGCTAAATGATAGATCGAATGGGCTGTACAGTACATTATAAACCTGGTTAATGCCATGTACTTGGAAACTGCAGTTCTCTAATTTGCCTCTAGAGGCAGTGGTGTACCAACTGTTTATTAAATGGGTTATCCCACGAAAAGTATTACTATGTGATAAATAGGGCATTTTAAATGAAGTGTTATTGCAGTATACATGCAATGAAATTATTGTTTTGCTTGTTTTTTCATGTACAGTACATTTTCTGGTAGCGCCTCCTGCTGTTTATCCATCTGGTCCACCTTCTCCTGTATTTACATGCATGCTCATTAGCTTCCCTGCTCCCTCCCCCACCCCTCATTGCTGGCGTAGTGAGCTCATAGGTACACACACATCTCATTCATCCCTCCATCCATCCTACTTCTAAATCCATAAACTACATATACATATAATACATTTTTGGCTATCCTGCTTCCGCCAGAGGCACAAATAAAGACATGCACAATCTTAAAGGGGTTGTCCTTTGTCCTTCTAAACATAAAAAAAACCCTGTCCATGGTCAGTCCTGCCACTGCTCTATTCCTAGTCAAAGTACAAGGAAGCTGCATAGTCTCATTACCACTGCAGCCAATCACAGGCTTCAGCGGTCACAGCAACTTAAACACTATGTCCCAGCAGTGATGTACCGCTCAAGTTGCCGCAAATGATCGCAGCGATCATGGGACCTAGCCACTTCCTGGTCCAGCGGGGGAACTGAAGCAGCTAGGAATGTAGCAGCAGCACGACTGGGGACAGGTGAGTGGGTATTTTATGTTCAGGGGGACAGTGTAGGACCCCAGTGATTGTCATCTCTAAGGCTGGACAATCCCTTTAATTCTATTTGATGAATGGGGTCAGTCTCTGGTTTAATTTCGCCTTTTTTTCCCCGCACATAACATATTTTAGAATCATAAGAGGTGTGCAGACCATCTGACTCTGGAGTGTGCAAGTCCACCTTCACATCATCCCATCCCATCATCACATAATTTTCTTGATGCTTGAGACACAAGAAATGGGTTGGAATACCAACTCAGCCAATCAGTGGCCAAGGCAGATCACTGCTGCAGCCAGTAATTGGCAGGGAGTGGGCAATCCAAGACATTTTCTGTGGGTTGAGCCCTGGAAGAGGAGATCAGTGGAGATAGGAATAGCGTCATAATGACAGCGGTGGAAACTGGCGGGGTAACGATTGGTTTTAATAATTTGTAACCCATTTTTTGGTTTTTCAAAGAAAAAAAGCATTATAACTCTGGAAAATCCCTTTTAATCACTGACCACCAGCTGTGACACAGACGAGGTGCGAAGTTTCAGAGAAGGTAGCTGGAAAGAAGAAAAAGGGTATACAGGTACCCAGCCCTTATTACACCTCAGGGGTGAAAACCAAGTATGCAATCTTTGGGGGTGGGGCGGGATCATGGCCACATCAGCTACTAGGCTACTGAAGACCTTCCTGTAGGAGAGGAGTAAGTAGATGTATCCCGGGATCAAATTAGAGGTGAGGCTACCAGGCAATAACCCCTTTGAGCTTGAAGGGGAATGGCTCATGGAGTGAGGGATGCTATTCCCTACTTCTAGTGTCTGACAAACTCCAGGTTTATTACTATGGCTTACGGTACCCAGTGTAGTCACTCGCTGGCTATGGCATTGGTTACTAGGCAACACCTGAACATATTCAGATATCTGCATGAAACCTATTCTAATGAATAAAGACAGTGGGAAACACTGGACTTCACCTTAGTTTCCCCTTAAGAAAGCTTCAGCTTTTCCTTCCTGGAAATCACTTGGATTTCGGACAGGTACTGTAGCTTTCCTCTGCACATGTGATCTTCTGGATCTGGCAGTTGAGTGTTTACTTAGCTACGTTGGCGTCTTTTTGCTAGGATGTAGGAGTGTATGTCTGCTCACAGCCACCTGTTGTAAGCCTAGACAAAGAGCGAGGGCGTGTATAGAGAACGGGCAAGGGATGGGTTTGACCAAACACATCTCAGAAGGACACGTGAAGGTGAAGTCGGAGTGGCTGCAGAGCTGACTAACACAGATATCTTCCAGGCAAGGAGGTGTAAGAAGAGATTATTCACACTGCTCTGCAATGTAAATTGCCTGAAGCTCCAACCAGACAATGGCTGGAAAATTCAGGAGACTCTGACACACAAATTGTGATATAAATGAAAAATAGTTTTTTTCCAACCTTACCTCCCACAGTTATAAAAGCTCAGAATGCAAGGCTCAAGAAAATTATTTGGTTGTCACCGGCATCTACATAGAAATAGATGTTATCCCCCTGATTAACATGTTATAGTTGCAATGCAAGTGGTCACTTGGATATAAAAAAGTTAAAAAGAGATAACCATAGACTTGTTCATCTTTATACTTGCCATAGAGCCTGTCCATGCTGCTGCTTTGGACCCAGGGCCGGTGCAAGGATTTTTGCCGCCCTAGGCAAGATAAAAATTGCTTCCCCCCCCCCCCCCCCCTTATCAGATGATCTGCCCATATCATGACATCACATATGTTCCACCCCTTTCTCAGCTTTTAAATTAAAAGAACTGCTATGTTTCCCTCAGGGTTAATCCAGCTTCTTGTAGCCATCTCTTTTTGCGGAACGGAATTGCGAACCCATCCGGAATTGCGGACCCGGATGCGCAATTCCGATCCTGAAAAAAAATAGAACATGTCCTATTCTCTTAGTGCCGGCAATGTGCGGTCCGCAAAATGCGGAACGCACATTGCCGCTGTCCGTGTTTTGTGGATCCGCAAAACACACACGGATGTGTGAATGGACCCTAAATGTGAGGTAAATTAGTTTCCAATGTAGTATTAATAACTAAACAATTACATAATAAACATATTGCATTGTCTACTTACCACCAGGACAATAAGATGATCTGGTCTCTGGCTGCAGTCTGGCTCTTGGTCTGGCTCTGGGGACTCCCTTGTCACTTTCCCCCCCCCCTCCCTTGTCACTCCCCCCCCCTCCCTTGTCACTCTCTTCCCCCCCCTCCCTTGTCACTCTCTTCCCCCCCTCCCTTGTCACTCTCCCCCCTCCCTCCCTTGTCACTCTCTCCCCCCCTCCCTCCCTTGTCACTCTCTCCCCCCCTCCCTCCCTTGTCACTCTCTCCCCCCTCCCTCCCTTGTCACTCTCCCCCCCTCCCTCCCTTGTCACTCTCATTCTACCTCCCCCCCCTCCCCTCCCTTGTCACTCTCATTCTACCCCCCCTCCTCCCTTGTCACTGTCATTCTACCCCCCCTCCTCCCTTGTCACTCTCATTCTACCCCCCCTCCCTTGTCACTCTCATTCTATGCCCCCCCTCCCTTGTCACTCTCATTATACCCCCCTCCTCCCTTGTCACTCTCATTCTACGCCCCCCTCCCTTGTCACTCTCATTCTACCCCCCCTCCCCCCCTTTGTCACTCTCATTCTACCCCCCCTCCCCTCCCTTGTCACTCACTCTCATTCTACCCCCCCTCCCCTGTCACCTCTAGTGTAGTGTGGCCGAGCTCTGTTCGGTCCGCGGTACAGGAGCATTTGTTTCCTGTACCCGGCCGAACTGAAAGGAAGTGCACACTAAGTGAGCACTTCCTGTCAGTCCGGCTGGGTACAGGAAACAAAAGCTCCTGTACAGCGGACCGAACAGAGCTCGGCCATGCTACATTAACAACAGCACAGAGCAGACACAGCATGACAGCAGGCGCAGGCAGGCTGCGCAGCACTGAGCCGGCGGCCGGAGATTCTTTAGAGTGGCAAGCGCTCAGCCGCTCAGGAGGCGCAGCATGAGGGGCGCCGCCGGCCGGCTGCCCGAACTTATATAACCAACTTTTTTTCTTTTTTTTTTTTTACACCGCAATGGGCGCCCCCTGCTAAATGGCGCCCTAGGCGACTGCCTAAGTCGCCTTACTGGTGGCGCCGGCCCTGTTTGGACCCCAGACCTACTTGATCCCATACCCTCACCCTTATAAGTTTGCAAGAACATATGCAAAGCTCCCCTTTCTAGAGGAAATGCACTGGAGTTCGAATTGGCCCAAGGGTAAAGGAAAGGGCCTGAAGGGGGATAGAAAGACCTAAGTGGAAAAACTTTGATATCTGCCATGGAGCTACGGTACATGGCTATTCTATGTACGCTGCTGCAGATAAATTAGCAAGCATGCATACATGTCCAACCCAACAAGGCTACACAGATGCATACATTCACACGAAGGCTGTGTTCACATCTCTGTTTTGAAGATCCAGCTGTCACGGCCTATGGTGCACGCTGTGACACTGTTGCCACACTTGCAGTTGCCCACGGCAACGTGTTGCTGTGAGAGCATGCGGTGGCAGTGTCTCGGCCTTCTGGGTGATTGCCATGACATGGTTGCCACGCATGCTGTTGCCGGTGGTTACGTGTTTGGTATGCTTGTGTGTGCGCTTCCTCTTTTAGTTGTAGCCTCCCTCTGTCTGGTGCTGTAAGGGTTAACTCCCTGACTGGGTGTGGTCACTTGGCTTATATCTTCTGTGGTTTCCTGGCTGGAGTGAGTTGTACTTCAGCTGTTGTTGGTGCTGGATCTCTGCTCCAGTCCAGGGTGTTCCATCTTTCCAGTGAGGGCCACCCTTGTGGTCATCAATGTCATCCTGGTGTCTCTTTCCCTTCCTGTCCTTATTTGTATGTAGTGGGTTATGTGTAAGCCGTGTACCGGGGTGGGCTCGGTGAAAGAAAGGGGTAGTAACGTATTAAAACCTAACGTTTATTAGGATAATTAAAAATCCCAATGATGGGAAGAGAACCCCTACCAGACAAACAAGACACACAACAACAGGAGACCTGGGGTGGCAGGTCGCCTGATGGTCAAATACACGTTCACGTCTCCGAGTAAAGCGGGAGGTGGACTGTATGACCTATAGACATAAACAAAAAATGGAGACCATGGCAAGTATGCCGTGGTCTATAGACATGCCATAAGGCGAGATAAGGGTGGGTCTTACCGGTGGTGGACGGGAGGACCTGCAAGTCCAGTATCCCGGAGGAGGTGTTCTCACGTGTGGATCCAGTTGGCGGTCACTTTGTACAAGAGGGCCCCAGGGAAAATCTGTCCCTGGTAATGCCCTACTTGGCCTATTGAGCCCTAAAGTGCCTCCTAACACGGGGTCCTATCCCCGCAAGGGGTGGCCCCGTCCGGAACCTAGCCATAAATAGATGACCCTAGGTGACCCTGTGGGGACAGGGAAATGGCCCTGTGGGGCTTTGAGACCCGGGTTGGCTAATCAAATGGGGGTAAAAACTAGTATGGAGATATGGTCTAAGTCCCTCGTATGGGGGTAAAAACTAGTATAGAGATATGCTCTAAGTCCCTACGTGTTTCGTTGGAGAGTATATCCTACTATATATATCCTGCAGTAAGGGGATAAGGCCAACTACCTATAACAGACCCCTTAACTCATCAGGGGACAGGGGTATAAGGTAGAGTATGGGCCCCCGCTCACAGCCCATCTGTGTGGTTATAACAGATGCAGGGAGGGGGTATGTATTGGAGTGGCGCAGACTTAACAGGACTTGATAGTCCAGATTGACCCAGATTCCTATAAAGTAAAAAACATCAATAGGGGTACAGTCGCTCACTACACTCAATACAATGGCATGTCATGTAAGGTTACTTACTGTTTGGCATGAGGGTCGTATGGCTTACATCATGGGGTGCGGCAGGGTAGATACACGTGCCGACCGTCTGCCGGCGTCTGACAGCACGTATAGGCGCGCTGTGTAGTTTAAATGAAGGGGGAGAGGTGGCTGGGCGCATGCGCGATAGGTGCGGCCGCCACTCACGTGATTTGGTGAATGTCACAAGACGCGGCCGGTCACATCCTCACTTGCGCATGCGCAATTGCCAGAGAGGTAGCCGCATCGCAGCGCAAGCCTCACCAACGTCACGGCGCCCCATGCGCATCATAGCATGGTGGCGGGGCGCCGCGGCAGCTGTCCAGGAAAGGTGGCAGGTGTGGGAGGAGCCGGTGTGTGTGACAGTGTGGCTCCTACAACGGCACGCCTGCCGGTGCTGGGGAGGACGAAAACCATCCCCTCCAGCTCGGGACCTGAGCGGGGACTTACTTGGCAGTTAGATCACGGGTGAAGATAGGGTGTATAAACTCTTCATGGTGTCCGCTACTCATTGTAATGAAGAGATAGTGGCTGGTGGCCACTGTAGGTTATAAATCAAAGAGGAGACATGTATTAGTGTCTGCTCCCATTTCTAATCTGGTCATGACCTCAGATGACCCTTAGCTAAGGCAGATGACACAAGGTGGAGGGGAAGTAATAACCCATTGTATTACAGTAATGGGTGGGGAGTAAAAGGGTTGTTGTCCGTCATCACGGTCACTTCTGCACCAGTCAGGTATTCTGCAAACCTTTCGGTCATGGCCCACACAAGTGCCAGTAGTTCCAGTTTAAAGATGCTATAGTTATCAGGGTTGCGTTCTGACTCTCTTAGGGACCGGCTCCCATAGGCGATGACTCTCTCCCGTCCATCCTGGACTTGGGACAAGACGGCCCCCAGACCATGTAGGCTTCCATCAGTATACAGTAGGAATGGGGTATCAAACCGTGCGTAAGCCAGGATCGGGGCATTGGTCAGCACCTCTTTCACCGCTTCAAAGGCCTCTTGTTGCCGGGGCCCCCAGTTGATGGGGAGTTTCTTCGGGCCCCGAGCTGTGCCTCTTAGCAACTCGTTTAACGGGCCCACCAGATGAGCGAATTTGGGTATAAACCTCCTGTAGTAGTTCCACGAACGCCCGTACCTCCCATAGCGTACTTGGCCGGGGCCACTTCTGAATGGCCTCCACCTGACCACATGTCCTAAGTACATTATCTGCTGTCGGAACAGCTGGCATTTCTTTGGCTTGATCTTGAGCCCATGGTCTCGTAGCCATCCCAAGAGTTGTCGCAGCTTCTGGAGGTGATCTTCAAAGGAGGCCCCGAACACTACTATGCCATCCAGGTATATCAATACTGATTCGAAATTGAGGTCCCCCAGACAGTGTTCCATCAATCGCTGGAATGTCCCCGGAGCATTGGAGAGGCCGAAGGGCATCCGGTTGAACTCGTAGAGTCCCATAGGTAGAATGAAGGCCGTCTTGGCTTTGTCCAACTTGGCCACCGACACCTGCCAGTACCCACTAGCCAAGTCAATAGTTGAGAAGAACTTAGCTTGGCTTAGGGCTGATAATGACTCTTCAATCCGCTGAAGGGGGTAGGCATCCCGGACGGTCTGAGCATTCAGCTTCCGATAATCCATGCAGAACCGTCTTTCTTCCGCACCAAGACTACCGGAGCAGTCTGGTGGTGTTTGGTGTCCGGCATGTTTACTAGACATTCCCCTGTCTCATGTTATTGCAGCTATGTTATCCTGGGTTCCTGTGTGGTTTGTGGTGTGTGCTGTGTCCTTTAATGTTGGTGTGGACAGCAGCACTAGTGCATGGGTTCCAGTCAGTGTGTCTGTGGCAGGTAAGTGTGTTATTGGTTTCGCTTACCTGCCATCTCCTTATGCTGTATGTGTTCCCCTCTCCTTGCAGCCTAGCCTCAGATAGAAACTCCTGTTCCTCCATTACTGGGATGAACAGGTCGTCTCTTCCCTGCTCCTTGGTGAGGGATTACCAGGGCGACTTAAGGTCTCTAGGAATCCTGAGTATGAGTCGTCCTACCATCGGGGTCCACTCATATGGTGAGGAGTCAGGGAGAGGATTAGGGACGCTGTAGGAGGTGACCTGCTCCCTTATTACTCCTTTTGGCCAGGCTGATCCCCTTTTACCCTTTGACACCTTTGGTTTTCCTCACTCCCCACCGTGACACCAGCTGCTTGATCCGGTGCAAATACCGACTGTCGTCCGGACAAAAACCTTTGCCTGCAAAGGTTTTTGTCCAGCTGAAACCTGGCATTTATGGATTCGGAGGCGAAGTAGAAGATCCGGCAACGTCAGATCCGTGAGATCGGGCAGGCTGCTCTACGCTGGAACATCGTATCTCCAAACGGAGATGTGAACAAAGCCTAAAGGCACTTTTACATGGGGCAAGGATAGTGGACGAGCATTCGTATTAGCGCTCATTCCTGATAACTGCCTTGTGTAAATGTGCCGCAGATCATGTAGCACAGGGGCGTAACTATAATTTACAGGGCCCCATAGCGAACTAAGATGGGGCCCCATCACCTAGTGTAAGAAAACTCTTTCAAACTCTGGCATATAGTTAAATAATTAAAATAATCCAAAAGACTACAGCAACGTTTTGTGTACCCCCAAATGTTGCCGCTAACCGTCCAGGCACACTGACTTTCCACCACAAAGTGAAGTTTCTCTGGATCATGGACTATATGAACTGCTAAGTATTACTATAATCACACTGCACTTTTTCCTATGCACCTTCTATGGATTTTGATGAAATATTGCCATTTTTAAGAATGTGCTACATGTTATGAATTGGTGAAATACAAATAAAATTGGATTTCGTGGACTGGCCTGTGTCTTTGTGTCTGAAGATGGGTATAGTTACGTCCATGATGTGGCGCATACAAGCATCATTTGCCAGCAGTAGACCGTCCTTTATAAACAGTATGTGCTGTCAAAAAACTATGAATCTGTATGGGGAAGAGTTATCACAGTGGCGGAGCGATAGACACGCTTTGTCACTGATGTCCACTCAAAGCCTTCTCACCCATCTCTCCTTGCTCCTGTTCCAACGCTTACTGAGTCCCTGCTGGCTTCTTCTTCCTGATCTGATTTTGACACACAGGAAATGATAGTTCTGCCAATTACTAGCTAAAGTAGGTCACTGCTGCAGCCCGTGATTGGCTGTCCAGACATTCCCTAGCATTGCCTGCTTGTCGAGACAGGACTAGGAAATAGAGACCAACAGGGACCAGGTAGAATGAGAATGGCAGGGGATCGATGAGTACTGCTTCTTTTAATTTTTTTAACACACTTTGAGCCCTTTCCAAATAATTCTGATCCTCTCCACTCAGACAATCAATTTAACAAAGAATTCCCTAAAATGCTAATATGAAATTTGAGTTTTGTAATTGCATAACCCCTGTAAGAAGTTGAGATTTTCATAGACTGAATATCCCCAGCTGTACGAGAAACAGACTAAACATAGCCGAAAAACACATTTCTTCCATGATTTCATACATTCCTTCTCACATACCAATCATTCAGATGGGTACTAGTTACATTCACCCTCAGAAACTCTGATGGTCACATTTATAAATGTATTAATTAAAGTCAAGTTAGTGAGGTGATAAATGTCAAGTCGACAAACAACAAGGAGCGACATGATAATCAGTCGATAAATAAATGCGACAGTGAAAGTTCACCATCACCTCAGTCAGAACCAGTATTTCCAGAATTCAAAGAATAGTCTAGAAATGACAGCAAGAACACAGCTATATTTAGGCTAAATATTCTTCCTCAGGGTGTATTTACACGAAGGTATCTGTTTTGGGGTCCGCAAATTGTGGATTCACAAAATACGGATGCGGTTTGTTTTCACGGGCTCCATTGAAAAAATGCCTATTTTTGTCCGCAAAATGGACAAGAATAAGACATGTTCTATAATTTGCGGCTTGGCCACATGGATGAAAACAGCTGTCCACATTTTTTGCAGACCCAAAGAAATGAATGGGTCTGTGTGCGGTCCGCAATAAATACAGATCTGACGTGGGCTGAAAATCAGTTGTGTGAATGCACTCTAAAAGGAATTATCCTGGAATGGTATAAAATGTCCACCAATCAACCTGTCCTAGAATGTGAGCAGAACTGGTTATCTCCACTTGCAAAGTGGCCTAGAGAGCTGAGGGGGTGAGGCCTCACTACACTGCTTTACAATAGATGATAATGCAATCCTAGAAAAATAGAATGGTCGGCACTCACAATTTACATGGGTCACGCAGAATAATCGTATCAAATTAAAATGTATTCACATTAATGGCAGACATAATAAAATGTAAGTATTGGCCAACACTGCAAAAATTACAATAAAATGAAATAAACTACTTAAATCATGTGGTCTGGTATCCAAGGTGGTCGCAATGAATCAATTTATCAAAATATTTGTGCCGGTTGTTGTCTCAACTTAATGTACCCAGGTACAAAATAGCTGAATGATTTCTGAATTCTTACAAAAGTTTGCAAACAGGCCTTAATAGAGCAATAATTCGGATGGAAAAATAAATTTGAATGAAAAAATAAATTCGATATGTAGGTTACACGATGGCTGAATGGTTCCCCAGTTCTTACATATGCTCACAATCAGACCATATTACAGCGATAGTTCGAGTGGAGAGTAAATTCAATGTGACAGTTTAATTAGCGGGTATTTCAGATGGACCCTATAATTCGATATATAGGTACAAGATCTTACATATATTCGCGATCTGACTCTAATGGAGCGATACTTTCGGAGAGTAAGTTCAAAATAATCGCTTAGATCAGTGGTGCCCAACCATTTTTCGTCTGAGGGCCGCACTAGACTTGGTATAAATTTCGACAGGTAGCTTTGCCAGAAAGAAATGCAAACGCTGTGAGGGGGCACGTGTGAGCATTACTGCTGTGAAGAGGGCACATATCTGGCATAACTACTGTGAGGGGGCACATATCTGGGCATAACTACTGTGAGGAGGGCACATATCAGGGTATAACGAGGAGGGCACATATCGGGGTATAACTACTGTGAGGGGGCACGAGTGAGCATTACTACTGTGAAGAGGGCACATATCTGGCATAACTACTGTGAGGGGGCACATATCTGGGCATAACTACTGTGAGGGGGCACATATCTGGGCATAACTACTGTGAGGAGGGCACATATCAGGGCATAACTAATGTGAGGAGGGCACATATAAGGGCATAGCTACTGTGAGGGGGGCACATATCTGGGCATAACTACTGTGAGGGGGCATGTGTGAGCATTAAGTCTGTGTAGAGGGCACATATCTTGGCATTATTACTGTGAGGGGGCATGTGATGTATACATGTGTGTAATGTATGTAGTGCAGTATGTGATGATCACACACTGCACTACATACATTACACACATGTATACATCACATACTGCGCTGTCACCTTCTTCTGCAGGTCTACCTTGATGTCTGGTCAATAGGCTTTAGTCAGATCCTCCACCAGGAGCTGGCCCCTCCTCTTCTCACTTGCCTCTGTGAAATTGAAGAGAAGCGCCGTAATCTCGCACAGGTGCACTGGCAGAGGCCAGGAAGACGGTGCATGCGCACTTTGATGCCTCTGCCAGTGCGCCTGTGCGAGATTACGGCGCTTCTCTTCAATTTCACAGAGGCAAGTGCAGTGAATATATTAGCTAGGAGGCGGCGCTGGGCGGGGAGATTGCAGGCACAGGCAGCATCGCTTTGCTGCCTGTGCCGTTCGCAGTGCGCCCTGCGCTGATAAAGTCCGGTCACTGTGCGGGCCGCATGACATGGCTTCGCGGCACGCATTTGGCCCGCGGGCCGTAGGTTGGGCATCACTGCCTTAGATGAAGCCAGCACTGGTATCTCACTCTATATTCAATTTGAATATTATTGCGGATCGATATTGTGTGGTGAGAGTTGTTATAGTGCTCCCGATTTTGCAGTCATGACTCTCAGTCTGTTTGGCACTGAATTCGACCCGCCACCTGTTGTTAGCGTGTATCACGCTCCTTTCCCACACACCTTTCCCCCATGTAAATTGTGAGTGCCGACCATTCTATTTTTCTAGCATCTATTTGGTAAACGGGGGTTTACATTTGATCGCGCACACGGCCAGAATTCTCCACACAGAGTAGAGCCACCCTTATCCGAATTTAATAATGCAATCCTGCCTATGATATGCCATCATGGCTGAGATGCCAGACAGGAGCCTTCACCAAAGTGTAGTCAGAGGCAGACTGGGTTCTTAAAGTGGCCCTAGAAATAAAAACCTAAAAATGGCCCCATGGTGTAGCGGGGTCCAAGCTGACAGAAGGTGGGGCAGCACAAGTAGGTGGAGTCAGCAATACCATAGCGCAAAATACGGACTCTGCTGAACTATATACCACAGTGCAGCACTATATATTGCCCTAAAGTCTGTCCCTCTGTGGTGACCATCAATAGATACCATATCTGTCCTCCGTCTTCAATTGTCTCCAAGATGTGGAGTAGGAGGCTTAGGAGGTGAGGTGCGGGCCACAGCAGTTGAATTCAGGAGGGCATGTGTAGTCTCTGGCCGGATACATAAGCATTTGATTCTCATGGCGTTAATTACTACTGAGAGCTCATTATGTAACCAGCAGAGAGGAGGGCTTGGGCAGCCCCCTTGTCATCGGCCCATTGGGAAATTTCCTTGTAACATCTATGGCCAATCCACCGCTGTATGTAGCGTATGCAATGTCCCCTCACCCACCTAGGCAGCTCTCCAAGTGGAGGCAACCAATCCTGTTCGCATTCCAAGACAGGTTGCTGGCAGCCATTTAAAATCATTCCTGGAGAACCCCTTTAAATGTCCCTCCTTTTGACATGGAAAATAGATTTACATGAATAAAATCACCATATTTGCCAAAACCGAACGAAACATTAGATCCTGACATATTTCATCATTGGCACACTTTGGATCATAAACTATATTCAGATTATATTGTGTTATATAAATTAAAAATGATTCAAGGATAATATGCATAGAAAAATGGCTCTTTGCCACATTGGCCCAGATGTGTTTGCATTATAAAGTGGCACAATTGAACACATCTGGGGACTCTACACTTTTTTACGGCATGCTCAACAAGAGGCTAAATTAGAGTAGAGAATTAACAACCCCCTTCAAACAGTGTATGATCAAAGCCTTGGAGGTACTCTATCTGGAACTCATCTGCAAGAGGAACTTTTTGGTCCATAACCTATGCACCCCCTATAGTTAAAGGGGCTTTACATAATTTGGTCCCTTTTAAAGACAGTCCCCTCTAAATAATAATACTCACCTGTTCCCTGACACTCCATTCCTGCACCCTAGATCTGTCCTGGAATCTTCTGTTCCCCAGCTTGTTTACATTTGTCTTAGGTGTGGGCAGAGTCACATGTGCCAAATCATTGGCCTCAGCAGTGATGTGCCCACAAGCCAGGTCCCCATTGCTAGGTCACATGCTGCTTGGGGACTCCTCATCACTGAGGCCAGTCATTGGCTGCAGAGGCGCACATGATGCCATCTGTACCTTGGCTGGAAGTAAACAAGCCGAGGACCATAAAATCACCAAACAATGGAGCCAGAGGGCAGGACTAGAGTGGTGGAGAGCAAGTGAGAATGATTCTATCATTAGGTACCACACACTAGGAGGCTTACTTTCAAAGGGATGAAATCCTGGACAACCCTTTAGGCCCTGTCTTGTGCATAGTTATGCTTGTTCTGCCTGGTGCTTGTTTCCAGTAGACATTACCAAACTCTGATGGAGAGAAGGGAGGAATGATCCTCGGAATAGTTTTCCTCTTGTCTTGTATGCCCAGGTTTATGTGCCTCTAGAAATTGGTAGCATTTTGAAAATTCACTCCATCCATGGGGAAGGGGCCAAACTAAGCGGTCCGTGACATTTATCTTTTTTCACACCAGCTTTCTGGCATAGAAGAAGACTAAAATCTATGCCAGTTTAGGTGTACAGACTGCCTGAGGCTGCACCTAAGTTATGACGAGGTGTACTCCTCATCATAAATTACTTTCACGTGTGTGTTGTTAATTCCGGTTTGGAGACCCGGCAGAGGATATCAAAACATGGATTAAACGGATCCGTGCCATTTAATACATTCCGATGCATCCGTTTTGGCCGGATCCAGTTGTATTAATTCAAAACTGAACAAACCAGACCCGGTATAAAAATCATGGTATGTCAATGGGCGCCGGATCCATTTTTTCACTAACAAAAAAACGGCACCATTGACATTGATTTTCATGCCGAATCTGGTTTGTTCCGTTTTGCAAACCGGACACAAAACCACAGCTTGCAGAGGTTTTGTGTCCGGCACCAAAACAGAACGGATGCAAACTTATGCATCCTGATCAGTTTTGTCCCCATTGACAATTAATGTGACAAAACCATTTAATTTCAGTTTTGAGGTCCTCTGCCGGATCTCAAAACCGAAATTGAAAACGCATATGTGAAAGTAGCCATAGGTTCAGTTATCATACATCGATGTACGCCGCTGGTCTATGGTAAATCAGCGCCCATCAGTTTTGAAGAAGGAATTACCATCATGTGAGAATATCAAAATGATTTGGTATCCTTTATAATACAGGAACCTACCAAATCTGTACTCCAGAAGGATCCTGACTTCATATCTCTTATCACTACGTGTATCTAATTCATAATTTTACAAAAATACATGTGGTAAAAACACTCAAGCTCACTTACAAGTGATAGTCAAGATTATTTGCAGGTTGGTATACTTAGGTGGCACTTGATATGTTCTGCAACATGCATACAATAGAAGCCAGTTATGGCCCTGGCCTCCACCTCTTACAGCTGGGTTGAGGAAGTAGCTAAGTCATAGCCTCCATATTTAGTAGCAATGGGGCCATGTATGACGCTATCATGGATTCTTCTTAAAGGGAAACTTTCTTAGGATAATTCTTATCTGACATCATGATGAAGCAGATGTTGTTTCATAATGATTTTATACATTTGCAAGGGGTCAGCCATCTTTGGCACTCCAGCTATGGTGAAACTACGACTCCCATACCTCCCAACTTTTGAAAAGCCCAAAGAGGGACACCATCATCATGCCACCCAACTTTTTGGCCAGTCAAAGAGAAACACATTCTGTGAAAGATCCAATCACTGGCTGAGGCGAGTCATGGCTACAGCTAGTTATTGGCGAGCAGCATTCCCCGTCAGTTCCTGCCACGTCGAGACCGGAGAAAGAAGTGGGGTGCATCAGGGACCCGTTACTGTCATAACTGCAGCACTGGAGAATCAGTAAGGTGGTATAACTTCTGCTGTTTCTTTATATATAGCATGTGCAGACCCAGTGCTGGAATACCCCTTTAAATAGCACCAAAATCATCTAATAAAGATATTTTAGGTTAATAAATATATACTGGTGTATATATAGTTTAAGTTTATTATTGTACGTTTATTACCCAGGTTAAAAAGAGGGACATTTAAGTAACAAAGAGGGACAGAAGGACTTGGGTTAAAAAGAGGGACTGTCCCTCCGAAAGAGGGACACTAGGGAGGCATGGACTCTCAGCTTGAACACTTGCTCGGCTGTTCTTCGAACTCCCAAAGAAGTAAATGGAGTATGCTGGGAGTTGTAGTTTCACAACTGGAGTGCTGATCCCTGGACTAGTGTATTGGCCATGTATTATGATTTATGGGGGTATTCCAGGACAAGGGAAAAAGCTGTCGCAGGAGCTGTACAAGTAAGCTGCACCCCATTTCCTGCTACTGTCTCAGCATGGCAGAAAATGTCTGTGAATAATGCTCTGTAAAATCACTGCCTCAGCCACGATTGGGCCTGTCACATAATAAGCCGTAAGTGTCCCTCTTTGACCGTCCAAATAGTTGAATATACATACTTACACTCCATGGTACTGTACAACACAAATTCACACAAGTCATTACGGCAATTAAGGCCTGGACTGTGACCTATTCCATATTACTCATACCTGCCACTGAGATATGCACTGCATTTGGTGCTAATGTGCCACTTTTAGCACATCACTTGGGGCTATCTTCACAGGAGACTCCGGTCTGTGCTCTGCAGCAGGCCCTTTCCAGAGCTCACCCTCAGCAATGGAAAGGGGGGAGGTGAGCGCGCACCACAGACTGCACCACACTCACTAATCTAACATCTGATTAGTGCTTATAACAAGCCTCCTCCTTCTCTTTAGATGGGGTAAAGCGCTAGCTGTATCACCACTCATGGCGGTATCTGTCACTGCCAGGATGGGGATTGTAGTACTTCTTCTTTCTATCTCTCCAAAGTCTCTCTCTGCATAATCTAAGGCTGGCAATATTACTTTTGCAGTGGTGGCTGTAATTCCCAGATGAAAGATACAGGTATAAAATACGACTCTCCAGGACCAGGTCTTAAAGAGGTTCTCTGAGAATTAAGAAAATGAAAATACTTAGGCTACTTTCACACTAGCGTTCGGGGCTCCGCTTGTGAGTTCCGTTTGAAGGGGCTCACAAGCGGCCCCGAACGGATCCGTCCAGCCCTAATGCATTCTGAATGGATGCGGATCCGCTCAGAATGTATCAGTCTGGCTCCGTTTGTCCTCCGCTCCGCTCAGCAGGCGGACACCTGAACGCAGCTTGCAGCGTTCAGGTGTCCGCCTGGCCGTGCGGAGGCAAACGGATCCGTCCAGACTTACAATGTAAGTCAATGGGGACGGATCCGTTTGAAGTTGACACAGTATGGCTCAATTTTCAAATGGATCCGTCTCCCATTGACTTTCAATGTAAAGTCAAAACGGATCCGTTTGCATTATCATGAACAAAAAAAAAAAAATTTTTTTTTTTTTTTTTTTTTTTTTGTTCATGGTAATGCAAACGGATCCGTTCTGAACGGATCTAAGCGTTTGCATTATAGGTGCGGATCCGTCTGGGCACATACCAGACGGATCCGACCTAAACGCAGGTGTGAAAGTAGCCTAAAAGGGGTTCTACAGTTTGTTTAAACTGATGATCTATCCTCTGGATAGATCATCAGCATCTGATCGGCGGGGGTCCCGGGTCAGCTGTTTGAGAAGGCAGCGGCGCTGGCAGTAGCGCCGCGGCCTTCTCGCTGTTTACCGCAGACCCAGTGACGTCACGACTAGTATCAACTGGCCTGGGCGTGGGTAAGCTCCTTTCACTTGAATGGAGCTTAGTTGCGCCCAGGCCAGTTGATACTAGTCGTGACGTCACTGGGCCTGCGGTAAACAGTGAGAAGGCTGCGGCGCTCCAGGAGCGCCGTTGCCTTCTCAAACAACTGATCGGCAGGGGTCCTGGGTGTCAGACCCCCGCCGATCAGATGCTGATGATCTATCCAGAGGATAGATCATCAGTTTAAACAAACTGCAGAACCCCTTTAAAGGGGTTGGCCACTCTGTTTGCACTTATTAAAACTATAAAGAAAGTAGGAAGGTATTACACTTAATAATATATCTTCTTAAAGGATAACTGTCATATTTTTTATTTATTTGCTAGTTTATTACAGCTAGGCATGTATACCTGAGTTAGTCTGTCAATGATTGCCAAAAGATCTGTAATTACCTTATAATTACAGCTTTCATTAATGTCTCCTGTCCCTTTCCACTGCTCCCTTAAAAGACTGTTGCTATGGCTCATCTGTCTCCGGCTAGGAAGACAGAGGGGCGGTCCTTCACACTGCATGCCTGCATTAGGCTTCAAAGTGAAGAGGCGTGTCTCTCAGTAATCCAACCTGATTGGCTGGCAGGGAGCTGCTGGCTACAGCAAGTTTGTATGTGAGGGAATGCAGTTTTGGCCTCACAGAACTGGCAGAGGAGCCATCTTTAGAAGATCATCAGAATGTAGGATTCAAAACAGCCGTAAATAAGGGGAAAACTCAAGAAAAACAGTGGTAAGTGAAGAAACTAAAGATTGCTTTATGCATAATGCTGCTGCAGCAGTAACATATGCAAAAATAGATTTTTTTGATGAAAATGTGACAGTTATCCTTTAAGCAGATCTGCCTGGTTTTCCTGCTATTGGCAGTCACGCCCCCTCCTGTCCTGCTCTCACAGCTTCCTGTCTCGTCCATCCCTGCACGTGCCATGAAGGAGCTACCTCGTCCATGCCTGAAGGAGTGTGCTGCTGTCTGGGTCCTAAAGCACCCTGGTTGTATCAGAGGTGCTTTCCTTCTGTAACTGGCACTTCTGGCTGTGCAGGGCTGGCAAGGGCTTAGCAGAGACACTTGTTAAAAGCTAAAATAAAGAAACTTTTGCAGGAGGAAGGGAGACTCCATGTGAGGATGTAGCAGTGCCAGGGAAGCGCTGTGGACCACAAACTGTGAGCAATCCCAGTGTCTGTCCTGTTTATGGCCCCTCTGCTCTGTGTTCTTATCACAGATATGATATTACAGCCAGACCAACAGTTCAGGAGCTTTAACCCCTTGTGAGCTGTCAGTATGGCTGAGGTCAGTGATATCAACAGCAGTCACTGGTCTCACCATCTATAAATGTGTGCCCTCTCCTTCCTGCACTCTGCATATAGAGATCTGTGACTCCCTGTACACTGTATACAGTGATCCGTGCTAACGGTAGCCAACGAGTGCCGCCGGAAGTCCGCTACGGCCCCATTCACTTTAATGGGGACAGGTCAGAGATGCGGCCGCAGCATGGCAAACATGCCGAGAGGCGGCCGGACACAAAAACGCAGCGTGCTGGGCATCAGTGAATGTGAATGGGGCAGGAGCGGACTTCCGACAGCATTCGTGGGCTAGCGTTAGCACAGATCCGGCAGGGAAACAGCCTGCCAGACCCTGCTAATGCTAGTGTGAAAGTAGCCTTAGTCATGTGATGATAGACAGGATGCTCCTCTCTATGTGAGCAGATCGATTTGTACAAATTTATTCATCAGAGCTCTTGTGCAACAAAGATCTGTCCCCCCCTCAACAGCCCCCCTCCTATGGCAGTCCATGCACCTAAACAGAAATCTATGACAGCTCAGAGCTGCCGTAGATTTCTGACTTCATTTGAGTCAGAAAACTGGCGAAAATTAACATAATTTTTTAAAGACACAGTTAAAAAGTCGCAAACACATAATTTGCAACTTTTTAACGCCACTTTTCAGAAACAGGGGAAATGATAAATCTTCCCCTCTATTCATTCTGTTCATGGCTTAAATCCAATTGTGCAACTAGAAATGACTAGGCCCTACAGCAAGTTTATGGACAGGGCCCCCTCCCTCCCCCCAGTAACATATGTATGATACATTAGCATCATATTCCTCTGTGCTGCTGGGGCGTACTTCCTATTGCTATGTCTGTACAGCAGTTATTCAATGAAGACTAAGTTATTGATATTATCTGAGGGGTGGGGATGTCATGTGACTGCTCCTCTGCAATGCTGCAAGGCATGCTGGGATTTTGACTTTCACTTTACAGCTGCTCCTCCCACACAGCTAGTCTGAGGGAGCTCCTCCAGTGAGGCACGTCATGGTGAGCAGGTTAGAAAAATGATATATAGCCAGTACATGTCACATGATATAAATACTTCATGATTTTGGCTATTGTCTAGGGCACTTTGGATTTTTGATTCTTAGGGTGGCCAACCCCTTTAAATATTACTTTATTATAAATATATTCCCAAATACCTTTCATTACTTATAATGGATTGTTTTGTCTAGGATGGAATCATCAGAGGAAATAAAATGGCCGCTGTCCTATTAGTACACACAAAACCTGTCCTAAAGAGCTGCCTCATCCTCCTTTGTACTCTGCCTGTCAGGGATTATGTTCCTAAATACAGGTGATAGGATCTTCAGCTGAATCTCTGTGGGAATGGAGTTCATGAGGAGACATGAAGCACATAGAGGACAGACTTTGGTAATATAGCCGATTCTATACATGTGCTGCTGCTCATTAGTCACACCCCTCTCTCCTCTCTGTCTCCACATGAACTCCATCCGTTCCTAGAGATTCATCTAAAGATGACAATATGGTCCTAGACGACCTAAAGGTAGCCTTTGCCATCCCCTAGCCCACCGACAAACTACCCATTACAAAGAAAAAGAAAAAATCACCCCCCCTGACCAGGAACACAACAACCTCAACCCGGACCTGAAAAAAGCTGTAAAAAGTCTAAAATGCAACAAAGACACCACAGATTACGACAAAGAAGCCATGAGAATTTTATCAGACACTAACTATTACAAACCCCTCCCACAAGATCCCACTAAAGATTTCAAAACTCGACTACATAAACTGATATATCATGGAGTATCCTCCGGGGTCCTGGACAAAACGGAAAGCAACCACCTTAAAATACCACATCCAAATGTAGCACGATTTTATCACCTTCCCAAAATACACAAATCCCTCACAGACCCATAATCTCTAGTATAGACTCCCTAACATCAAATCTATCCGAATACATCGACGGCATCCTCCAAAGGTATGTCATCACTCTTCCTTCCTACCTAAAAGACTCATCAGACCTCATCCAAAACCTAGAGGGCATCTCCTGGCAGAGCAATTACATCTGGGCCACACTAGATGTCACAGCCCTGTACAGCAACATCGTACATTCATTAGGCCTCAAGGCTACCGCACAATTTTTAGAAACTGACACCCTGATGCCCACCCCACAAAAAGAGTTCATCCAACTACTTCTTATACAATAACAAATTTTATAGTCAGGTAAAAGGAACAGCCATGGGCACCAAATTTGCACCATCGTATGTTAACCTTTTCATGGGAGCTTTTGAATCCGAACTTAACATACGTAACCACTCCAATGTCGTTTTTTACAAAAGATACATCGACGATATTATTTTAATCTGGCAGGGAGACAACATTGACCTTTTCACATACATTCAAAAACTAAACCAGAATAAATGGAACCTACACTTCACTTCAGAGTCCAATCCCACGGAGGCCATTTTCCTCGACCTACACCTCATCAGCTGCAATAACACAATTTCCACACGTACACACTTCAAAAAAGTAGATGCTGACAGTTTCCTGGACTTCAAAAGCAGCCACTACCACAAATGGAAGACAAACATAACGTTCAGCCAAATGAAAAGAATTAGACGCAACTGCACAGACAACACCACAATGCACCAACAACTAGATACCCTCAGTAAAAGATTCATCGACAAAGGTTACCCTCCCCAACTCATCAAAGACTCCAGAACCAGGATCTCAAAAATTGATCAAAAAACGAGTTTACAACCAAAAAATACAACTCAGCCCCCCAAAAAAAACACAATTCACACCCGGTCTAATAACCCGATACAATCAGAACCACAAATTGATCTGATCAATTCTCACAAAACACTGGCCCGTATTACTCAAGGACCCGATTTTAGGAAAGACAATACCCACACAACCAAAACTAACCTTCCGCAGGGCGAAAACCCTCAAAAATCTGTTAGCCCCATCCTGCCCAAAAGTCCAAAACTCCATCATGCCCACAAACCACAATATACAGACAGAACCTAGGGGTTCATTTAAATGTGGTGTCCGGAAGTGCAAATGTTGCCACATGATCTACACATCAACAGATGAAATAATTACTCTTCCACAACCCATAGGAACACTACACCCTAAACAATCTATGAACTGCGGCAGCAGAAACATAATATATCTGCTCCAATGCCCCTGCACCAACTATTACGTCGGCCAGACCACACAAACCCTCCGCGAACGTATGAATGAACACTGATCCAACATCACCAGGAAAATCCAAACACACAGCATATCACGACACTTCACTCTAGTACATGAAGGCAACCCCACCAGCCTTAGAGTTACCCCCCTGGAACAAGTAACATCGTCATTCCAGCATCTCGGTCAAAAAGAGATGTTCTGGATCTATCGCCTTAACACCCTCACTCCCTTCGGCCTCAACGAAGCGCTCGAACATACCAATTATTAATCGTCACCTTGGTCCATCGACACAACATTGGTCCTCCAATAATCAACAACACGTCAGTCCCCCTCCCTCCCCCCCTCCTCCACCACCCCTTTGCCACCCATCTTGTGGTCACCTCACACATCTACCCCCTATCACAACACAGGCGCACCCACACACCACTAGGGATCCCTACACACTTGATTTTATTTTATTTATTTATTTTATTTTCTTCTTCCTTTTTATTTTATTTTTCTTCTCTCTCTCTCTTCTTTACAGTAAATATTTATATTCACTTCCCATATATTCATCTTTCACATATATCCATACATTCCCACAGTCTCACTTATGTTATCCCTCAATTACATCCTCAAACTTTACACACAACCTCCTCTCAACAGTTGGTACACATATATAAACCAGTCCAATATTGTTGTATAGACACTTTTATTATTGCTCCACATATATATTTTTTATATATATATTTTTTGTTTGTTTTTTTTAAATAAATTTTTAATACATTTTTTAATATATATACTTTTTAACACCATTCTTGAACACATTTCTTAACATCTTTTCATTAAAATATACTTTTCAACACCTTTCTTTAACACATTTTTAACATCTTCATATACACTGTCCAACATACTCCTTTTATCACTCATTTGCATTTGCATGCACACAGTACTTCCCCTCTTTAGATATCCAACAATTTACAACCTGATACTGCCAGTTTCTGTACGACACCATTTGTACAATCATATGCACACCCTTACCCACACCCATCCTCTGTCTACACCAACCCCCGTCACACCTTATCGTTTTCTCCTCAAAATACAGTAAAGCTCCCATATTATTTGAATAAATATAGATTAATATTGATTCCCCTCCATTAAAGAACAAACAATCGATCTGACTTCTTTGCCCTTATTGCTTTCTTTATCTTCCCCCACCATCCATCATCCCTTCACACCCCCACCGCACATAACTCCACCCCCACAGATGATGTCACTGCACTCTGGCCCAATGAGTACACAGACAACATCCATGCATAATCCCCCAACTAACATCCTAATAAAGACACCACTTTCCAACACCAAGTCCCCACCAGCCCTCCACAAACAGATCTAACACCCCTCGGCCCGATCCGAACAGCCGCGGCGCCACTTCCGTTTTTTTGCGTTCCACCCTGGAACGCAGCGTTTGCCGTCGTCACTTACGGTCATGCGCATTAGGCCCGAAACGCGCACCGGACTAACCAGCACTTACCCACATCGCTACCGCCCACCCTGAGCCCTGACGTCACCACAGGTAAAGGTACCAAGTCCACCAACACGCCCCCTCACCTTTTGGCGCCATTTTTGACCACCCCCCCTTGCTTTTGGCGCTTTTTTCAGCTCCCTCCAGCCAATTAAGCCATCACCCAGGCCATAAATAGCCCGACCATTCACATTGCAAGTAATACTACTCCTGATGAAGGGACATTGTCCCGAAACACGTTGAGCCAGCTTTTTAACCCTAATAAAAGAAAATTGAACAGAAGCTTCCTGACTGTCGCTGCCTTCATCTTTCACAATCTAGAGGCGAACCTGGCTGGGGGGGTATTGGTTTACCGGTGTATTATACTTATCCGAGTAAACCCCCCACCCATGAAGTGAGTAACATCTTATTGTGCAGACTTACACCGAAGTGTATCCACCTGTGCATCTATTTCGCCAATCAGGCGGCATCTTTTAGTTTTTTAGTGTTACACCAATTTAAAGTGATTTTAAGCAATACACATTTCATTTCCAATATTTTATTTCCAGTACTTATGAATTTTATGTTCCTCCCCTCCTTCCTGTCCCTCACTCTTCCCTACAATTGTTTTTAACACACACCATTTTTTTTATGTTTTTTTATTTTTTATTGTTTATCATTATTATTATCATCATTATTATTGTTTTTTATTGCTTCTTATTGTTTCTCATTACCCTATATTCTCCACAACTCATCCTGCCACCATCTGTGACCTAGCCCAACCCCCCACCTCCCTTTTTTCCACCACCTGCTGTTTGATTGGCGCAATTTTCAGGGTCCACTTGGAGCGGGATTGGGAGTGTATACACACCCTACCCCCCCACCTTTCTTTATCTGCAATTACCTGCAGACTCTTCTGCAGGGTTGACCCTCTGAGCAGCCTTTCCCCCCTCCCCCACACCCTAACCCCCTTCTCCATCCCCTGGCGCCTCCAGTTACCTCGGGTCCCCTGGACACCCGTTCCATTTGGATCCCTGTTAGCCCTCAAACTCTCTCTTTCCCTCGTCACAGTCACAGTCCTGGGTATAAATAGATGATGGGATAGATCTCTGTACTGACCCCTGATATATTTATACATAGTAATTAAATCTCCCCTCAGTCGTTTTTTTTCTAAAGTGAATAACCCTAATTTTGATAATCTTTCAGGGTACTGTAGTTGCCCCATTCCAGTTATTACTTTAGTTGCCCTCCTCTGGACCCTCTCCAGCTCTGCTATGTCTGCCTTGTTCACAGGAGCCCAGAACTGTACACAGTACTCCATGTGTGGTCTGACTAGCTATTTGTAAAGTGGTAGGACTATGTTCTTATCACGGCATCTAAGCCCCTTTTGATGCAACCCATTATCTTATTGGCCTTGGCAGCAGCTGCCTGACACTGGTTTCTACAGCTTAGTTTGCTGTTCACTAAAATTCCTAGGTCCTTTTCCATGTCAGTGTTACCCAGTGTTTTTCCATTTAGTATGTACGGGTGACTTGCATTATTCCTTCCCATGTGCATAACCTTACATTTGTCAGTGTTAAATCTCATCTGCCACTTATCTGCCCAAGTCTCCAATCTATCCAGATCCTTCTGTAGCAGTATACTGTCCTCTTCAGTGTTAATTACTTTACACAGTTTAGTGTCATCTGCAAAAAATGATATTTTACTATGCAAGCCTTCTACAAGATCATTAATAAGTATATTGAAGAGAATAGGGCCCAATACTGACCCCTGAGGTACTCCACTAGTGACATTGACCCAATCTGAGTGTGTACCATTAACCACTTCCCGCAACTGTAACGCCGAAAGGCGTCATTGCGGCGGCTCCCCCAGGCTACGCTAACGCCAATAGGCGTCATCTCGCGTGAGCCGAGATTTCCTGTGAACGCGCGCACACAGGCGCGCGCGCTCACAGGAACGGAAGGTAAGAGAGTTGATCTCCAGCCTGCCAGCGGCGATCGTTCGCTGGCAGGCTGGAGATGTGTTTTTTTTAACCCCTAACAGGTATATTAGACGCTGTTTTGATAACAGCGTCTAATATACCTGCTACCTGGTCCTCTGGTGGTCCCCTTTGTTTGGATCGACCACCAGAGGACACAGGTAGCTCAGTAAAGTAGCACCAAGCACCACTACACTACACTACACCCCCCCCCCCGTCACTTATTAACCCCTTATTAGCCCCTGATCATCCCTGATCACCCCATATAGACTCCCTGATCACCCCCCTGTCATTGATCACCCCCCTGTAAAGCTCCATTCAGACGTCCGCATGATTTTTACGGATCCACTGATAGATGGATCGGATCCGCAAAACGCATCCGGACGTCTGAATGAAGCCTTACAGGGGCGTGATCAATGACTGTGGTGATCACCCCATATAGACTCCCTGATCACCCCCCTGTCATTGATTACCCCCCTGTCATTGATTACCCCCCTGTAAAGCTCCATTCAGACGTCCGCATGATTTTTACGGATCCACTGATAGATGGATCGGATCCGCAAAACGCATCCGGACGTCTGAATGAAGCCTTACAGGGGCATGATCAATGACTGTGGTGATCACCCCATATAGACTCCCTGATCACCCCCCTGTAAAGCTCCATTCAGATGTCCGCATGATTTTTACGGATGCACTGATAGATGGATCGGATCCGCAAAACGCATCCGGACGTCTGAATGAAGCCTTACAGGGGCGTGATCAATGACTGTGGTGATCACCCCATATAGACTCCCTGATCACCCCCCTGTCATTGATCACCCCCCTGTAAAGCTCCATTCAGATGTCCGCATGATTTTTACGGATGCACTGATAGATGGATCGGATCCGCAAAACGCATACGGACGTCTGAATGAAGCCTTACAGGGGCATGATCAATGACTGTGGTGATCACCCCCCTGTCATTGATTACCCCCCTGTAAAGCTCCATTCAGATGTCCGCATGATTTTTACGGATGCACTGATAGATGGATCGGATCCGCAAAACGCATCCGGACGTCTGAATGAAGCCTTACAGGGGCGTGATCAATGACTGTGGTGATCACCCCATATAGACTCCCTGATCACCCCCCTGTCATTGATTACCCTCCTGTCATTGATTACCCCCCTGTAAAGCTCCATTCAGACGTCCGCATGATTTTTACGGATGCACTGATAGATGGATCGGATCCGCAAAACGCATCCGGACGTCTGAATGAAGCCTTACAGGGGCGTGATCAATGACTGTGGTGATCACCCCATATAGACTCCCTGATCACCCCCCTGTCATTGATCACCCCCCTGTAAAGCTCCATTCAGATGTCCGCATGATTTTTACGGATGCACTGATAGATGGATCGGATCCGCAAAACGCATACGGACGTCTGAATGAAGCCTTACAGGGGCATGATCAATGACTGTGGTGATCACCCCCCTGTCATTGATTACCCCCCTGTAAAGCTCCATTCAGATGTCCGCATGATTTTTACGGATGCACTGATAGATGGATCGGATCCGCAAAACGCATCCGGACGTCTGAATGAAGCCTTACAGGGGCGTGATCAATGACTGTGGTGATCACCCCATATAGACTCCCTGATCACCCCCCTGTCATTGATTACCCCCCTGTAAAGCTCCATTCAGATGTCCGCATGATTTTTACGGATGCACTGATAGATGGATCGGATCCGCAAAACGCATACGGACGTCTGAATGAAGCCTTACACGGGCGTGATCAATGACTGTGGTTATCACCCCATATAGACTCCCTGATCACCCCCCTGTCATTGATCACCCCCCCTGTCATTGATCACCCCCCCTGTCATTGATCACCCCCCTGTAAGGCTCCATTCAGACATTTTTTTGGCCCAAGTTAGCGGAATTATTATTTTTTTTTCTTACAAAGTCTCATATTCCACTAACTTGTGTCAAAAAATAAAATCTCACATGAACTCACCATACCCCTCACGGAAACCAAATGCGTAAAAATTTTTAGACATTTATATTCCAGACTTCTTCTCACGCTTTAGGGCCCCTAGAATGCCAGGGCAGTATAAATACCCCACATGTGACCCCATTTCGGAAAGAAGACACCCCCAGGTATTCCGTGAGGGGCATATTGAGTCCATGAAAGATTGAAATTTTTGTCCCAAGTTAGCGGAACGGGAGACTTTGTGAGAAAAAAATTTAAAATATCAATTTCCGCTAACTTGTGCCAAAAAAAAAAAATTTCTATGAACTCGCCATGCCCCTCATTGAATACCTTGGGGTGTCTTCTTTCCAAAATGGGGTCACATGTGGGGTATTTATACTGCCCTGGCATTCTAGGGGCCCCAAAGCGTGAGAAGAAGTCTGGTATCCAAATGTCTAAAAATGCCCTCCTAAAAGGAATTTGGGCACCTTTGCGCATCTAGGCTGCAATAAAGTGTCACACATCTGGTATCGCCGTACTCAGGAGAAGTTGGGGAATGTGTTTTGGGGTGTCATTTTACATATACCCATGCTGGGTGAGAGAAATATCTTGGTCAAATGCCAACTTTGTATAAAAAAATGGGAAAAGTTGACTTTTGCCAAGATATTTCTCTCACCCAGCAAGGGTATATGTAAAATGACACCCCAAAACACATTCCCCAACTTCTCCTGAATACGGCGATACCACATGTGTGACACTTTTTTGCAGCCTAGGTGGGCAAAGGGGCCCATATTCCAAAGAGCACCTTTAGGATTTCACAGGTCATTTACCTACTTACCACACATTAGGGCCCCTGGAAAATGCCAGGGCAGTATAACTACCCCACAAGTGACCCCATTTTGGAAAGAAGACACCCCAAGGTATTCCGTGAGGGGCATGGCAAGTTCCTAGAATCTTTTATTTTTTGTCACAAGTTAGTGGAAAATGCAGATTTTTTTTTTTTTTTTTTTCATACAAAGTCTCATATTCCACTAACTTGTGACAAAAATATAAAAACTTCCATGAACTCACTATGCCCATCAGCGAATACCTTGGGGTCTCTTCTTTCCAAAATGGGGTCACTTGTGGGGTAGTTATACTGCCCTGGCATTCTAGGGGCCCAAATGTGTGGTAAGGAGTTTGAAATCAAATTCTGTAAAAAATGACCAGTGAAATCCGAAAGGTGCTCTTTGGAATATGGGCCCCTTTGCCCACCTAGGCTGCAAAAAAGTGTCACACATCTGGTATCCCCGTACTCAGGAGAAGGTGGGGAATGTGTTTTGGGGTGTCATTTTACATATACCCATGCTGGGTGAGAGAAATATCTTGGCAAAAGACAACTTTTCCCATTTTTTTATACAAAGTTGGCATTTGACCAAGATATTTATCTCACCCAGCATGGGTATATGTAAAAAGACACCCCAAAACACATTCCTCAACTTCTCCTGAATACAGAGATACCAGATGTGTGACACTTTTTTGCAGCCTAGGTGGGCAAAGGGGCCCATATTCCAAAGAGCACCTTTCGGATTTCACAGGTCATTTTTTACAGAATTTGATTTCAAACTCCTTACCACACATTCGGGCCCCTAGAATGCCAGGGCAGTATAACTACCCCACAAGTGACCCCATTTTGGAAAGAAGAGACCCCAAGGTATTCGCTGATGGGCATAGTGAGTTCATGGAAGTTTTTATTTTTTGTCACAAGTTAGTGGAATATGAGACTTTGTATGAAAAAAAAAAAAAAAAAATCATCATTTTCCACTAACTTGTGACAAAAAATAAAAAATTCTAGGAACTTGCCATGCCCCTCACGGAATACCTTGGGGTGTCTTCTTTCCAAAATGGGGTCACTTGTGGGGTAGTTATACTGCCCTGGCATTCTAGGGGCCCGAATGTGTGGTAAGGAGTTTGAAATCAAATTCTGTAAAAAATGACCTGTGAAATCCGAAAGGTGCTCTTTGGAATATGGGCCCCTTTGCACACCTAGGCTGCAAAAAAGTGTCACACATCTGGTATTGCCGTACTCAGGAGAAGGTGGGGAATGTGTTTTGGGGTGTCATTTTACATATACCCATGCTGGGTGAGAGAAATATCTTGGCAAAAGACAACTTTTCCCATTTTTTTATACAAAGTTGGCATTTGACCAAGATATTTATCTCACCCAGCATGGGTATATGTAAAATGACACCCCAAAACACATTCCTCAACTTCTCCTGAGTACGTAGATACCAGATGTGTGACACTTTTTTGCAGCCTAGGTGGGCAAAGGGGCCCACATTCCAAAGAGCACCTTTCGGATTTCACTGGTCATTTTTTACAGAATTTGATTTCAAACTCCTTACCACACATTTGGGCCCCTAGAATGCCAGGGCAGTATAACTACCCCACAAGTGACCTCATTTTGGAAAGAAGAGACCCCAAGGTATTTCGTGATGGGCATAGTGAGTTTATAGAAGTTTTTATTTTTTGTCACAAGTTAGTGGAATATGAGACTTTGTAGGAAAAAAAATAAAATAAAAAAAAATCATCATTTTCCGCTAACTTGTGACAAAAAATAAAAAGTTCTATGAACTCACTATGCCCATCAGCGAATACCTTAGGGTGTGTACTTTCCGAAATGGGGTCATTTGTGGGGTGTTTGTACTGTCTGGGCATTGTAGAACCTCAGGAAACATGACAGGTGCTCAGAAAGTCAGAGCTGCTTCAAAAAGCGGAAATTCACATTTTTGTACCATAGTTTGTAAACGCTATAACTTTTACCCAAACCATTTTTTTTTTACCCAAACATTTTTTTTTTATCAAAGACATGTAGAACTATAAATTTAGAGCAAAATTTCTATATGGATCTCGTTTTTTTTGCAAAATTTTACAACTGAAAGTGAAAAATGTCATTTTTTTGCAAAGAAATGGTTAAATTTCGATTAATAACAAAAAAAGTAAAAATGTCAGCAGCAATGAAATACCACCAAATGAAAGCTCTATTAGTGAGAAGAAAAGGAGGTAAAATTCATTTGGGTGGTAAGTTGCATGACCGAGCAATAAACGGTGAAAGTAGTGTAGTGCCGATTTGTAAAAAAGGGCCTGGTCTTTAGGGGGGTATAAACCTGTGGTCCTTAAGTGGTTAATAACCACCCTCTGTTTTCTATTTCTGAGCCAGTTATTTACCCACATACAGACGTTTTCTCCCAGTCCAAACATTCTTATTTTATATACTAACCTTTTATGTGGTACAGTGTCAAATGCTTTGGAGAAGTCAACATATACAACATCCATTGATTCGCCACTGTCAAGTCTAGAACTTACCTCCTCATAGAAACTGATTAAATTAGTTTGACATGACCGATCCCTCATGAAGCCATGCTGATACGGTGTTATTTGCTTATTTTCATTGAGGTACTCCAAGATAGCATCTCTTAGAAAACCTTCACACAGTTTACCCACGACAGATGTTAAAATTATCGGCCTATAGTTTCCGGGCTCTGTTTTTGGACCCTTTTTGAATATTGGCACCACATTTGCCATGCGCCAATCATCTGTAACACTCCCTGTCAGTATAGAATCCTTAAATATCAGAAATAAGAGTCTGGCTATGACATTACTTAATTGTCTTAGGATACGGGGGTGTATGTTATCTGGTCCTGGAGATTTGTCTATTTTAATCTTTTTAAGACGCCGCTGTACTTCTTCCTGGGTCAGACAGGACACTTTTAATGGAGAATTAATTTTTACATTCTGCATTTCATCTGACAGTTTATTTTCCTCAGTGAATACAGTGGAGAAAAAAATATTTAATAGCTTTTCTTTCTCCTCATCACTCTCTGCAAGTCCCCCCTCATTACTCTGTAGAGGGCCGACACCTTCAGATTTATACATTTTACGATTTATATAATTGAAGAACATTTTAGGGTTAGTTTTGCACTCTTTGGCAATTAATCTCTCGGTTTCTAGTTTGGCGGCTTTTATTTGTTTTTTACGTAGTGCTTCCTCGCTACCCTTCTGTTTTAGTGATTTAAATGCTTTCTTTTTGTCATTTATTGCTTTCTTTACAGTTCTATTTATCCACATTGTTTTCCTGTTCCTTAACCTTTTATTCCCATAATGTATGTACCTCTCACAATTAGATTTTAGGATTGGTCACTATTTCCCAGGTGTACATCTGTTGTTCTGTCAGCTCTAGGGTTGTTGCGGGTATCGAAATATTGATACCCAATCAATACTTTTGTCCCGGTATCAATACGATACCGGGATTTGACATTTATCTACACTAGGCTGCGCTACTGCGCAGCCTAGCATCAGAGAACTTGGAGCGCGCTGCTGTCAGCACGCACCATGTTCTCCTCAGCAGCACAGGGGAGAAGGAGTCCCCTGTGCCACTGCTGCCAAGAAGAGAGAGGGGCGGGCGCACTGCGCCACCAATGAAAGTTAACGTTTAATACAAATACAGGTGCCGACAGCATAATCACATAGCCACGGTCAGCAGCAGTTAACCCCTCAGGGTGCAGCACTGAAGGGGTTAACTGCCGCTGATCGCAGCTCCCAGCTATGTGATTCTGCTGCCGAAACCCGCCTCCAGTGCTCCCCCCTCCCCAGTATTAAAAACATTGGTGGCGCAGTGCGCACTCCCCCTCCCCAGTATTAAAATCATTGGTGGTGCAGTGTGCCCCCTCCTTAACCCCCCAGTATTAAAATCATTGGTGGTAGTGGCCACAGGGTCCCCTCCCCTCCTCCTCATTGGTGGCAGTGCCGGCAGTCTTCTCTTCCGGGTGTAGTGTGATTTAATCGGCGCAGGCGCACTGAGGAAGGAGCTGGCAAGCGCGCGTCCTTCATTCAGTACGCCTGTGCCGATCGAGGAACGTTACGGGAATTCAGCAGCAGACGGGGCCAGCGGGAGGAGGACAGTGCTCGCTGGCCTTGTCTATCAAGAGGAGATGGGGCGTGTCTAGAAGCGGCAGCTACCAGAAAGTACACGCCCAACTTACTGGTAGTGAAGAAATTTGCATATGATAAAAGTATGATTTTTACAAGAAATAAGCCACAGACAAAGGTACTGTAGGACATGTATGATTGCACTCAGCTGACATTAGCAAATAGCTAATGTTGGCTAATGAAAATTGCACAATGGGGGGCGACAGAAGCCCTTTAAATACCTTGCTTTCTCTTTCTCTGCTGTGCTAATCTGTGGCTTCAGTCTGGTTAGTGGACTTTCTAGCAGTTCTAGTACCTTTGAGTGGGGTTTATTTAGCCGTTGACCCCCTTGTTATACTCAGTATATGAACTGCCTGGAGCTGGAGTGCTCTATGAGCTGCTTGCCCTTGAAGACTCCCACTGCAGGAGGGGTGGCTCTCCTCACTGTACCATGTCTCGTCTCCTTCCAACTCTCTACTAACTATAGCTTCCTGCAACTCTTTCCTTGGTAGGAAACAGGCCTAGCCCACTTATGCCCAAAAGGGGGGCGAATGAAATGGTAAGTTCCATTCTGTATAAAGATCTCTCTCTGCCAGATACACTGCCACCTGCTGGACAACCAGGCACCGTGCATGAAATAGAATACATAACAGCTACAAAGCTCATAAATAAAAAAAGGTTTCAGCTCACCATACATTTTCAGTGCACGGAGTGGACCGGACTCGTCCTTCGGATAGAACAATTTCATAACCAGGTTATGATTAAGAACTATGCGTTTGAAACATGTTAACCTGCGGCGGAGGGTTGTGAAGTCTTACCTATGTACTTTTAACCAGAATTGAAATAAAGACGACACAGATTTTTTCGGATGCTGGAGACTCCAGAATTTGTATAACAGCTACAAAGCAATATTATTAAGGCACAGTATCAGACCTGAAATTAAGTACACACATGACATTATTTGCTAGACATTAGAGACAGTAGCTTGAGTAGGAATGGTAGTGTCGCCTCTGGTGTACTACACATCACATTAGCAAATTCATGTATTCCTAAGGGATTCTGCTAAAATACATTGACACCAATGACCAGTGGGTGTTCTGAACTGTAGCAGCTTAGCAGTAGTGGTGCTCCAAGAGCTACGCCGACCCATTGGAGCTCCAACTGCCTAATTTGCATAAATGTAAAAGTCCAGTGGTACAAACTAAAATTAGCATGATCAACATTACAAGGCAATATGCCTGGTTTAATAAGGTTGATCATGCTGACAGAAGCTCTTTAACTTCCTCATTCTTGACCCGCACGCTGAAAACAATACTTATTTACTGTAAGTGACAGAAGGCGGACAGCACAAGGTGTTAACCATGCAGAACACGTCACCTCCTTGTACTGTACCAATCTCTTATTACATATTGGTTTTCAAATTTACAGCTAGGGGAACACAAGACATGACCTGATGGATTAGCTCCCTCATAGCCTTAGTATTGCTGATTGTAATTTGCTTCTTACAATGTACTACAAATATACTAGGGAATTACTTAATGTAGTATGTTAAATATCCTGGAGGCTGCTGATGGATTTACAATGCATGGTGGGGAATGTAAAATTCCCAGCACCCATGAATGTTACTATATTGCTTCTTAAACACTAAATTGAATAATTCCATCTTCTGGGCAGTAGCCTTGATTATCACTTGGCTAGAAATACTTATCCACAATCATAAAATATCATACTGAGCTGTTCGTCCTCAAATGTGTGAAGTTCAAGATTTTGCTTGTAGTAATAAAAAAAAATCCTCTACATAAAAAGTGGTAATGACCATGAACCTGCCGTAACCAGAGGTTTTATAGAAATTCCTCTGACTATAGCAGGATCCAGGTCTACTGAAGGCAAAAACATAGGTGGTCCTGATATCAGAGTTGGATTGGCCTAACAGAACACCATATATAGATCTTAAGGGCCCCAGGCTCTGATACAATAATATACTCAAAGAGCCAGCAGAAGACAACCCCATATGGTGCTGACTTCAGAGGCAATCGCTGGCCACTAGAGTGCGCTTCTTATTGTGTCACAAATCAGACCTTATTGATGATAGATACGTTCCATGTGTGTAATGCTAACAATGTGCACATGTTCGGTATAGATGGTGAGAAGCAGGTACTTGTAAAACTTGACAAAGACATGAGACTTCTGTCAGGAGGTCTACTCAGTTTGATAGAATCATCTGACCATATGGGAACATCCAGCTGTCCTGACACATCATCAATAACAGGAAACGAGGGATAAAGAGGTATACCAGTTTTAATGATTGCATTTATTTATTTAGAGAATAACCAGTTATGCAATTTTCTAATATACATGTATTTAAAATTTTGCTCGCAGACCTTTATTATAGCCTCTCTCTCTCTCTAAAGAAATAAAATGGTATGGCTCATTTTAAGTCCTGTAAAGTGCATCTGTAGGAGATCTCAATAGGACTAAAGATGGTGTTAGTCATGTGTCCTTTGGCATTTAGTTAACTGTCCAGATATCTAACAGGTGACTAGTAGTTTATTAAGATGCAGAACATATGTATACAGTATGTACAGTATTACTGCCTGCAGCAGCATCTTATCATGTCTGTCATGGTCTGTGTAGAAACAAACCTAACATTGTTCTCCCTGTCTTTCTGTATGTTTTTCATCTGGATTTTTATTTTATTTTTTACAGTTAACGTTATTAACAACATGACAGTATCACCTACAGACAGGCAACCATTTTACAAATCACCTGGAAACAGGCAGCCATGTAAACACAAATACAGTGAAGTGCAGGGGCAGACTGACAACTCATGGGGCCCCCGGGCAATAGGAGATTATGGGGCCCCTGTGTCCCGCCCACCCTCAAGTCACACCCACACACAGCCCCACACACATATTGCGCTGCCCACATCACCTACACTTGGTACAGAATTTCTCTTTACCACCCCCCCCCCCCCCCCGCACCTTCTCCAACCACCCAGCACCCTTACTCACATAAAACAAGTAATATATATAATATAGCTTAGAGTGAATTACTGTAAATACTTACAGTTCTGAAGACTCCAGCAGGCTCAGGATCAGTGCTCTGGGCAGTGGGCAGCTGGGCTCAGGGATGGAAGTGGGCACTGCTCTGCAATTCAGGAAGGAGACCTGTAAGAGGTTTTAGAGGAGGACAATAAGAAAAAAAATATTTTTCATTACACCTCAGGTCAGATCACCAATTACACCCCCAATGTTAATCAGACCTCTGCTGACAGCCCCAATCAGACCCCAATGTAAATAAGACCCCAAAAAGACCTCAACCTCAGACCCCAATGTAAATTACCCCCAATCAAACCTCAGATAAAAGCCCCATGCCTCTCATCAGCCCCCATTATCAGCCCTTATGCCTCTCATCAGCCCCTATTATGCCTCTCAGCCCCCATTATGCCTCTCAGCCAGCCCCCATTATGCCTCTCAGTCCCCAGATTATGTGCCTTCTCACAGTAGTTATGCCAGATTATGTGCCCACTCACAGTAGTTCTGCCAAATTATGTGCCTCTTCACAGTAGTTATGCTAGATTATGTGCCCCCTCACATTGGTTATGCCCAGATATGTGCCCCCTCACAGTGGTTATGCCAGATTATGTGCCCCCTCACATTGGTTATGACCAGATATCTGCCCCCTCAAGTAGTTATGCCAGATATCTGCCCCCTCAAAATTAGTTATGCCCACAGCCCCCTCACAGTAGTTGTTGCCCCCAGTCTGCAGCTTAATAAAAAAAACAAAAAAAAAAAAACATACTTACCTTTTTTCCTGATGACGCGCTCCCACACTCACATCGCACTGCTGGCTGTGCTGGAGGCCGATTCCCTGGCCTACAACGCTCCTCCCACAGCCAGCAGCGCGATGTGTGGCCAGCAGGGGAAGCGCTCAGAAGAACAGTGAAGCAGGGAACGGAGAGCGCTCCCTGCTTCGCTATGGAAACAACAGCCCGGCAGTGACAAGTACTGCCGGGTGTGTGAGTGCGCACCGCGCTCCCCCCCCCCACCTGCCTCTGCGCCAACACCCCCCCTTCCTTCCCTCATATTATACATGTTTGAGGAGCGCTCTGACGGGGCCCGTCATGGTCACTGTACTTCATGCCGGCCCAGTCAGAGCGCTCCATTACATGTGAGTGCAGAAGACGGCCCTGACGGGTCCCCCTAGTGGCCGCGGGCCCTCGGTCCATGCCCGAGTGCCCGAATGGTTAGTCCGCCCCTGATGAAGTGGTTGCTGCAATAGCCACAATAGTTTCCACCATTACTCTTATGTCGTTATCCCATAGCAGTGTCCTGTGTGCCGATCCAGCACATGTATGTCATATGTCTGTTACTGAATGTAAGTCGGGTGTCAGACAACTGATAGTGTTGAGTGCGAATATTCGAAAACCGATTTTTTTCGCGAATATCGCCACTTTGAGAATTCGCGAATATTTATAATATAGTGCTATATATTCGTAATGACCTATATTCATTATTTTTTTGTTTTGTTTTTAACACAGTACATTTCAGGTTATCCTCCCTCCCTTCTTCTAGCTTGTGGGCTAGTGAGAAGGCTTTGTCACAGCTTAGCAACATCCCTAGCAACTAATAGAAAAGTTGCCTACCCCACGCCGATATTTCGCGCGCATTACGCGAATAATACATTGCCGATTTTCGCAATCAAGAATATAATCTCAAATTCGCGAATTCACGAATATATGAAGAATATTCTACAAAATATTTGCGAAATATCGTGAATTTGAATATTGCCCCTGCCGCTCATCACTAATGACTGATGCTATGCTGATATTTCAGTTAGGCCATGGATGCAATACACAGGCTATACCATTCTATTGTGCAGATAGGGGTCAACAACCTGATCTAAGAAAAGTATGTATGCCAAATTTTAAATGGATGTATGTGTGAAAGTTGTAAAATGTTTTATTATATAAACAAATAAGTTAAAAAAATAAAAACCGGAATACCCGTTTAAGTGGCGTCTGTCAGCTGCTATCTCAGTCTGTGTTAAAAACACTTTTATGAAGAAGTTAGTAAAAATAGCTGTGGGTGGATGATTATTTTCCCAAGAGCGAACTTATGTCCACAGCCAGCTTTTCCAGAATCTGTTGTTTGCAACAGGCATAACAGGCCATGGGTGACAGACTGAACGGCAACTAGTCAAGCAGTCAGTGCGCACTGGGCGTTGTAGTATTTCTGCTGCTGGAGAGACACAGGATAGAGACCAATGTGATAGAACATTCTTACACCTAACCCTGCCTGGACTATGACGGTTGCTTTTTGAGACCATGCGCTTTCCACCTACCTTGAAGAGAACATGGGCTTCTAGTTTCCTAGAGTTGGGGCAGCTGAATGTTTTCTCCACAGGTTGAACTTAAAGGGAACCTGTCACCTGGAAAAGACTATTTACACTAATCACAGTACCTTAAAGTATCTCTCATAGTGTGCCCAAAGATGTATTCATATCTTCTTTCTGGATTGTGCTGTCTCATAAAATCGACTTATAAAACTGTGTTTGGCACCTTTTTGAAGTCGTGCTGAAGTCACGGGGGCAGCGGCCTCCTTGACTCAACCGTCGGATAAGCCCGCCCCTATGCCGCTCCTCCGCATATTGATGGACATTTTTCCCTGTAGCCGTGACCGCGCTCTTCTCGCGCATGCGTCGTGCGTGTCCTGCCACAGCATGATCCCGACTACGGCTCCCTCCCTCCCTGGCATCCTCTTGTTCACTGCGCCTGCGCCGTTCCTATACAGCGCGCTCGCGCCCATCGCTTCTCCCCTGCGGCGTGAGCGCGATCACTGTCTGCTTGCACTGCAGTGCAGGCGCAGTGAACATGCAGATGCCAGGGAGGGAGGGAGCCATAGCAGGGATCATGCTGTGGCAGGACTCGCACAGCACATGCGCGAGAAGAGCGCGGTCACGGCTACAGGGAAAAATGTCCATCAATATGCGGAGGAGCGGCATAGGGGCGGGCTTATTCGACGGTTGAGTCAAGGAGGCCGCTGCCCCCGTGACTTCAGCATGACTTCAAAAAGGTGACAAACACAGTTTTATAAGTCGATTTTATGAGACAGCACAACGCAGAAAGAAGATATGAATACATCTTTGGGCACACTATGAGAGATACTTTAAGGTACTGTGATTAGTGTAAATTGTCTTTTCCAGGTGACAGGTTCCCTTTAATGTTACAGAATACTCTTCCAATAATATTACATGAAATTCAACCTCAAGTGTTTTCAGATAAAAAGTGACTGGCAAACTTTATATACATGTCCTCCAAGCAGGATATGTTGGCTAATCTCTCAATTTCACACCAGTACGAGGGTTAGTAAGTCCGCAGTGTGCACCTGTTTTTGTTTTTGTTATACAAACTTTATATACACCTGTAGTGACTCCTTCATCTGGTATGAAGTCCCTGGGATGATAGGACTTCTGTGTGCCTCCGTACAGCGCATTGCTTCTAGGCGAGAATACCCCCATAATACTGATTCAGTGCAGAATGCTACCATTTATATGCATAAAATAAGAGACATAGGTAGGCACAGTACAACCCTAAACCCTGAAAGGGGTGTTATATTATGACTCCATACAGATTCCAGGGAGGTATAATAAGCCTGTGTACAGAGGGCCTTGGGGGGGGGGCATTATTTGCAACTTTTTGTGTTTCTTACCACTTTACTAAAGTGGCGAGAAAAGGGACTAAGCTTATAAGAACGGGGTGGAACCTCCATGGCCGATGGGATTAACTATAATAAATTATAGCTGGAATTTACAATACCTACTAGCAGATGTAGATTTGAGATTCTGGCGCATGGATGGCCAGAGATGCGCCCAATTTATTGAAAGCCACCTGCCTCTTAATAAATAGGTGCATCTGACTCCAGCAAGTAGGGGATAAAGACTGACGTAGAAAAAGCCAGTCTTGTAAAGTCCCACTCTACCTTCAATGCCTGAGTTGCCCTCTAATGACTGTTTACCAATTTCTGGGTTATCCATCAACATGGAAAACTAATAATGATGCTACTAATGAAAGCCATAACAGTTCTTGAAGGTCCAGCCGGACACAGACTGTGTTTGTAAAAGCAATCAGTATGTTCCTTCCTAGGAATGTTATATACAGTATGTGTCGGTATTTTCTGGCATTGTATTCCTGAGCCATGAAGACGGTAGGGAGGGTGCTGTAGGCCCTATATTCGGCTGCAGTACCTGGAATACACACATGAATATCATCAGTAAGATACTCTACCCGCATCACAGTACACAGCCTCCGTGAGGAGCCCATCCCTTCTGCTCATGTACCTGTACCCTACTCCACCTCCTTTTTATTTGTACTAAAAACAAGAGAGCTCGGAGAAGACAAAGAAACGAGACATCACTGTACAAGAAAGACTGACTGAACTTCAAAATGAATTTAAAGGGAACCTGTCACCTCAAAAATGCATCTACATCCCCCAGCAGTACCTCGTAGTAGCCCGCAGCCTGTTAATAATCATATGCTTCATCCTGTTGCCCGATGCTGCATAAGTTCAAAAAACACAGTTTTATTCTCCATCAGCGCTATAGTGCCGGCCAGCTTTAAGTCAAGGGGGCAGCGGCCTCCTTGCTTCAAGTCAAGGTAACCATGCCCCCTAACCGTCCCCTCTTGCCTGAGAGTGACAGCCTGCAGTGCGGCCGCGATTCCCCAAGGCTCACGCATGCGCGGGGCGCTCTGTAATAATGAGCTATTCCATCTCCTGCTGCCGCTGTTAGCCGGGTTTTAGCGGCACAATGCGCATGCACGACACTTGGGGAATCACGGCCGCACTGCAGGCTGTCACTCTCAGGCAAGAGGGGACGGTTAGGGGGCGTGGTTACCTTGACTTAAAGCTGGCCGGCACTATGGCGCTGATGGAGAATGAAACTGTGTTTTTTGAACTTATGCAGCATTGGGCAACAGGATGAAGCATATGATTATTAACAGGCTGCGGCCTACTACGAGGTACTGTTGGGGGATGTAGATGCATTTTCGAGGTGACAGGTTCCCTTTAACTGCTTCTTCTACCACAGACTTTAGTACTCAGGTAAAAATTAAGAGTGATTGGTGAGCACCCCGGGATATAATGGGGTGGTCATTGGTAAACCGACTCCTCCAAGATAATACGTATGAATACTACAGGGAGTGCAGAATTATTAGGCAAGTTGTATTTTTGAGGATTAATTTTATTATTGAACAACAACCATGTTCTCAATGAACCCAAAAAACTCATTAATATCAAAGCTGAATATTTTTGGAAGTAGTTTTTAGTTTGTTTTTAGTTTTAGCTATTTTAGGGGGATATCTGTGTGTGCAGGTGACTATTACTGTGCATAATTATTAGACAACTTAACAAAAAAAAAATATATACCCATTTCAATTATTTATTTTTACCAGTGAAACCAATATAACATCTCAACATTCACAAATATACATTTCTGACATTCAAAAACAAAACAAAAACAAATCAGTGACCAATATAGCCACCTTTCTTTGCAAGGACACTCAAAAGCCTGCCATCCATGGATTCTGTCAGTGTTTTGATCTGTTCACCATCAACATTGCGTGCAGCAGCAACCACAGCCTCCTAAATCACTGTTCAGAGAGGTGTACTGTTTTCCCTCCTTGTAAATCTCACATTTGATGATGGACCACAGGTTCTCAATGGGGTTCAGATCAGGTGAACAAGGAGGCCATGTCATTAGATTTTCTTCTTTTATACCCTTTCTTGCCAGCCACGCTGTGGAGTACTTGGACGCGTGTGATGGAGCATTGTCCTGCATGAAAATCATGTTTTTCTTGAAGGATGCAGACTTCTTCCTGTACCACTGCTTGAAGAAGGTGTCTTACAGAAACTGGCAGTAGGACTGGGAGTTGAGCTTGACTCCATCCTCAACCCGAAAAGGCCCCACAAGCTCATCTTTGATGATACCAGCCCAAACCAGTACTCCACCTCCACCTTGCTGGCGTCTGAGTCGGACTGGAGCTCTCTGCCCTTTACCAATCCAGCCACGGGCCCATCCATCTGGCCCATCAAGACTCACTCTTATTTCATCAGTCCATAAAACCTTAGAAAAATCAGTCTTGAGATATTTCTTGGCCCAGTCTTGACGTTTCAGCTTGTGTGTCTTGTTCAGTGGTGGTCGTCGTCTTTCAGCCTTTCTTACCTTGGCCATGTCTCTGAGTATTGCACACCTTGTGCTTTTGGGCACTCCAGTGATGTTGCAGCTCTGAAATATGGCCAAACTGGTGGCAAGTGGCATCTTGGCAGCTGCACGCTTGACTTTTCTCAGTTCATGGGCAGTTATTTTGCGCCTTGGTTTTTCCACACGCTTCTTGCGACCCTGTTGACTATTTTGAATGAAACGCTTGATTGTTCGATGATCACGCTTCAGAAGCTTTGCAATTTTAAGAGTGCTGCATCCCTCTGCAAGATATCTCACTATTTTTGACTTTTCTGAGCCTGTCAAGTCCTTCTTTTGACCCATTTTGCCAAAGAAAAGGAAGTTGCCTAATAATTATGCACACCTAATATAGGGTGTTGATGTCATTAGACCACACCCCTTCTCATTACAGAGATGCACATCACCTAATATGCTTAATTGGTAGTAGGCTTTCGAGCCTATACAGCTTGGAGTAAGACAACATGCATAAAGAGGATGATGTGGTCAAAATACTCATTTGCCTAATAATTCTGCACTCCCTGTAGTGATGAGTGAAGTATTGGAAAACTCGATTCGGCTGCTTCACCAATTCACTTCCTGACTGCTTCGTCACAAAGCGCATTTCTTTGTAAGTAGTGGGTGCAATGAAAAGGAGCGGCGATTACGCCATTCCCTGTCATTGTACCCCTCAGATGCCGCATTCATAGCTGATTGAGGCATCTGACATTAATATTAAAGTGTAAATTTAAAAAAAAAAATTTATAAAATTATACTTACCCTCATCCATTTGATCGGGAAGAGGCCGCCACCACCATCTTGATTGTAGGTCCAGAGCGAAATCTCGCGCAGCCCGTGATGACGTCATCACGTCGGCTGGCGTGGGGACGTCATACGTCATCCTGAGTGGAATTTTGCACGGGATCTTCAATCAAGATGGCGGCGGCCGGCTCTTCGCGTTCAAATGTATGAGGTAAGTATGACTTTTTTTTTTATTTTTTACCGCCATTCAGGGAAAATCGATTTGTTAGCATAAAGCACGAGGAAATTCAGCTTCACGGAAAATCTAATTTTCCCTGAAATTCAGATCAAATTCCACTTTGTATAGTTGGGTTTGTTCAAAACTAATGAATACCACAGCACTCATAAGTGATGCGTGATTATGTATTTATTTTATTGAAGGCATTCCATAGTAGACAAAAGTATAGGCCGACACCAGTGTTTTGGGGGTAGGAGAGTGGACATGGCGTCGGAGCTGACAAGGATGGAGCATCTTGGATAATGTAATGCGCTACTGAAAAATTAATTCTTGCTTTAAATCACCAGATTCTGACCCCCATAACTTTTCTATATTTATGTCTACGGAGCTGTGTGAGCTGATCTGGAGTGTGTGTGACTTTTCGATCACTTCTTATTCCATTTTTGGGGGAGGTGAAGTGATGAAAAAAAAACGGCAACTTAGATTTTTTTTCCCATTTAAGCGTTCACTGTCCTGGATAAATATGTTTACACTTTAATAGTAAAGTCACTTTGGGATGTAATGGTGCAAATTATCTTTTTTTTTTTATTATTATTATTATTATTATTATTATTATTATTATTATTATGTGGAAAGGGGTGATTTGAATTTTTATATTTTTTATATTTTTAAAAACCTTTTTAAACATATTTTAAAGAAAAATCTGAAAGCACCATGTTATAGAGCAGGAGGAGCTGAGCAGATTGATATATACAGTATCTCACAAAAATGAGTACACCCCTCACATTTTTGTAACTATTTAATACCTTTGTTGCCAGCAGTTTAGTCATTAAAGTGTATTGAGTTATTTTGAGGGCACACCAAATTTACACTGTTATACATGTTGTACTCTGACTACTTTACATTGTATCAAAGTGATATCTTCAGTGTGTTGACCCAGGAAAAGATAGAATAAATATTTACAAAAATGTGAGAGGTGTAGTCACTTTTGTGAGATATTGTAGTTTTGTGGGAAAAGATTCAGTAAAACCTGTAATTTATACATTTACATCTCAGCTTTTTCTGCCTCTTGTAAAGAGCTATCAGTATAGGAGGGAGGGGTTATCAGAGATTGATAGTATTGTGTGTATAAATGAGCATAAGATACGGCTGTTAGTCACTGATAACTTCTCCCTCCTGTACTGATAGTTGTTCACAGGAAGTGGAAAAAGCAAACATATAAATGTATAAATTACAGGTTTTACTGAATCTTTTCCTACAAACCTATATATCAATCTGCTTGGCTTCTCCTGCTCTTTAGCATGGTGCTTTCAGATTGCATTACATTTTGTGGTGACATCAGGTCCTCTTTAAGTCCCTTTAGGGGACTTTAACAAGCAATTGTTAGATTGCTTGTCCCATAGACTGAAATGAATTACCATTTCAGTCTATGGGAGCTGTGCTATGTTCCTATGGAGCCCCGCCACCTGCAGGCCTCCATAGGAACTACTCCTGTGATAGCCTTGGATCCTTTCAGATGAACCTAGGCGCTCCCGGGGAAAGCCACCTCAGATGCCATGGTCACAAATGATTGGCGCTGATCGCAGACATTAACCCTGGGTTTCTGCTGTGTGAAACAGCAGAAACCTGGCAGCTATGGTACCTGCTCCGCTCTGGAGTGGGTGCCATCTTTAAAGACCCGTATATGTATGGCGGAGGTCAGGACAGAATTCGGAAGTTGCATGAGCCAAAATTGAGCAACTGAAATATGGAGTTCTACTGCAGTGATGGCCAGTTTGCATTGTTCGCCTGCAAACACATGGGGGCTGCCATCTTAACTCACAAGTTCAGCAAGGCACAGGTAAGCCCTTACCTGTGCCTGTGCCGCGAGCCGGTCTGAAACAAATGCGGTCACCGGGAGCAAGCAGTTCCGAGAACAGCCCGATGAAGGCCCCCGGCGGCTGTTCTCGGAACTGCCTGCTCCCGGTGACCGCATTTGTTTCAGATCGGTTCGCAGCGCAGGCACAGGTAAGGACTTTCCTGTGCCTCGCCGGACTTGTGAGTTAAGATGGCAGCCCGCATGTGTTCGCGGGCGAACAATGCGAACTGGCCATCACTGTTCTACTGTACCTCCATATACTTTTGTCAAGTTTTGAATAATTCTTGCCAGAAAAAATGTCAGTGAATGTCGTATCAGGGCAATGCATGCTGCACCATATTTCGACAAATGTAGAGCCTACATATCTATAAGAGTCAGTTCACACAACTGAATTTCAAAATAAATGTTTAAAAAATTAGCGCTGGATCCAAGTAGATTTTTACGCCTCAAAATTACACCATTTTTTACGCCATTTTGTAAAGTGCTTTTCAGACAGATTTTTTACTTTATTAAATTCTATAGTACTTTTCCAAAGCGTTTTTTGTCACGGTTTTTGGCGCGTTTATGCACCCACACCCAACTGCCGATGACATTTGCATTATTGTGTATGTGCACATCTCAAAAGGTTAATTTGAATGGGAAAATCAGAGCTGATTCTGCCCCAAGATATGGCATGCTGCTTCTTATTTACACGCTTCTTTAAAAAAAAAAAAAAAGAAGAAGCAAGTGCTGCATCCCATTGAAATGAATGGGAGGCTGTTTTGAGGCATTTTTGGAACTGATTTGGAGGCAAAATCCTCAAAAATCTGCGCCAAAAAACTCTGTGTGAACTGACCCTAAGCCTGAAGAAGGACTTCTGCACAGTACGCAACATAGTATAGGTTACATTCAAGTATATAATGAAAAATCAAAAGCACTACAATGTCTTTCTTTTCGTGGTGCTTCAGTTGCAGTCTTTTGTCCAGTAGCCTTTCTTTTAACGCTGCATGCTCTTGATGTGGCATCTTTAGAGGGCATTTTTCCAATAAGTTTCCCTATAGGACATAAAAAATGCCAAATGATCCAAATTAAAAACACTTGTAAACACAATGAAAAACGCTTAAAATTCATGGTGTTTTACAAGTCACAAAAAGATGTGTGTGATGGTGGCCAAAAGGTGGCTCCTGTTCTACAGCCTCCAGCATAGCGTAGACTGATTGTCTAATAGGCGTTGTATTCCCCCCCCCCCCCCCCCCCCCATCTGCTAAACTTTGTGCTATCTAATAGGTGAGCGCTACACTGCTATCTCGGGTTACAACCTACAGAATACACCTGGTAGAGTTACGTAACGTGTCACTCTAAGCACCATGTGATCAGGAACTGGCAAAGCTGACGTCATCACCTCGCCTTCAACCGCCTGCACACCTCCATTGTGCTCTCCCCTTTCAGTGCATTGCTGGCAGCTTCATTAGAAACTTCCCCGGTCAGACCGGTTTAAGAGGCTTGTCTGTACAAGGTGGGGTCCCCTGATGCAATGGAGACTGCCTTTATTAACCTGTTAATGACTGGAGAACAGAGGTAATATGGGATGAGTCAGCTTTCCTCAGCCTGTTAGGTATTTCCACGTATTACAGTATATAACCTATTGAAGAGTCGACTACTATTTGTAATCGGAAGACTTGCATTTAAGCAGCAAGTGTTAGTCTTAATACCCTACAGGCTATGGGTACACGTAGACTTTCTGTAGTACGACTACCAAGGAACCGTGTAAATGACAAAGTGTGACGAAAAAAGTCATGCATAAGTTGCATGCTGTTTGTAGGACTGTGACAGTCATACAATTGGTGAGGGTCCGACTCCCAGCACCCCACCAAACACATGTTTAAAGGGGCAGCATCACTTGGATGAACACTGTGTCTTCTTAATTGTGTACCAATCACAGAGCCAGAGGTTGTATAGTGGCTGAGACTGGAATATCCACTCAGTCCAATTTACTGAAATGGCACTGAGCTGCACAAACGCCAAGTGACCGTGATTTCACTGGCTGAGAAAATGGATGCAGCGATCACCTGAGAGCTGCGGCCCCTTTGAACATCTGATCGTAGATTGCAGGAGTCAGACCCCCGCCAAAGATATAGAGAACCTATCCTGAGGAAAATCCTCAATATTAAAAAAAAAAAAAAAAAACCTTTAAGTGCTGCCAGAGATGACTGAAGGTTGCCAATCCACTTCTCCCTATACACTGAACATGCATACTGGCTGGTATGAGCGCCCCATATTCATCATAGGCTCTGTTCACATTTCATTATTTATGTTTGCACTCTGTTGGGCTGCAATTTGTTTGTTTGTTACTGTGTAAATAAGCGAATTCTGCTCAGCTTTCTTATACAGTGGACCACTGCAAAATAAAGTATACTGCACAGCATACTTTTTTCAACATTACGTTCTATGGACCAGATTTACCCATACAGTGGCATACGGTGGAGCCTTTCGTCACTGAGGGCTCAGACATTATGTGTATGACCAGGTACCTCATACTTGAGATGCCCTGTAGACTATCAGTAAGTATGTGGTATAGAAGACTGCAAGTGGCCAGTCATGACAAGGTCTGTCTGACTGCTTTCAGCTGGATGGATGTTGACCTCGTCTGGGTGGAATGCTCCTTCATGCCAGAACATCTTTGTATACAAACATAGGTTTGTCAAAATCAGCTGGTCAGATGGACAAGTGACCAGACTTACTTAAAGACATATCCTCAGTCATACTATTTCTTCTAAGATAATACCATACCATCATCTCTCTCCTGGAAGCTAGATTCTAATAAAGTTAACTTCACAGGATCCTAAAGATAAAAAAGATGTGCTCCTATACTGTAGGCCAGGTTCATTTTGACTTACAATTTCTATGGCTTTTACAGAGAGGGTCCTATGCAAGGACCCTCTTGTCCTCCATACTGTCATGTACTCAACCTGCCTGCTCATCACTATCTCTCCCTGCCAGCCACCGATATAAATAGACTTGTATAGTTTAATGTACTGCATCTTGTATTTGATTGACCCTTTTTCAGCTTCATCCCTGTTTTACCATATACTATACTATACTACATCAATCTACACTCTTGGCATCACATATGGCTTTGACTGCTTCTGAACTCCCAGACCACTTTGTGGTTCCTATCGGTATGCTTAACAAACTTTTACCTTTGTCTTTGAACACAGCAACCATACTTCCAATTTCCACTAGGTTTGTTTCCACTCACTTTAGCTGTTATTCAAAGAACCAACCACCAGACCAGCCAGAAGAACCTAAGTCCTTAACCCTAACAGAAGTCTAAAGAAAACGGGTTGCTGCTAAAGCTGAAACTGTGGCATCTGGATGGTTATACATGTCCTAATACAAGTCTTTAAAGCGATATTCCCATCTGGAGATTTATGGCATATCCATGATATGCCATAAATGTCCGAAAGATGCAGGTCCCACCTCTGGGACCCAGTCCCATCTCAAAATTGGGACCCATCAAGTGTTGCTGTGAATGGAGAGGCAGCTGCACATGCATAGTTCTCTCTATTTGCTGCTATGAAACTTCAGGAAATATGCGGATTATGCGTGTGCGGAGACTTTCCCATTCGCAGTAGCACACAGCGAGGTACTGCTCTTGAGATAAGATCAGGTCTCAGAAGTGGGACATGCATTAATGCGCAAACTCTTTAAAGAGTTTGGGGTAAATTATCATGAGGGTACTATTTCAAGACAGTTTTCCTTGAGTCTAAGTTGGAGGGCTTTACATAAAAATTTTTAAACTTGTTAAATCTGGCTCATCTTTAAACCTAACACTGCTGTCTAGAAATGCTACTCCAGTTCTCTACACCATCCCTCTAATTTTTACCACATTAGTTTAGTTGTTAGTGACCTGGGGCGGATTGGAAACTTAAAGTGGCTCTGGAAAAAAACTAAAAGTGGCCCAATATTGTAGGTGGGTCTAATTTGACAGAAGACGGAACAAAACAAGTAGGCGAGGGCCAACAGAAGTAGGCAGGGCTGCAATACTATAGTGCAGCACAGAATACCGCCCCGGCAGAACCAAGTACCACAGGGCAGCACAAAATTCTGCCGCCCCAACCACAGTATTTAACTGTATCACGGATGAGTTCAGGAGGGCACCTGTGGCCATTGAGCATCAAATCATTATGTACTTGGCCTGCGGCCATCAAGAGGGCTTGGGTTGTCCTTTGGGCATCGGCTCACCTGGAAAGTTCCCTGTAGAGTCTATGGCCAATCTGTCCCTGTTTGTGACAAAGACCTTATTCTCTAAATATGTACAGTATATAAGGTTCCTGAAACCCTTACACAAGTATGCAACTCTGACTGTAATGTACTCCTGATGTATTTTCCACATACTGTCCATATACCTGCATATCTACATACTATTTGAAGGTTATAAATTTGTATTAATAGATCCTCAGATTTTCACCACTTCCTTTCCCATATGCTCTTCAGCCAGGTATCGTCCACTGAGACAGGCCATTAATATACTGCTACAATGTAGCTTTCTGTTTGGATGTTATGATGTTATTTTTGGTGAGTTTTTCTACAATCTAATTGTTATCAAATGAAAAACATTGAAAAAATGTACTATTTGCCATTTGGCCCCTCATCCAATACGACCCTATTAGTAAAGGCCCTTGTACACGGGTCAATGCACAGACAATTACTGGGAATGAACTGAACATTCCAGAAAACTGCATGATTGTAAGCGGAGATGAGAGGTCAACTAACATGCCGGAATCACCTCTGCTATATGGGACGAGCGATCGCTACTGTGATCACTTGTCCCTGTGCAGAATCATTGGTGTCCACATTGACGATGCTTTTACCTGATGAATGAGTGCTTGTTCATCGAGTGATCGGTGACACACAGGGGCGTAGCTATAGGGGGTGCAGAGGTAGCAGTCGCTACCGGGCCCAGGAGTCTGTGGGTCCCAAAGACCCTTGTGCCACATAAGAAGACACCGGTATTATATCAATAATTTGGCATGGAGGGGGGGTGCCATAATTTTTTTTGCCTCAGGCAGTAAGAAGACTACGTGCTTCCTTTCTCCTGGCCACAAAACACTGAGGAAAGGGGGGCCCAAGCTACACTCTTGCACCAGGGCCCATCAGCCTTTAGCTACGCCCCTGGTGACACATCTACCTCTACAAAGGGCAATTATCTAGAAGAAGTGTTCCTAGGAACAATAATTAGCCTGAGAATTGGGTGGTGTAATAGGTAATTTACTATATGTCTTTCTTTTATATAGTTTTTTTTAATTTATTTATGGTCTACCCATCTGATCTTTGGTGTCAGGAAAGGGTCAGATATGGAAGTCTTATTATGACAATGCCCCTTCTCAGCCTTTCTGTAAGAAGAAAAGGAGTTACCGAAATGGCCAGTGCTCCCATAGGTACAGAAACAGCGACAGGAAGATTTGTCCAGAAGGTGGACGAACAAGTTTTCTGGAAACATTCAAAGAAATATCTTTCCTCCACAAACAATATTTTTTTGAATGAAAGCTATTTCTTAAGATGAAAACTTCAAACATAACCAACTGTTGGTCAGTCTTCGGTTGGCTAAAACTACTGTTTGTTGTTAAATTTCTAACCAGAATGATCATTTTGGTTGAAATCATTCATTTTGATCAACATTAGCCTAATGTGTATGGCCACTATTACTGGCCCAAAACTACATAAAAACATTGGCTCAAAGCTTGATAAAATCACTTACCTTCTGGCCTCTTACCGGCTCAAAAGTATATAGAGTCACTTACTTGGGCCTTTTTACTGGCCAAAAACTAAATAAAAACACTTAACTTCTGTCCACTTAAGCTTATATTACACATGCAGATAATCCTGATGATCATCACTAACAAGCGTTTGTATGATCTGACAGTGTAATACTGCCGATCGTTCATTGGAATCTTTCAACAGGTTTAAAAATCATTGTTTTCCGGCAGCAGATGGTGCTGTTTTGTAATCAGGGTCTGCTGCCAGCAAATAATGATTCAGCATGGGGATGAGTCATGGCATTAGCGAATGCTCGTCCCCATACTCAGGAGGAGATCGCTGCATGTAAGGGTGGGTTAACATCACGTTTTTGCCATCTTTTTTAACATACGTTGGGAAATAAAAGGATACAATTGCGCAGCACACCACGTTTTTCCATCCTACAGAGCCTGGTAAAAAGTATATACTTTTTTTTTTACAATGGAACTCTATGCCACTGTATGGTATCAGTCTGAGGCATGCGTTTAATGTATCCAGATTTAAACTCAGCCTAATAGAAGCAGTCTCCTCCGCTGACGACCAGGTAGGAACGCTTCCTTCCCAACAATCGCCTAAATGATCTGCAGGTGTAATATAAGGTTAACTGACCTAAAGACAGATACAACTAGTTACCTTCTGCCCTCTTATCGATTCAAAACTAGAAAAAATGTCACTTACCTTCTTTACCTTCTGGCCTCTTACAGGCCCAAAATACATAAAAACATTTACCGTGTTACTGGCTCAAAACTAGAAATAATTAATAGTTACCTTGTGGCCGCTTACCAGCCCAAAATTATATATACATATATAATATATATATATATATATATATATATATATATATATATATATATAAATACTCGCAAGCCATGATGGAAAGAAAACAGCAGCTTGTTGTGGATTGCTCTCCGGTGTGGGAACACAACCAAATGGAACAGAATGCTTTTTGGAGCATTCCGTTCAGTTCAGTTACGTTTTGTCCCCATTGGCAATGAATGGGAACAAAACGGAAGCGTTTTTTTTCCTCCGGTATTGAGACCCTATGACGGATCTCAATACCGGAAAATAGAAACGCTAGTGTGAAAGTAGCCTTAATCTTTCTGTATTCTTAGGAGCCCAAAATTAGATACAATCACTTTACTTCTGCACTCTTTACCAGCTCAAAACTAAACAAAATCATTTACCTTTGGCATCATACCAGGCGAAAACCAGACAAAATTACTCACCTTCTGCTCTCATAACTGCTTAAAACTAGGTTAAACCTATTACCTTCTGCTTTCTTTCCAGCTCAAGCTAAAAAAAAACCTCCTCAACTTCTGTCCTCTTACCGGCTCAAAAATTAAGGCCCAAAAAGAAAGAAACACGTATGCTGCACGCTTTTACTGACCTAAATTAGATATAATCACTAACTTTATAATCTCATGCCAGCTCAAAGCTTGATAAAATCACTTACCTTCTGCTTTCTTATTGGTGGAAAACTAGATACAATTGCAGTGTTCCCACTGGTTAACGCACTAATGTCACTGCATTACTTGTATTGTATATACCCCATAGGTTGTGTATGGAGCGGGAGGTTCTCTAGTGGTTGGTCAGGGCTGGCAGCATCTCTAGGAGGAATTGACTTGAGTCTAGTGTGAACAGTGGACCAGTACATAGCAAGAAAGCAGTACTGAGCCAGGGAATCTTTTACCCTGTGGTTCACCAGTAGTGATGAGCGGCATAGGCAATATTCGTTTTCGCGATATTTCGTGAATTTTTCGCATAATATTCACAATAAATTTGCAAATTCTAGAATTCGTGATCTCCATTCATTTTCGCGATTGCGCAAATTGGCACTAATGATACGCATATTTTTTGTTAATACATGCAACTTCACATTTTATCAGGTCTGAGTAGATATTACTTATTGGTGAACTAAGTATTGTTGTGACATCACAGCACTGTGTCTGTAGCATGTATGTATGGACAGCAGAGAAACAGTAATTCCTATCCCACTACCTAACACCCTGCACTGGAACAGTCAGCTACACTATATCACTATCTAACCTACACTGACTATCTCCCACTAACTATCTGTATTATATATATGAGCTAACTATCTAATGTAATTGGATAAGGAATAGGATCCAGATGAAAGCACAGCAATGACACTGCTCTCTCTCTCAGAACTGCAAAAAACAGCAGAAAATGGCTGAACTTTCCTATTGGTTGCTAGGGATGTTGCTAAGTTCTGACAAATATATTGCAGCCTTCTCATTGGCCCACAAGCAAGAAGGGAGGTTACTGATGAAAAAAAAATCTAGAATATTCACGATTACGAATATATAGCACTATATTCTACATCTTCGCGAATTCTCGAAGTCCGATATTCGCGATAAAAATTTGCGATTAGAATATTCGTGGTCAACAAAATTCACCAGAGCAAAAAGTGACAATTCATGTGCTAGCTCCTGGAAGGGAAGAGATCTCCAGAAGGCTTAGAGCCACGTCAAAGAGGATTGAAGTGCATCTTGTCAGAGAAAGCTAAATACAACTATTTCAAGGGTACAGACTTCTCTGCATGTGATGGAATGTTAGGCTTCCGGCTTCCCACTACAGTAGAAAGGTTAGAAAGGATCCACAGTTCTGAGATGGTATTTTACTGAGGATACAGGGGTATCTAAGCATACCCACAGACAGAGACAGTGCACGTGCACCTCTTAAGCAGAGAAAAGAACGTTTGTGGCAACTATAAGTAAAGGGGCCTTCCATCTTCCATACAGAACCTTGGGAATTGTAGGTGCCAGTGGTAATGACTGCATTGGATGTACAGTAGACATGGCTTGTGTGGACTATTACCTGAATAGCTTCAGTAAAGTACAGTGGACTTGTCACACGATGATCTGGCCTTATCATCTGCCCCGCATTACCACCCACATCACTATTCCACTGCATGGCATTAGGAAGCGTGGGGAGAGCTGGCTCGGAAACTAACACATCTCTTATCTGCATTACCACTGCTACTCTCCCTTCCTCTCCACAATCATTTATCTTCTGCAGTTTTACTGACTCAAAATTAGTTAAAATCACATCTAAATACGGCCACACACCTTTAAATGTTGATTTTGATTTTAATGTTGCTCCATTTGATCATCATCAATGAATGATGATAGTCGAAACAAGGATCGGGCATGCTGGATTTAAACTGCCTGACCCTTTTGCTCTCAAGAGATAAGACACCTCTGGCAGTGGCTTTCTCCAAGCCAAGCATGCATAAGTACAGGAAGATCGGGACAGACAGCTGCTGGACGAAGTATCATTTGGTTGACAGCTGTGTGCCCAGCTTTGATGGTAAAAAAACTACATAAAATCTTTTACCGTCAGCCTCATCATAAATTAAATAATAAATTAACTTACCGTACCTTTTACCTTCATAACTGCTCAAAATGAAATAAAAACAAAAATATTTGCCCACTTTCCGGCTCATGAAATAGATAAAATCACTTACCTTCTGCGTGCTTACTGGCTCAAAACTAAATAAAAAAAAGTGCATTCCACACTTTTACTACCCACAAATCAGATACAATCTTTAACTTTGTGATCTTCTGTTGGCTAAAAGGTAGGTAAAAAAAAAAAGTACTCTTTGCCTTGGTACTGCCACAAATCTAGATATAAAGACCTCCTGCCCTTGTAGTGGTGTGGAACTTGATCAAATCATTTACTTTCCAACCTCTTGGTAGTTAGATTTATTTACCTTTGGTTCTCTAAACAGCCAGAAACTAGATACAAACACTCACCGCATGTTCTCTTACTAGCTTAAAAAGTAGATAAAATGACTTGCCTTCTATCCTCTTACTGTCTCCTTACTGCCACGAAACTAGATACAGTCAGGTCCATAAATATTGGGACATCGACACAATTTAATTTTTTTTGGCTCTTTACACCACCACAATGGATTTGAAATTAAATGAACAAGATGTGCTTTAACTGCAGACTGTCAGCTTTAATTTGAGGGTACTTACATCCAAATCAGCTGAACGGTGTAGGAATTACAACAGTTTGCATATGTAACTCCCACTTGTTAAGGGGCCAAAATTAATGGGACAATTGGCTTCTCAGCTGTTTCATGGCCAGATGTGTGTTATTCCCTCATTATCCCAATTACAATGAGCAGATAAAAGGTCCAGAGTTCATTTCAAGTGTGCTATTTGCAATTGGAATCTGTTGCTGTCAACTCTCAAAATCAGATCCAAAGAGCTGTCACTATCAGTGAAGCAAGCCATCATTAGGCCGAAAAAACAAAACAACCCATCAGAGAGATAGCAAAAACATTAGGCGTGGCCAAAACAACTGTTTGGAACATTCTTAAAAAGAATTAACGCATCGGTGTGCTCAGCAACACCAAAAGACCCGGAAGACCACGGAAAACAACTGTGGTGGATGACCGAAGAATTCTTTCCCTGGTCAAGAAAACACCCTTCACAACAGTTGGCCAGATCAAGAACACTCACCAGGAGATAGGTGTATGTGTGTCAAATTCAACAATCAAGAGAAGACTTCACCAGAGTGAATACAGAGGGTTCACCACAAGATGTAAACCATTGGTGAGCCTCAAAAACAGGAAGGCCAGATTATAGTTTGCCAAACGATATCTTAAAAAGCCTTCACAGTTCTGGAACAACATCCTATGGACAGATAAGACCAAGATCAACTTGTACCAGAGTGATGGGAAGAGAAGGAGAAGGAAAGGAACTGCTCATGATCTTAAGCATACCACCTCATCAGTGAAGCATGGTGGTTGTGGTGTCATGGCGTGGGCATGTATGGTTGCCAATGGAACTGGTTCTCTTGTATTTATTGATGTGACTGCTGACAAAAGCAGCAGGATGAATTCTGAAGTGTTTCGGGCAATATTATCTGCTCATATTCAGCCAAATGCTTCAGAACTCATTGGATGACGCTTCACAGTGCAGATGGACAATGACCCAAAGCATACTGCAAAAGCAACCAAAGAGTTTTTTAAGGGAAAGAAGTGGAATGTTATGCAATGGCCAAGTCAATGACCTGACCTGAATCCGATTGAGCCTGCATTTCACTTGCTGAAGACAAAACTGAAGGGGAAATGTCCCAAGAACAAGCAGGAACTGAAGACAGTTGCAGTAGAGGCCTGGCAGAGCATCACCAGGGATGAAACCCAGCGTCTGGTGATGTCTATGCGTTCCAGACTTCAGGCTGTAATTGACTGCAAAGGATTTGCAACCAAGTATTAAAAAGTGAATGTTTAAATTATGATTATTATTCTGTCCCATTACTTTTGGTCCCTTAACAAGTAGGAGGCACATATGCAAACTGTTGTAATTCCTACACCGTTCCCCTGATTTTAGATGTAAATACCCTCAAATTAAAGCTGACAGTCTCCGGTAAAGCACATCTTGTTTGTTTTATTTCAAATACATTGTGGTGGTGTATAGAGCCAAAAATGTTAGAATTGTATTGATGTCCCAATATTTATGGACCTTACTGTATAAAGACACCAGTTAATGTGGTATTTAGTGTTAGGTTCCCGTCTTACTGAGATCGCCTTGATGTTTGGCAGACGGGCCCAAATAATTTTGTACAAAATGATTTGCCAAGCATCTCAAATTTATTAGCGTAGCATTTGCACCAGAATACTTTCTATTATTTTGGCATTATTGTAATTTATTTGGTTTGCAGAGTGTAGTTGCATTGTATATTTTTTTGCCTTTGTGCTTTCAGCCATAGCATCGTGCACCTGCGCACTGGATGTGCTGACTGACCGCCAATTTTTCTTTGCAAACACTTAGCTGCTGAAAATACTTACCTTGTGTCCTTTACTACATCAAAAGTAGATAACAAACACTTACTTTCCCTTCTTGGGCCTGTATTACACTGGCCGAGGGTCGGCCAGATCATAGCTAACAAGCGTTCGTTTAGCGATGATCTGCCAATGTAAAGGTTCCGCCGATTACTCAGTGAACAAGTGCATATAAATAAATTAGAATATCATTGAAAAGTTAATTTATTTCAGTAATTTAATTCAAAAAGTTAAACTCATATATTATATAGATTCATTACATAGGGTGATCTATTTCAAGCATTTATTTATTTTAATGTTGATGATTATGGCTTACAGCAAATGAAAACCCAAAGGTCAGTATCTAGGAAAATTTGAATATTGTGAAAAAATTAAATATTGTAGACTCATGGTGTCACATGCTAATCAGCTAATTAACACACAACATCTGCAAAGGTTTTCTAAGCCTTTAAATGGTCCCTCAGTTTGGTTTAGTAGGCAACACAATCATGGGGAAGGGTGCTGACTTGACAGTTGTCCAGAAGACAGTAATTGACACCCTTCACAAGGAGGGACACAAAAGGTCATTACTAAAGAAGCTGGCTGTTTAAAAAATGCTGTATCTAACCATATTAATGGTAAGTTGAGTGGAAGGAAAAAGTATGGTAGAAAAAGGTGCACAAGCAACAGCGATAACAGCAGCCTTGAAAGAATTATCAAGAAAATGCCATTCAAGAATTTGGGGGAGATTCGCAAGGAGTAAACAGCAGCTGGAGTTAGTGCTTCAAGAGCCACAGCACACAGACGTATCTATGACATGGGCTGCAATTATTGTTTTCCTTGTGTCAAGTCACTCTTGACCCAGAGGCGTCTTACTTGGGCAAAGGAGAAAATGGAGATAACGAATCAGTATGCTGAAGAGCGATGGCATTAGCGAACGCTCTTCCCCATACTGGGGAGGAGATCACTGCATGTAATTTACTTTCTGCCCTCTTAGTGGTGCATAACTAGCTGAAGTTACTTACCTTCTGGCCTATTGCTGTAACAAAACTAGATACAGTTACTTATCTTCTGCTTTGTTGCTAGCCCATATCCAGATAAAATCACTTACCTTCTGACATAACTTCTCAAAACTCGATAAAATCACTTAAGATGGGTTTACACGTGCCGAGCTAAAGCTGATTGTCAGGAAGGAAGCGTTCCTTCCCAACAGACAGCAGCTCGTTCAGTGAAGGAGACCACTGTTGCGATCGCTCGGCATATTTAGACGGGAAGATTGTCGGGAACAAGCATTTGCAGGAACATTTGTTCCAATAATTTACCCAAATTCTTCTTTCTTACTGGAACAAAACTAGATATCACTTACCTTCTGCTCTCTTACCGGTCAAAGCTAGATAAAATCGATACCTTCTACCCTCTTAATGCAATATTACATTTAGCGATGCGGCTTCCAATTCTCAGGAGGGAAGCTTTCCTTCCCGACAATCGCCTGCTTGTTAGTGGAGGAGAGCACTGCTATTACATGCAGCGATCTCCTCCACAGTATGGGGAGGAGCGATCATTATGCCATCGCTTGTCCCAATACTGAATAGTTGTTTGCTAGCAGAAGATCCAACAACCGACTTTAGCTTGGTCTGTGTAAACCCGCCTTTACATTCTGCTCTTTTACTTGCTCAAAATTAGATACAATCACTTACCTTCTGTCTTATTCCTGACCCCTTTTTTCTGTCATCATAATTTCTCAAAACTAGATAAAATCACTTACCTTATGTCCTCTTACTAATAAGTAGACATTTGTACTTACCTTTTGCCTTATATATAAAACAAGACCCTTCTGCCCTATGACAAAAAAAAAAACAACTTACCTTGCATTCTTCAACTTGCCCAACTAGCCAGAACCACTTACTAAATGTTCTGTTACTGGCCTAAACCAGATAAAATTACTTATCTTCTGCCCTCGTACTGGCTAACAACTAGATATTATCATTTACATACCTTCTGCCTTATATATGAAAGCACACACCTTCTGCACTGTTATGTAAAACAAACTTTCCATGTTTTTGCTAGCCAAAAACCATTACCTTTTTTCCTCGTACCTGCACAAAACTAGATAAAATTACTTACCTTCTGCCTTCTTTCTGGCTCAAAACTATGTGAAAACACTTCTGCTCTCTTTCTGTTTAAAATCTAGATACCAGACCCTATTGACTAGATTAAATTGCCAATCTTCTAACTTAATACTGAACAAAAACTAGATAAGATCACTTTTACATCTGCATGCAACGGTTCTTGTCCGGACAAAAACTGGAACTCATGGCGGAAAGCAGACGGATTATAGTCAATGGGGTCCTTATATGGACAGCAGTATCCAGCTAGGCCGGATCCAGTGAACTCCGGCAAGCTGTTCTCTTACAACTAGATAATATCACTTTATTACTTAACTTCTGCCTTATATATAAACATGACCGAACCTTCTGCATTTTTAACAAAACTTACCTTATTTTCTTTAGACACTTACCTTGTGCGTTCTAGAGAAAATCAGGTACCGTGGCTCAAAACGACATAAAATTACTTACCTTCTACTCTCATAACTTCTCATAACTAGAGAATATTACTTGCCTTCTGCTTTCTTACCAGCTCAAAACCAGATAAAATCACTTACCTTCTCCCCTCTTAGTGTCCTAAAACTAGAGAAAATCACTAATATTTTCTGCTTAGTGTAACAATACTAGATAATGTCACTTACCTTCTGCCCAGTTAGTGGCTAAAAACAACATATAATCATTTAACTTCTGCTTTTTTACCAGCTGTAAACTTGACAAAAACACTTACCTTGTGCCCTCCTACACTATAAAACCAGCTACAATCACTTACCTTCTTACCTCATACTGGTCAAAAGTAGTGATGAGCGGCATAGGCAATATTCAAATTCACGATATTTCGAATTTTTAGCTGAATAATAGCCATAAAGACCGGCCGGTCACTACTCCAGCAGACACCACCACCCTGGGTCTTGCTTAGATGTGGGTTTACAGCCATATGCTGACCGCAGCCACTAAAAAGCTCAGCCACATACTGACTGCAGCGAATATACAGGTTACTCCCTAACTACTGGGCTATCAGCCGGCAGGGATAACCATCGTTTATGCCCCGTGTCCCCTGAAGAATCCTGGGGCCTCTATCGAAGAAACGCGTCGGGACACTTGAGTATTCCTCCATTTAATCCTTTCTGGGTTTTTTGGTGGAGTTAATCTCTTTTAATCTGCATGTGTGTTGTTCCAATGTATGGAATTCTCCCCTTTTTTTATTTATTGGTTAGGGCCTCATCAGGGCTTCCAATATAGGATCAGAGTTCCAGTCTGGGCCACCCCTTGCGGGGCTTTTTTGGACCCCGTCCCTTGGACACACAGTTTAGGGTGGACTAGGACAAGTAGGGAGGCACTAGGGCTAGTGGGTAGTATACACTTACACCCTCTCGCCTGACCCTCTACGTTCATATTTGTCCAGCCCACCATCAGTATTTATGTCTGTACTGTAACCGTCTATGCTCTCTCACCACACCTTGCTGAGGGTGCACGTCTTACTTGTTGTTTGTCTGTAGGGGCCATTTTTATCTCCTACATATTATTAAAAGTAAAGTTTTATCGAGTATACTGCCCCTTATAGCTTTCCCAACAGAACTATTGTACTTTAAGGTTTTACTAATCTTTTCTCCAATTATCTTGCTATAAATAGTTTGAATGTGTGAGGGTTCTGCTGCTTTGTAATTATAAAAGCATATTGTATTTTACATGTCTTACGGTGATATGAAGGTAACATGAGGACACTCGAGCAAAGTACTATAATGAAGCGTAATGAGTTGATGCTACACTATCTCTGTGCCATAAACTTAAAGGGTCCCACTGCCTGAAATAAAATTCGACAGCATTGGCTTTAGCCCTCTAATGTAGACACGAGAAATTTTAATTCCACTCCAGTTTCTCCATAGAAAGCCTCTAAGCTGTGTAATGTATCTTTATGAAGATTTGCACCATGCCTGCCCATTTTGTGGTGCATACAACAAATGGGACTGTTGACAGCACAAAATGTGTATTCTTAGCTTCCAATATTTTTTTTAGATATGCAGGACAAAGCTTTGCCCCTATCACACTCACAAAACCAAGCAGAAAGCCCACACACATTTGCATAATCCCCAGACATTTGAGGTGCTAGAAGCATGTGCATTCATTAAAAGGGTCAAGTGTGCGACAGAGACTGTCCAGGATTTTCATACTGGTGGCCTATCTTCAGGCCATTAATATCAGACTGGCATGGGTCTAATACCCGCACCCCTGCCTAAGAACTGTTTTCTTGTAGCTCTGACATGAACTACACAGCTCCATTCATTGTGTAGTGGACGGAGAAGGTAACTGCAACTCTGCCCCTGTTCACTTGAAAGGGAGCAGTGCTGCAATTACCAGCTCCTTCTAATATACAATGGACGGAGATGTGTAGTTCTGGTACTGACTTCCATCACCAGAACTACATGGAAACAGGTATCAGCAGGGGTATGGGGTGTTGGACATGCACAGATCTGACATTGATGGCCTATTCTTAGGATAGGCCAGCAATATCAAAATCCTGGAAACCGCCTAAACACATTTCTGGTTTAGATCTGACAGGTTGTTACAGCAGAGAGTTGCCTGCCGTATTCTATAGTTCACCGCTGGACCCCCTCTGACTGTAATGAGATCCGGCAGTGATGCAGCCGTTCTCCGGCATAAATGTCGGGGTTTGGATGGACAAAAACCACTGCATACAACAGTTTTTGGTCTGGCCGACAGCCTCCATTTGTGCCAGATCAGGCTGTTGGATCAGCCGGAGATGTGAACGTGGCCTTAGCTTATTTCTCGGTCAAATACAGGATAGGATATGTTACCGTCCAATCTACTCAACCTTGTTTGCATCAACAGAAGATATTTGGAGACAGTGAGGCTTTCTTTTTACCCGTTATACTGTGGTACGATTCTGTCAACATTAATGTGATCCAGCTTTGGCAGTACTTGATACTGTTACTGGGGAGGTGCCCCTGTCAAACTTTTTGTCCATTGGACTCCACCAACCTTGATTTTGGCCGGGTGAGTGTAGGCAAACAAAGCATTTTCCCTCATGGTCCCTGAGATCTGCACTGGGAATTTTAATCCTATGTACAACAAAGCATTAACTTTGGAACATTAACATAACCATAACATATTGAAATAGACTCTTTAGTGGCTGAGGACAGTGATTGGCTGCAGCGGTCATGGGGCTGTAGTTGGCAAACAAACAGCACCAGGAGGACTGGACCACCGACACAGAGAACGGTGTTGGGGTGATTGCAAGATCTTTGTTTTATTTAGGCAATTAGGGGGCTTGTCCGGACAACCCTTTTAATTTACAGTAGATGTATCACTTTTCATTTTCTTTGCCAAAGACTTAAAACATATTTAAATTGTGTGAAGTAGCTTCATCCACCCTGGAAGATCTCCACTTCCTAGAGGGCTCCTTTGATAATATGCAGATCATGGGTGTCCACCTGCTGGGACACCTAGTTATCAGCAATTATTTGTGGGGAGCCCTGGCAGAAGGTGTCTTATTTCTCTGTAAATAGAAATGAAGCATTACACTTTGCCAATCAAATCAATGGACAGGACAGGTCATCCAGAGCAACAGACACTTATTGTAATGGCTCCCCATTCCCGTCAAGAGATGATTATGAACAACAGGGGACTCCCATAATCATTTATCACTGCACTTGGAGAACAATTTAAACCACCAGGGATCACCTACACCAAAGAAAGAGGGCAGAAACTTATCTCTCATGGTAACAAAGAATCAGACATGTTGAAATCCCTTTTCTGGGAGGCCCTCAGACAAGAGATCATTGCCTGATCCAGCCAACTTTTCTCCTATGTGAACGGGAGGGAGATCTATCAAACTGGTGTAAAGTAGAACTGGCTTAGTTGACCATAGCAACCAATCAGATTCCACCTTTCATTTTCCAAAGGAGCTCTGAAAAAGAAAAGGTGAAATCTGATTGGTTGCTATGGGCAACTAAGCCAATTTTCATTGACACAAGTTTTGATCAATCTCCCCCATAACCTCTGTCTAGGCATTGGGAGGCGGTCATTTTGTGACTTACATGCAGCTCTTATTCTTTTGACTAGAAGCCATTCCACCTGCTGGTTCAGCTTACAAAATGGCTGCTGACTACATAGTACAAACGATCCATGTTAGCAATTTTTTTTTACCTTAGACTCCTAAGCTCAAAATGGATCCAGCACTAGAATGGAAATACATTGTGCATGCTGCAGGTTTAGCCATAATTGGCTTGCTTCTCGTGGTCCTTTAGAGACCAATTATCAACTCTGAAACCAAGCAAGGTGGCTGCGTTGCTAGGACGGGGATTCTGAGTATTGGACATCAATGATCCACACGTTTCAAAAAAGAACGGAAAAAAAATTAACTCCTTATAGGCAGGATATGGTTTAGCGGAGCAGTTGCATTGAAAGATTTGATTCATAGGGCTCGTCATGTTACTTAAAGGAGAAGTCAGAAGATAATACTGATCTGTGAGCTGGAACCCATGAAGATTTCAAGGACCATGCTACTGACCTTATGCTGAGAGGCTAGACTTTCTGAACCTCTCAGGTGCTGGTTGGAGACTCTTCTCTCACATAGCTTTTCCAGTGAAGCACGACTGAATATTTGGAAAAAAGTGCCATTGAAATCAACGGTGCTTCTGAAAAAACTATATTTCAAAAATTCTTGACCAATGCCAAAGGGTTTTTAGGCAGAATGCCTTTTGTTGATTTGGATTTAAAGAATCCAATGTCTATCTCACCCTGCATCTAAACACAATGGCCTGGCCAGGGCAGAGTGGCTTTTTGATGGTCTCCTGGCACACAGTGCCTGAGGCACATGCTTAGCCAGCCCCCAGATATGTGCCCTTTACTGAGCCCTGCAGTTTCACTTTGTTTTTAGCGCCTGGATCCTACTGATGGTGGAATATCCCTCTAAGGACTTAGCCTCAGGTATACCAGTACGACAGATGGTACGTGATTTGTAAACCTCTCCCTTTACTGTGTGTTAGTCCTACGTAACAACTGTACAAGATCTTACAAAACATTATGGTTCAGCTATGAGTACTAGGGGGGAGATTTAGCAAAGACTGGTGTGTTATGGCGGTCTTTGATATCTCCTGCGCTGCTGAGGGTGCGCCTAATTTATTTATGACATGGCTCAGACCTCGTCATAAATTAGGCGCATTCTCTAGCAGTCCGTGCTCCTAGACAGAGATTAAGATAAATTAAGATAAATTGGCCCACCCCCTACCATGCCACACCCCCTTTTCCAAAAGTGGCGGGGGTGACGTAGAAACGCTACTTGCGACAATAATTTGGGGTTTGCGACTTTTTTAAGCCAGAAAAGTGTTGTGGGGGGTAATGATATATTCCCCCAATGTCTTCTGAAGGGAGTCAACGCTAAAGGCACGTCACATAGATTTGTCATTGATTCCCATTATTAAAAAAAAATGTGTACCGTGGTTACTATGTTTTTTAATGCTCTATAAAATGCTATACATATGGATAACATCTTTTGGCTTATGTTGGGTCCATACAAGTCTATGGATATGTTTACTGTTTGCATCAAAACCATTTCCAAGGGTACATGCAGTGAAAGCAGTATGATCAGACCCTAAGGGTACCTGCACACAGTGCGGATTTGTATGCTGAAAATGCCCATGAAAACAGCATCAAAAATTTGATAAAAATACATAAATCCTTGCTGTTTTTGTGTGGATCTTTGGTGTATTTTAACACCCTCAGTGATAACTACAGGGAAAGCAAATTACATCAGACGTGGAGCCACACAAATAATTGACATGCTGCAGAATTTAAAAGCCGCACTACAGGTGCTTACATACAAAATGTGTAATGTGTGATTTGACAAATCTCATTCACATTGCCGGTACTGTATCACGTTGTGGATTTTCTTCACAAAAATCAGTGCGAAAAAATTCCGGTGTAATATGCACCTTTCCTCAACATTTAATTGGTAAGGGTCTGAGACCCCACACCCCCACAGTTCAGCTGCTCTGTGCGGCCTCTGGCGATAGAACTAGCTCCTGAATGTAACAGGAAGCACTGCTCCGTTCAAAGTTTAGTGGCCATGCTGGGTTACTGCAGCCTAGCTCCGATTTAAGTGAATGGTAGCTGAGCTGCAGTAACCCGGCACAGCCACTACACTTAGAACGGAGCTCTGCTTCCTGCTCCATTCAAAATGCTAATTCCAGTGTAGGGTGCAGCTAATCGGCGGGGGTGTGGGATGTCAGACCCTCACTGATTGAAAACTGATGACCTCTTCTTAGGATAGGTCAGCAATTTCAGGAGCCTGGAAAACCTCTTTAAGGCCCCCATACATATTAGTGTATTATCAGCCGAATCTACTATTTGGACCACTATCTAATTTGTATGGGGAACTCTTGATGGTCCCTTGACAAATGATGTCAGGGAGAGAAGGACTGTTACCTGATCCTTTTGTTCTGCCATTGCCACACTGGAAACACATACGTGCGTGCCAGATCCGAGTATGTGTGTGTATGGGGGAGTTGGAAGGATAGCTGTCAAAGGAGCGAATGTTCAGCCAACAGCTACTTAAAGAGTATGGCCACCTTCAGATGGCCAGGAAATTACTTGGAATAGACTTTCAAGGAGATCACAGTCTTGGAAGTAATAAAATCTCACAACTTCTTTGGCTAGAATCTGATAGGTTAGGGCTACATGAAGACTGCTTCAGCTGAAGTCCAAAGCAATAACCAAGTTGCGGACTGCAGATGTCCATTGATATCATTCCTGTACATACAGGCAACAAGATCGTTCCTGTAATAAGGGTGACCTATATTACAAAATCATCTTGGCAGCTGTACAGGCAGGATCGCGTATGTGCGGAGAATGGTTCTGATGCAGAGCTTATCATCTTTCTGTGTAGTTACTTGGCGGGCCTGGAGGCATGAAAGGTTTTGGACAGAGCCACTCAGAACAGAGAGCTGGAATCCTGAAAAAAACTAGTTTCACTTCTCCACCCGAGCTTAGAGTTGACATGTCCTGAGCTGCTCGCCAAGAACTTCAGCTTAGCACCAGCACATTCAGCTGCAGTTCTGCAATTTTGGGGCCTCTTTCAATATGTGTAGGAGCAAAGCTAGCAATCATCCACGCTCAGTTCTTCCCTTTGATCCAGTAAATTAACTTGATGTTACGGATTCTACAGTCTGGACATGAAAATGCTTTATGTTTACTTAGCTCTAGTCAACTAAGAGCCCTATTCTCATAATTAGCCTGTATAACGTCACAGAGCATGTAATCTGCTGTAGTGTCACCAAGGTGACCCTTTAAAGAAGAATATTACAGGAGCAGTTCCGTCCTCCTGGTAGCCAAAACAGCACCAAGAATATTGTGCCATCTGGCTGGTAGAAGTGAGCAACAAAGAATATAGTGCCAGGTTAAGTCAAACATCATCTGTTGAGCAAGAGTCGGGAGCTACCCAAACGCTAAAAACGTCTGACAATACCGCAATGTGTATGGGGGCTTTTAGAACCACCTACAGGGTGAATACTACTTCTGTGATGTCATAGTTGATATAAGGTCGATGGGAAGGACGTTTGCACCCAATGGATAAAGGGGTTCTCCGGGAATTAAGAAAATGAAAATACTTAAATACTGAAGTACAGAGAGGAGGTGGGGATGTGGATGATGAGCAGCAGCACTTGTATTTAGTCTCTATTACCACAGCCCCACATTACCATAGTCTGTCCTGTTCGTCCTCTGTACTTCATGTCTTCTCAGAACTCCATTACTACAGAGATTCAGCAGAAGATCATATGAAACTGTAATCCCTGAGAAGCAGAGAGGAGGCTGTGGCAGCTCTTTAGCTCAGTGCTCTGAAGTAACTTGTCCTGCTGTGTGATTAGGACAGGTTTTATGTGCACTAACAGGACGGCAGCCATTTTATTTCTCCTAATGATTGCTCCCTAGACAAAACAAGCCATTATAACTAATGAAAGGTATTTGGGAATATGTTTATAATAAAGTGATATTTAAGTATTTTAATTTTATTAATTCCCGGAGAAGCCCTTTAAGTGCACATCTGTGATTAGATTCCTGATTCTGTATATGTTGAACACTGCCACGCCCGACAGTTCCCTTTCACTATAATTGTGTGTTGGGTGTCCAGCGTGAATACTGACATTTTGACAATATACTGCTGTATGCAGTGGTATTTCATAATTTCCCTTTAGGGTCTATGGCTAATCCGCCCCTGACTAGATGATTATTATAAGCAGTGAAAACAGGATTACAATCACAAGAATGCGAGAAGACTTTTCAGAGAGCTAATTTTTTTACTCTCACTTTTCCACAATTGAATTCAATCTTGGTTTAACCACAAGGAGTAAGGCTTCTACGTAAAGATCAATAGATGTCAGATACATACACAAGGTGAATTGAGGCTACTTTCACACTTGTGTTAATAATTCCAGTATTGAGATCCGGCAGAGAATCGCTATACCAGAATTAAACGGATCCGTTTTGATTTTGCACATCATAATGCATCCGTTCCGTTAGGACGCGGTTGTGTGAAATCAAAACGGAAAAAAACAGATCCATCTTTATATACATTGAAAGTCAATGGATGACGGATCCGGTTTCTTCATGCTCCATAAAAAATGGATCTGTTAACATTGACTTACATTGTTTTCAGTGCTGGATCCATTTTTTCCCGTTTTTATGACTGGACACCACAGCTTGCAGCAGTTTTGTGTCCGGTCACAAAACAGAATGCTGCCGGAACGGAAGACATCCTGATGCATCCTGAACGGATCTCTTTCCATTCAAAATGCATGAGGACTAAATGGGAATGTTTTTTTATGGTATTGAGATCCTCTGCCGAATCTAAATACCGGAAAACAACAACGCAAGTGTGAAAGTAGCCTTAGACGAACAGGTATTTGTTACAGCTTGAATGCTGACGACTCACGTTGGACGATGATCGTGCAGTGTAAATGTACACAACAACTGAATGTACTGAAAACGATCAATGCTTGTAAAATCGTTTATATGAATGAATAAATTATCATTTATTGTTATTGAGTTGTGGTATGGGACGGCAAATCATCTGATGTAAACGTGTAAAAACAGGCGTGTTTTATGCAAATCGTTGCTGTCTAAATAGGTGAACAATCCTCCATGGGGTTATCCCATGACTAATGTAAAAAAACAAAAAATCAGACATCATATAGTACATGACAATATCTTTCTAACAAATTCAGAACCAGCCCTGTACCTCATGGATCCAGAGATCTCCTCATTCATTGCTCTGCTAGATTTATCAAGCTACATCTCAAGGGGCGTGTCTTTTCAGCTGCAGCTCAGGAGGCGTGTCTCAGATCTGCCTATCACAGCTCAGGAGGCAGTGGAAGGATGAAACTGAGCATGTGCGACTGTCTCTGTTAGCAGGACAAAAAAAATAAGAAAAAAAACAACAGCAGGTGGCGCTATACAGATATATTTTATTGAATAACTCAGTGGCTATGCAAAAAATTTTATTACATGCAATTACAAAATTATTCAGATCTAGGTGCTGGTTTGAAAACTGTAGAATATTTTTTTGTGGGACAACGCTTAAGCGATCGCATGAGAACAAATTTGTACACTATAATCTTTGCCATTGGCTTTAGATCTCTAAATGTGGTTGTGTCATTAATCGCCGACACGATTATCCAGTCATCTAAATGTGACTATTGTGACACAGTAAAAGGTCTGGTGTGGAAAGGAAGGTATTTTCCTCCCAGCATGTGCTGCTGGACTGATTGTCACCCAGGTGAGGTCAAGCACCAAACCAGATCTCATATGCCGGTCCGGGCTTTGCTGACAGCTGAATGTCTTAAAAGGCTGGACGGCAGTAGGGGTGTGTGAGGGCTGTGGCTGGATGTCGGCTTGTGGCCTGTCTGAGAGGACAGGTCGGCGAACAATTGAACTTGTCTCTCTTCTGTGTTACCCGCAGCACTGTGTGAATTAAAGACCAGGACAGGACCTTCTTAAGCAGTACCCGCGGCATGGTGTGAATTAAGCACCAGGACTTAAAACCTAAGGTGATTTTTGTTTTTGTTAACCTGCCTTGTGTGAATAAACGCTGAACTTGTGTTTAAGAACTGTTTTGTGCCTCAGTACTGCTTCCGCTTAGGCCTCATGCACACGATCGTATGTATTTTGCGGTTCGCAAAAAACGGATCTGCAAAAAATACGGTTGACATCCATGTGCATTCTGTATTTTGCGGAACGGATCAGCTGGCCCCTAATAGAACAGTACTATCCCTGTCTGTAATGTGGACAATAATAGGACATGTTCTATTTTTTTTTGCGGAACGGAAATACGGACATACGGAAATGGAATGCAGACGGAGTACCTTCCGTTTTCTTTTGCGGACCCATTGAAATGAATGGTTCCGTATACGGTCCGCAAAAAAAAAAAACGGAACAGACACGAAATGAAAATATGTTCGTGTGCACGAGGTCTTACCCTGCCTACCAGAGCGAATCCCCACACTATACATAGATAATACAAGTGTGTACATTGTATGTTCAAACCCTAGATTTGACATTTCGACACACGATAGCATTCAGTCCCAACGCAAATCAAAGGGCACCTGCCACATGGATTTCCTTTCATGCATACATTTGTCTATAATTTGGCAGGCAAATGGCCAGTGCAAACTGCCATAATTCATGCACCTATTTGAATGCCCTATGTAAATCCCTGTCTGAGAGAGCGATGATCTCCCGCTACAGATGTTGGTACATTGCAGGTTTGTTGTATTTGACTTTTAACATTCAAACTAATATGGGAGAAGCAGAATTGACTTGATGTTCTTTGCTATTTTTTATATACAATCCTATGGGAACAGCATTACACAGTGTATATAGTGCGCAAACGATGGCTGGAAACTAACAAGAACTGATCTGTTCAGGGGTGAATCAGGTGTAAGGTGCCATGAACTTGGCTTTGTTACAGATCTGGGTGGGGGGGGGGTATATTCGGAGCCAAAGACGAGGATCTTGACTAACAGGACAAGATCCAATCTTTGGATTTGTCACTAAACATATGCAGATAGTACAGTATGTCAGCATGCCGTGTATCCCAGAGAAAAGCCTCATGCACACGATCAAATCTGTTTGGGGGTCCACAAACTGTCAATCTGCAAAACATGGATCCCGCAATTTTTTTTCAACCCCACTAGAAATGTCCTATCCTTGTCCACAAATCGGATAAGAATAAGACACGTTCTATCTTTTTTGTGGGGCCTCGGAATGGACATACAGATGCGGACGGCATACAGTGTGTTGTGCGCATCTTTCGCGGCCCCACAGGAATGATTGACTTGACACCCGATCCACAAAAAATACAGCCGTGTGCATGAGGCCTAATGAAGCTTGTATGTCCTAAGTAATTCCACTATCCTGAATGGCAGAGTTAGGGCTCATGCACACGAATGTATTTTCTTTCCGTGTCCGTACTGGTCTATTAGGGGCCAGCTGTTCCGTTCCGCAAAATACGGAATGCACACGGATATCATCCGTATTTTTTGCACATCCATTTTTTGTGGATGGCCAAATACATACGGTCGTGTGCATGAGCCCTAATCCAAAGTAAACCAAGTAAGGTATGGCTCACATCACATCCATCAGAAGAACAGAAAAATAAAGAAAAGAATTGATCCTGTAGTACTTTTTTTTCTGTCTTAAAAAAAAAACGGATCTCAGAAGGAAATGGCTGAAATGGATGCCAAATGTGCATAACTGATGCTCAGGTTTAGTTTTTTTACAGGATCCGTTTTTTTGATGGATCAGAAGAACGGAACAATAATAGCTATTGTCCGCATTACGGACAAGGATAGGACTGTTCTATTAGGGGCCAGCTGTTCCGTTCCGCAAAATACGGAATGAACACGGATGTCATCCGGATTTTTTGCGTATACGTTTTTTGTGGAATGCAAAATACATATGGTCGTGTGCAAGAGGCCTAAGCCTTTATTGAGGCTTTAGTGAAAAAATACATGGCCAAACTCTAGGTCAAACTACTGTCCCTTTATCAAGCCTATTCAGTGTGGATCATGGTCTAATGTTTGGAGCTCGGCAATTTTAGGTTTGATAAAGGATAATGCTCAATTACTGCATCATTTAAAGGGTGTGCTGTCCTATTGGGGTCTGTTCACATGGTGAAAAACAAACGTCAGAAATATGTATTTGTTGCAGATAAATTTGTAGTTTGAATGCTGTAGATCTGACCACAGATTAGCCCCATTTTCACACAAAAACTGTTCCAGCAAAGGACATGTTCATCCTTTCTTGGTGCAATTTTGAAATCCAAGCAGAAATATTCTGTCGCTTTATGAAGGCCCCAGCGCAGATTACCAGCGAGGATCCATGGCACCTGGAATAAACATGGTTTTAGGCATGGGATTCAGCCAGCTCCCTCCAGTTCTCCAGATCCGGTTGTTAAAATTACAACTGGATCTGAGAACTGTGTTACCGGCTGAGTCCCGATCCGCTGCTCTGGTGGTGGCAGCTGGAGATGTTCTCTTCAATTGCTTCACGTGCCGCTGATAGTTTAGCTCCTCAGTTGGGTGATATGTGTGTGTCTATATGGTTTATTTATGTATGTGTACCATGTGTATGTGTTGTGACACAGTGAAGGGTATGGTCTAGGAGGACAGGCATTTTCTTCCCAGTGTGTGCTGCTGGGCTGATTTGCAGCCAGGTGGGGTCAAACACCGGACTGGATTTTAAGTGCCGGTCCGGGTTTTGACAACACCTAGCTGTCCGTAAAAGACAGCTGGGCTCAGCAGCAAGGTGTCTCTGTTTTGGGATCTGAGGCATGGTGCTGTGCTAGAGGGTTGAGAGCCACATGCAGGGAAACAGGCCCCCTAAAGCCTGTTGTGGACCGCTGGAGAGTGTACCGCTAATAAGGTGATTATTTTGTTCTGTGGACATTCCTTTGTGTGAACTAACACTAAGACTGAAAGATGTCGCTTTGTTTTTGCCTTGTGTGTGAATAAACACTGAAATTTTGCTTTACAAAAAGTTTTTTTGCCTCTGTTCTGCGTCCGCTTACCCTGCCTACAAGAGCGAATCCCCACAGTGTGTAGTGTATATATATATATGGTGTACGTATATATGTAAACATGTGTCGTGATGCTGCGTGTCCGCCGTTGAGTAGGAAACCTGTTGTTAAAAATTTGAATCCCACCCTTGCACGGTTTCCCCACAGAATATACACTCACCTAAAAAATTATTAGGAACACCATACTAATACGGTGTTGGACCCCCTTTTGCCTTCAGAACTGCCTTAATTCTACATGGCATTCATTCAACAAGGTGCTGATAGCATTCTTTAGAAATGTTGGCCCATATTGATAGGATAGCATCTTGCAGTTGATGGAGATTTGAGGGATGCACATCCAGGGCACGAAGCTCCCGTTCCACCACATCCCAAAGATGCTCTATTGGGTTGAGATCTGGTGACTGTGGGGGCCATTTTAGTACAGTGAACTCATTGTCATGTTCAAGAAACCAATTTGAAATGATTCGAGCTTTGTGACATGGTGCATTATCCTGCTGGAAGTAGCCATCAGAGGATGGATACATGTTCTCATTCTGTTTATGCCAAATTTGGACTCTACCATTTGAATGTCTCAACAGAAATCGAGACTCATCAGACCAGGCAACATTTTTCCAGTCTTCAACAGTCCAATTTTGGTGAGCTCGTGCAAATTGTAGCCTCTTTTTCCTATTTGTAGTGGAGATGAGTGGTACCCAGTGCGGTCTTCTGCTGTTGTAGCCCATCCGCCTCAAGGTTGTGCGTGTTGTGGCTTCACAAATGCTTTGCTGCATACCTCGGTTGTAACGAGTGGTTATTTCAGTCAACGTTGCTCTTCTATCAGCTTCAATCAGTCGGCCCATTCTCCTCTGACCTCTAGCATCCACAAGGCATTTTTGCCCACAGGACTGCCGCATACTGGATGTTTTTCCCTTTTCACACCATTCTTTGTAAACCCTAGAAATGGTTGTGCGTGAAAATCCCAGTAACTGAGCAGATTGTGAAATACTCAGACCGGCCCGTCTGGCACCAACAACCATGCCACGCTCAAAATTGCTTAAATCACCTTTCTTTCCCATTCTGACATTCAGTTTGGAGTTCAGGAGATTGTCTTGACCAGGACCACCCCCCTAAATGCATTGAAGCAACTGCCATGTGATTGGTTGACTAGATAATTGCATTAATGAGAAATAGAACAGGTGTTCCTAATAATTCTTTACGTGAGTGTATATACACATGGAAAATGCTCAGTTTGAACATGTCCATAGGAGTATTTTGACTCTAAATATATGCCTATTTGATGGTGCCGTAATATGGTCATGTACAAGGAGCCTGTGTATTATTAGTGACTCCACTATCATGCCTGTGTAATACATCAGACCCAGGATAGATTTCCGTCCAAGGAAACATTGATTTACTGACAAGAAAGGCTTCACACAAAGTATTAGACCATTGTACAGTCCTGATCAAAAGTTTAAGACCACTTGAAAAATGGCAAAAAATCACATTTAGCATGGCTGGATCTTAACAAGGTTCCAAGTAGAGCTTCAACATGCAACAAGAAGAAATGGGAGCGAGACAAAACATTTTTTGAGCATTCAGTTTATTCTTTGTTTTCATTAAATTGAAACAGGCTATTTTTCAGCTGATCAAAAGTTTAGGACCACATGCCTTTTAAAAGGCCAAATCTGTGCAGATGTGGATTCATTGTCATTTTCTGTCAGGTAGTCACACGTTGTGATGGCAAAGGCCAAAAAACTCTCCCTTTTTGAACGTGGTCGGGTTGTTGAACTGCATAAGCAGGGTCTCTCACAGCGCGCCATCGCTGCCGAGGTGGGACGCAGTAAGACAGTCATTTGGAATTTCTTAAATGATCCTGAGGGTTATGGAACAAAAAAGTCAAGTGGACGACCCCAAAAAATTTCATCAGCACTGAGCCGGAGGATCCAATTGGCTGTTCAAGACACTGGACGATCTTCGACCCAAATTAAGGCCCTTACTGATGCTGACTGCAGCCCCATAACCATCAGACGGCATCTGAGACTGAATTGCTTCAAAAACAAAAAACGTCTTCAAAGACCTCGTCTCTTTGAACGCCACAGAACTGCTCGTTTGGACTTTGCAAGAGAGCACCAAACATGGGACATTCAAAAGGTGGAAGAAAGTTTTATTCTCTGAGAAAAAATTTAACCTTGATGGTTTCCAACGTTACTGGAATGACAAGCAGATCCCACCTGAGATGTTTTCTACGCGACACAGTGGAGGGGGCGCCATAATGGTCCGGGGTGCTTTTTCCTTCAGTGGAACAATGGAACTTCAGGAAGTGCAGGGGCGTCAAACGGCCGCTGGCTATGTCCAGATGTTGCAGAGAGCATTCCTCATGACTGAGGGCCCTTGTCTGTGTGGTAACGACTGGGTTTTTCAACAGGACAACGCTACAGCACACAATGCCTGCAGGACAAGGGACTTCTTCCAGGAGAATAACATCACTCTTTTGGCCCATCCTGCGTGTTCCCCTGATCTAAATCCAATTGAGAACCTTTGGGGATGGATGGCAAGGGAAGTTTACAAAAATGGAAAACTGTTCCAGACAGTAGATGGCCTTCATGCGGCCGTCTTCACCACTTGGAGAAATGTTCCCACTCACCTCATGGAAACGCTTGCATCAAGCATGCCATAACGAATTTTTGAAGTGATAAACAATAACGGCGGAGCTACTCATTACTGAGTTCATGTTTGGAGGTTGGATTTCTGTTTTGGGGGGGGGGTTTCTTTTTTTTTTGGAGGTGTGGTCCTAAACTTTTGATCAGCTGAAAAACAGCCTGTTTCAGTTTCTTCGTTGTTTTCATTAAATTGAATGCTCAAAAAATGTTTTGTCTCACTCCCATTTTTTCTTGTTGCATGTTGAAGCACTATTCGGAACCTTGTTAAGATCCAGCCATGCTAAATATAATTTTTTGCCATTTTTCAAGTTGTCTTAAACTTTTGATCAGGACTGTATAAGTTTTCATTATACGAACGTTTATAATGCAAGACGCATAGTGATAGTCACTTGCCCACATTTACTAGTGTATTTTACAGTGGTCAGAGTGGAGACAGTCGCTGCCGAGATTGTGCCAAACTTATTGAAAAGAACCGTTCACCCTCTGCAAGCCTATGAAGCACACTAATATATGTAGATCTCCTGCCCTCAACCTCAGATTGGTAATGTGCATGTTGATATTCACCCTTGTTCCCCCTCTGTGCGCCCACAAACTGCCCTTGGAGGCATTGATGGGACTTCTCCTGCAGTCCTCTCCATTATCTGCTCACGAGTACAGGGCCGGTTTGCAGGAGCACCGCAGCGGAATAGGAGTCCGATCTATACATGTTTTACTGTACTGTCCAGAATTATTCCACAGGAGCATCTACAGTCAAGTCCATAAAAATTGGGACATCGACACAATTCTAACATTTTTGGCTCTAGACACAACCACAATGGATTTGAAATGAAACGAACAAGATGTGCTTTAACTGCAGACCGTCAGCTTTAATTTGAGGATATTTACATCCAAATCAGGTGAACGGTGTAGGAATTACAACAGTTTGCATATGTGCCTCCACTTGTTAAGGAACCAAAAGTAATGGGACAGAATAATAATCATAAATCAAACTTTCACTTTTTAATACTTGGTTCCAAATCCTTTGCAGTCAATTACAGCCTGAAGTCTGGAACGCATAGACATCACCAGATGCTGGGTTTTATCCCTGGTGATGCTCTGCCAGGCCTCTACTGCAACTGTCCAGTTCCTACTTGTTCTTGGGGCATTTTCCCTTCAGTTTTGTCTTTAGCAAGTGAAATGCATGCTCAATCGGATTCAGGTTAGGTGATTGACTTTGCATAACTTTCAACTTCGTTCCCTTAAAAAACGCCTTGGTTGCTTTTGCAGTATGCTTTGGGTCATTGTCTATCTGCACTGTGAAGCGCTGTCCAATGGGTTCTGAAGCATTTGGCTGAATATGAGCAGATAATATTGCTCTAAACACTTCAGAATTCATCCTGCTGCTTTTGTCAGCAGTCACATCATCAATAAATACAAGAGAACCAGTTCCATTGGCAGACATACATGCCCACCACCATGCTTCACTGATGAGGTGGTATGCTTAGGATCATGAGCAGTTCCTTTCCTTCTCCATACTCTTCTCTTCCCATCACTCTGGTACAAGTTGATTTTGGTCTCATCTGTCCATAGGATGTTGTTCCAGAACTGTTAAGGATTTTTTAGATGTCGTTTGGCCAACTCTAATCTGGCCTTCCTGTTTTTGAGGCTCACCAATAGTTTACATCTTGTGGTGAACCCTCTGTATTCACTCTGGTGAAGTCTTCTCTTGATTGTTGACTTTGACACACATACACCTACCTCCTGGAGAGTATTCTTGATCTGGCCAACTGTTGTGAAGGGTGTTTTCTTCACCAGGGAAAGAATTCTTCGGTCATCCACCACAGTTGTTTTCCACGGTCTTCTGGGTCTTTTGGTGTTGCTGAGCTCACCGGCGCGTTCCTCCTTTTTAAGAATGTTCCAAACAGTTGTTTTGGCCACATCTAATGTTTTTGCTATCTCTCTGATGGGTTTGTTGTGCTTTTTCAGCCTAATGATGGCTTGCTTCACTGATAGTGACAGCTCTTTGGATCTCATCTTGAGAGTTGACAGCAATAGATTCCAAATGCAAATAGCGCACTTGAAATGAACTCTGGACCTTTTATCTGCTCATTGTAATTGGGATAATGAGGGAATAACACACACCTGGCCATGGGACAGCTGAGAAGCCAATTGTCCCATTACTTTTGGTCCCCTAACAAGTGGGAGGCACATATGCAAACTATTGTAATTCCTACACCGTTCATCTGATTTGGATGTAAATACCCTCAAATTAAAGCTGACAGTCTGCAGTTAAAGCACATCTTGTTCGTTTAATTTCAAATCTATTGTGGTGGTGTATAGAGCCAAAATGTTAGAATTGTGTCAATGTCCTAATATTTATGGACCTGAATGTATGGCCTATAAGTCTCCTCATGCTGACTAAGATGCTCGCTCCCCAAGGAGAGGTAGTACCCCCCCAAATTCTGACTTTGCCTCTCACCCAGTTAAGCCAGTACTCTCTGCCCTGCACTGATGAGGGTCAATCACCCCGAAACAGCTGTCTGCAGATAAGGTGATGACTTATTTAATATCCTAGTCATGTCTCAAGGCCTATGTAAAGGGTCGAACATTGACTTATAGGATAGCTGCCTTATATCTGGTGGCATTAGAGGCACAGCTTGTTAAGATCTCATTTGCATCCCTTTCTTCCCAGAGTTCCAGAGGAGCAGGTATGGCCTTTAAGTCTCCTCATGCCGACTAAGGCACTCTCGTAGAGGTAGTACCCCACAAATCATGTATTGTCCTTCACAGGGTTTGCAGGTGACAGATTCCCTTTAAAATGTGGAAGTATTTACGGTACATAAATTTGGGGCATTTTGACCTCTCAGGCAAAAATTATTTTTACACTTGCTGTGGGGAAGAGTAGATTTATGCCAAAACTGCACAATTTCCCTTACTCCAGTTAATAAATGTGTCCTAAACTAAAAGTCCCTTTTCACAGGCCAATTTTGCAGGTGATTGTCAGGAAGGAAACGTTCCTTCCCAGCATTTGCCTGCTTGTTGGCAGAGGAGACCTCTACCTTTTACATGCAGCGATCTCCTCCACAGTATGGGGAGCAGTGATCACCAATGCCATTACTTTTCCCCATACTGACTCCTTGTTTGCCGGCAGCAGATACTATTCACACAGAACGATCTGCTGCCGGCAAACGACGATTTATGACCACCTGAATGATACGATTACCCAATAAACGAGTGTTTCGCTCGTTCATCAGGTAATCGGCAGCATTTTTACACCGCCAGATAATCGCTAATGAGCGTTCCTATGAACACTTGATAGTGATCATCTGGCCGAGAATCGGCTCATGTAAAGAGCTTTTCTCGTCACTTCACAAATTTTACAAGTGAGGAGAAAGGTCACAAAGATTTCTCAAATCTGGTGCAAGTTCTGGTAAATTTTACTGCAAAACCTGTCATAAGCACAATGAGAAGTGTGGCCCGGTGACCTCTCTGTTGTTTTAGATGCGGTGGTCACTTGATTTTCAGTTTGTAGAGAAGCTATTTGGTTATGTGTCGGGAAGCTGAACGTTTGATAGAACTTTTATTTCTGCTAGTGAATAACCTTTTCTATTATTTGTTCAGTGCTTTGTGTAACTCTTTAGGGCAGGAAATCGGTTAGTCCTAGAACCGGTATGTCATGTTTTTCCACTAGATCAGGCCTACTGGGTTAACCGAAAATAGAAAAGCTGGATTAGGCTTGGGATCAGGCTGTTAAAACTGAATAGTCCCATATATCTAGATAACTTCAGACAGGTTCAGCAAGCGATGGCTCCGAATCTTATCTTTCAGGTTTTCCTGGTGGAGGAAGAAGCGAAAGTATAATATAAATCCTGGAAATTCCTCCTGGACTACATTATCAGAGGTTTAAGACTTGGAAGGATTATAGAAGCCAATAGCTTATACTGCTGCAAATCAGACTAATTAAAGTATTTATTTGCTCATTATCCAACTTAATCTAATTTCTGCAGATTACTCCTTTTATTTGAAATGCGCAGTGCTGTAAAAAGTCTGTGCTCATTTCCTTATTTTATAAGGTATTTGTCACCAGGGCCACCATCAGGAATTTCTAGGCCCCATAAAAAAAAATTAAAAAAAAGAATGGCATTATGTGCCTGCATTTGTATGGAGCGGGCCTCTGCAGTGAGCCCACGCCATACGCGGCTGTATCATAACCGGGCGCAATGACAGGGAAAGGCGATTGAGCCGCCCCTATCATTTATAGGAGAAGGGATCAAAAAGATTATTTAAAAAAGTGTAAAAAATCAAAACAAAAACACTATATTAAAAATTTTAATCACCCCCCTTTCCCAATTTTACATATAAAAATATATAAACACACAAAAAAAAAAAGTTTTGCCGCGTCCAAAAATTTCTGAACTATCAAAATCAAAAAAAAAATTCCTGTGCGGTAAATGCCGTAATGGAAATTTTTTTATAACACACTTTGTACTTTCGAGTAATTTTCTAGATAAGTAAATATATGAAAACCTACCTCCACCCCCAGTATTCCCCCTCTCTTGCCCTTACTCACTCCGGCAATGGTTCGTCTCTTTACCCTATACTCTTAGATCACAATGTGGTTATGAGACATCCAGTTACTCCATAGCTTGTCAAACTTATGTGGGGCAACCTTTTTTTTAGAAATATAGCTTTTTTTTTTTTATACACCAGCATGTTATTAACTTTTAAGTGGAATTCCTCAAGTGACGGAGGACTGGCCTGTATCCAGTGTAAGGCAATCAGTTTCCTGGCTACATACAAGAGCCATCCCAATGTCACCTTTATAGCCTGGTCCGTCCCTACCTTCGAGACATAACCCAATATACATATTTTGGGGTCTCTATCTACTCTTACGGAAAATACTTGGCGTATAATTTCTAATATACCATTCCCCACCCAATACTCGTCTAATCTCTGACAGTGCCACATCATGTGAAGCAGATCGTCCGGTTCCGAAAAGCATCTTGGACACTTTGCATTGTTTCTGACACCAATGTGCTGTATATTAGCGTTTTGTATAGTCTATGAATAATGAAAAGTTGGGATAGTTTCCCCTGTTCACTCAATGATACCTGCGATATCTCCCCCACATCTCTCTCCCATTTCTTCATCTGTGTGAGGGTCCATTCACACGTCCGCAAAATGGGTCCGCATCCGTTCTGCAATTTTGCGGAACGGGTGCAGACCCATTAATTTTCAATGGGGCCGGAACGTGCTGTTTGCATCCGCATTTGCGGATCCGCAATTCCGCATCCGTGCTTCCGTTTCCACACAAAAATAGAACATGTCCTATTATTGTCCACAATTACAGACAAGATTAGGCATTTTCTATTATAGTGCCGGCGATGTGCGGTCCGCAAATTGCGGAATGCACATTGCCGGTGTCTATGTTTTGCGGATCCGCAATTTGCAGCTTCGCAAAACACTTAGGGACGTGTGAATGGACCCTTAATGGGTGGGAAATCAGGAATTTATCCAGCAGCATTGTGTAAAGCATAGATATCAGGCCTCTCTTATTCCCCCCTGAAAGCACAAATTTTTGGGCTGTCTCTATTTTAATAATACTAGTGCCTTTTTTAATCGTAGTGTCATATGCATGACCCAATTGGAGATATCGGTAGAAACTTGTGCGCGGGATTTGAAATACCTCCGGTATATCCGTGAAGGATTTAAACACCCCATTATCTAATACAGGGATGCCCAACCTGCGGCCTTCCAGCTGTTGCAAAACTACAACTCCCACCATGCCCTTCTGTAGGCTGTCCGGGAATGATGGGAGTTGTAGTTTTGCAACAGCTGGAGGGCCGCAGGTTGAGCATGCCTGGCCTACAGCTATCAGCCTACAGCAGGGCATAATGGGAGTTGTAGTTTTATAAACGGTTGGAGAGCCGCAGGTTGAGCATCCCTGATCTAATAAATCGCCTATCCTAAGAATCCCCTTGTTCTTCCAATCAATTATTTCTGTCAATGAGAGGAACTCGGGTAGAAGGAAATGTTCCATAGAGGAGCCAATTCACTAGTGCCCGTAACACCTCTCAGTTGCTTAACCTTATTCCACACTTTTCTCATGAGCCCTATCAAGGGAAGGTTTTCCTCCAGAATAGGAATCCCTGCTCCTTCCAGAATCCACATAAGATCTTTCCCAACTAGTGTGTAGTCCGACCAGCCTTTAAAATGACACTGCGCTGCTAAGTAATAGGCCCAAGGATTCGGTACAGCCAACCCCCCCGCCATCTTGGCATACTGCAATGTCTCCAATTTTATCCTAGGCTGCCCCCCCCCCCCCCTCACTAAATCCCTGAAGATGGAATTAATTCTATGTAGTCTACCCAGGGGCAACCAGACGGGGCGTTGTGGAGTATGTATAGGAGTTGAGGCATCATTACCATCTTGAGGAGATTAACTCTTCCCACTACTGATAGAAACCACTTACACCATGCTCTAATCTTCACTAAAAATTTCACTTACAGGAATTTAACTCCTCAAAGTGAATCCCTAAATACTTAATACTCTCAACACATGGGATATTGTTAGCGATTGCCGTGGCAGACGCAGCCTGTCCATCAATGGGCATCAAACGACGATTTTTGCCAGTAAGGCCCGACAACCTACTAAACTGGTCTATAAGAGACATAGTGGCCGACAGGGAAGTTGACATATCTCCCAGAAATAGTAGAATATCAGCAGCATACAGGGCAGTTTTTTATTATGTACCAACCAATGTCAGAGGATTTTCGCACTGCTGCTGCCAAGGGCTCTATGGCTATTGTAAACAGTAGGGGCGACAGCGGGCATCCCTGTAATTGTCCTGCGCTTCTCTCAGTGCCCTGGTGGTAGGCTGTGATGGTGCTGCCCCAAAGGCCTCCTCCGCATCAGCCACAGCTTTATGAGTCCTAACATCTGCCTCCCTAGACCGAGTTTTGTGTGTACTAATGGACTTAAATCAAAAGCCCCCTCAAGTAAGCGTTCACGGCCTCCCACACTGCATGTGGATACGCTGTACCCAGGGGTGTAGCTAATGGCTCATGGGCCCTGGTGCAAGAGTTCAGCTTGGGGGCCCCCCTTCCCTCAGTGCTTTGTGGCCAAGGGCAGGAAGCACAGAGCCTTCGTGCTGCCCGAGGCTACAATTGAAACGTGCCCTGCCCCCATGCCAAATTCTTGATTTAACCCCCTTCTCTTGAGCCAGAGGTGTAACTTGACCAGCATGGATTTTCTATAATACTGGTGTCTTCTTATGTACCACAAAGATCTTTGGGCCCCTCAGGCTCCTGGGCCCGGTAGCAACTGCTACCTCTGCACCCCCTATAGCTACGCCCCTGGCTGTACCAGCATAAAGTACTCCTGTAGGGTATCATTCATGTTTGTCAGATCCCCCAGAATCTGCAGCCAAATTGCATTACATTTCCACATTTTCGGCCCCCCACAGACAAGTCCAAATCCACCTTCTATCTTAGCTGATCGGAGGACTGGACCATCGGAAACATTGCAGCATTCGCAAGGGCCAGATCTATTCGGCACAGACTATGATATGTGGACGAGCTGCAGGAATATTTACGCTCTGCAGGAGGCCGCACCCTCCATACATCTACCAGACCTACCGCTTTCATAATGTTACATAACGCAGAGCTTCCCGGTGATCTCCCAGTTCCTTCCACCCTGCACCTATGTAGACGTTCATCAGGTGTCCAGGTATAATCCCCAACAAGCAGCCACGGGATTCCCGGATGCTCTGCCATAAAGTCTAATATCGGTGAGATACCGTATGTTTTGCCACCAACATTACTTGAATACCTTCAATGCTGCAGAATACACAGACTGACCTCCCCTCCTCTTCCAGGAACTCTTTATACATTCAAATCTGACATTTTTGTGTACTAATATGCTTATATGGAATGCCATGAAAAGACCGCGTGCGCCGAGTATCTTACCCATGACTTCCGTAGCCAATGTACTGTGCTTTTAGTTAGGTGCGTCTCTTGTAAACAGCATGTGGCAGGCTGAAAACGCGTCTTACACACAAACATTATTTTTTCCGTAACGTTTTTTGCGTACCGTATACGGAACCATTTATTTCAATAGAGCCGCAAAAAAAAAAAGGAAGGTAGTCCGTATGCATTCCATTTCCGTTTTTTCCGTTCCGTTCAAAGATAGAACATGTCCTATTAGTCCTCCTGCACACGACCGTATGATTTTGCGGTTCGGTTTAAACGGATCTGTTTGTTTCCGTTTTTGTTCTGCTTCCGTTCCGTTTTTTCCGTTTGTGATCCGTTTTTTGCATACAATAATGTTTAAACAGTAAGTACATAAAAAAATTGGGCAAAACATTTTCAACAGATGGTTCCGCAAAAACGGAACAGATACGGAATACATACGGATGCATTCTGTTTGCATTCCGTTTTTTTTGCTGAACGATTGACTTGAATGGAGCCACGGAAAGTGATTTGTGGGCAATAACAGGACATGTTCTATCTTTGAACGGAAATACAGAAACGGAATGCATACGGAGTACCTTCCATTGTTTTTGCGGACCCATTGAAGTGAATGGTTCTGCAAAAAAACGGAAATGGAAAAAAAATACGGTCGTGTGCAGGGGACCTTATTGTCCGCATAACGGACAAGGATAGTACTGTTCTCTAAACGGAATGCACACGGACGTCATCCGACTCTTTTTCAGATCAGTTTTTTGTGGACCGCAAAATACTCAAAAAGCTATACGGTCGTGTGCAAGGGGGGGGGGGGGGGGGCCTGGGGTGGTTGTGAGTGGATTTTTTGTTGGTCCGGCAGTAATTGGTTAGTGGGCTTTGTCATAGCGGCCTGGGGCGGTGGGGGGTCCTTGGAGTTGGTGGTTCTGGCGTGATGGGGAGGGAGCCAAAAGGAGGCTCTGGACTCCCCAGGTACTGGTTTAAGGTGGGATATGGCGGGTAGCGGCCCACGTTGGTTGCCCTTGGTTACCGGTTCCTGCCTCTGAGCTGGCGTTCATCGGTTAGAGGTAATTTAACGGAGGGTGGGCCGTTATCCGTCATTTATGTGGCTCCAAGGACCCTCCCCGTGTTATTTTTCTAGGTTATTGGTACGGTTCTTGGGCGTGGTCTTCAGGTGGGAAGGCCTGGGTTTTCTGTATTATTTATGTTATTTATTTGTATTTATATTATTCATAAAAGGCTGCTGTGGCCTTAAAATCCACTTGCTGTGTCTGTCATTATTGGGTTAGGAGCGAGAATTGTGGGGGAGGGGGCGTGGGTGAGCGACTCGACAATACGCCGGTCATGGACAATCTGGTAAAAAGCGAGGAGAGAAAAAAGAAAAAAGTGGAACAGGAAAACACCCCAAGAAGCCGGGTACAACAACAAAAACGTATCGTCCTGGACGCCAACCTCTCAGGTGACCTTGTTTTGCTCTTTCAATTGATTTTCGTGGCAATCCAGCCATTGTGCCGCCTCTACTGGACCGTGTAGATCCCAGGGCCACCACTCTTAATTTAGCCGGAAACAACTGAGAATATTGGATTTGCAGATTTCTGAGTCTCATCTTAACATCCAGGAAACGTGCCCTCCTCTTCTGAACCTCTGTAGAATAGTCCAAGAAGATGGAAATGTTAGCTCCATTAATGACCAGATCTGTATGGTCACGAGATTGCCGTAAGATGGCGTCTCTGTCCTTAAAATGCAGTATTTTAGCCTACCAGGTGGTAGTGGTCTTGTGGGCACCCTGTGAGCCCTTTCCACGGCATAAACTGAGGACAGTCCTGAAACTTCTGATAGATCCACTTTTCTATACAGTATGTGGCATTCACACCTTCCGTCTTTTCTGGGATGCCCACTATTCTGATATTATTGCGGCATGATCTATTCTCTAAATCATCAGCCTTGGCAAATAGGGCAGCAATATCTCTTGCCGTCGACTTAGAAGCAATCTAACCTCATCTTCCATCACCGACACCCTCCTTTCTACCTCTGAGGTTCTCGGCAATTTTATGCATGCCATTTCTTATCGGGGATATATCTTCCCTCAGACATCCCACTTGAATATTGAGTGCTTTGAGGGTGGTGTTGCAGCTGGCAAGTGCCACCATGATATCTTTAAGAGTGGGTTCTTGTTCTGTGGAGGTGTGGTGTGTATGGATTCTCTTGTAGTAGGGGCCTCACAGCCTTTAGCTCCCTCAACCTCTTCATCGGATGATCGCTCCTGCTGGTCAGAGGAGGACATTGTTGCTGCCACTGAGTTCTGGCCCTCAGGCCCTCCTCCTCCACGCTGGCGCCTTGTTGGTTATGATCCACTCTGTGAGATCGTGAGGAGTTCTTCCCCGTCTTTGGCATCCTTGCTGTTTCCTGTCCTCCAGGTATCTTTTTCAGCAGGATGTGTCAGGATGCTGGCAGGAGCGCTCTGAGGTGCGTCTCACTACATGGTGCGGCAGGCCACGTCCCAAAAGGTTTTAATATTTTTTTTTTTGAAAGTAATTAAACAAAATAAAAACTATACAAGTTTGGTATTGCCGCAATCGTATTGAGCCACATAATAAGGAAGTCAGATCATTTTTGGCACACAGTGAATGCCATGATGTCAAAACCCCAAAAACCTTGAGATTGTAACACATCAACAGTGACTGAAGGGACATTGCTTTAACACGGCAGAGAGTCAAAACAGTTTAAAAGAAAAAACTGCCTTTGTTGCCCATAGCAACCAATCACAGCGCAGCTTTCATTTCTTCTAGTGCTCTTTAAAATGAAAGCTGCACTGTGATTGGTTGTCATGGGCATTTATATTTAACATTACATACATCAGTGTTAGGCCTCCTGCACACGGACGTTTTTTTTTCCCGTATCAGGTGATGGATCATGTGATGACCGGAGTGACGTCACCACAGGTCCTTTTCCTACACACAGCTAAGATGAAGACAGAAGGAGATGCCGGGCTGCGCGAGCAAGTGGATTAAGGTGAATAAAATAATTTTTATTTATTTTTTTAACCCCTCCAGTTCTATTGTACTATGCATTCTGTATTCAGAATGCTATTATTTTCCCTCATAACCATGTTATAAGGGAAAATAATAATGATCGGGTCCCCATCCTGATCGTCTCCTAGCAACCGTGCGTGAAAATCGCACCGCATCCGCACTTGCTTGCGGATGCTTGCGATTTTCACGCAGCCCCATTCACTTCTATGGGGCCTGCGTTGCGTGAAAAACGCAGGATATAGAACATGCTGCGATTTTCACGCAACGCACAAGTGATGCGTGAAAATCACCGCTCGTGTGTACAGCCCCATAGAAATGAATGGGTCGGTATTCAGTGCGGGTGCAATGCGTTCAACTCACGCATCGCATCCGCGCGGAATACTCGCCCGTGTGAAAGAGGCCTTAGTGCAAAGTACGTTGATGCAAAATGCACCAAATTAATTAAAGGGGTTGTCCCATTAAAGGGGTTATGCTGTGACTAATGTAGAAAATAAAAATCAGACATCATATAGTACATGACAATAGCTTTCAAACAAAGCAAGGACCAGCCCTGTACCTCACGTGGGTCCAGAGATCTCCACATGAATTGCTCCAATGGTTCTGCTTGATTATCTTCAGCCTGGTAGCTCAGGGGGCATGTCCTTTCTGCTGCAGCTCTCTACCTGTACCTGCCACAGCTGAGAAGCCAACAGAAGATATGGCTGAGCATGTTCGGCCAGCTCGGTGAGACGGACAAAAAATAAGGAAATGAACAAACAGCAGGTTACGTTATACAATTACATTTTAAATTACATGCAGTTACAAAAGTCCAGTGGCCGGACCCACATCAGACACTTATCTTCTCTCCTGTGGATTGGGGATAAATTAATGGGACAGGCCTCTTCATAAATCTAGCATTTCTCCATTTGAACTAGAATTCATAGTTTCTGTAAATTACAGTAAATATGAGGCCACGCCCCTCCATTTAAACCCCGCCCACTTTCCTCTTGATAAGTGGCAAGAACATTTAAAATTCGCAAATCATAGAGCAAATATGGCGCACCATAATATGAAACTCTTTTACCCCACAAGAGAGGCTAGGTGTTAAAAAAACTGCCCTAAATAACTTCTTTATGTGAGGTACAATACACTGAAGACTCAATAAGGCCTCATGCACACGACCGTTGTTTTATTCCGTGTCCGTTGTTCAGTTTTTCGTGATTTTCTGCGGACCCATTGACTTTCCGTGGTTCCAGTCCGCAAAAAAAATATAACCTGTCCTATTTTTTTTCACGGAAAACGGTTCGCGGACCCATTCAAGTCAATGGGACCGTGAAAAAATGAGGAGGCACACAAGATTGTTGTCCGCGTCCGTTTTTTTCCTATCATTTGCATGGCAAACTTAACTTAGACTTTTTTTTACTTTCCTTCATGTCTGGTGATCCTCCAAAAATAAAGGAAGACACACGGAAACGGATCACGGAACCCTATTTTGCAAAACAGAACACAACAACGGTCGTGTGCATGAGGCCTAAGTAGGATTATCTAATGGAGGCCATAATATCTCAGTATATAAACTGACCCATATATACAGGGCAGGCCTTACTGTGAATGATACCTTCTGGAGTACATTCTGTGGCAAATATCAGTACTGTATAGAGTGCCAACACCACCATACCCTGCAAAAATACAACTGTACAGTGTAAGCACCAGTATGCAGTGAAACCACCACCATATTCTGCAAAAACACCACAATGCAGTGTAAAAACTGCTATACATTCCCAAAACCACCATACACTGCAAAAATACCACTACACAGTGTAAATACAACTATGCAGTGCAACCACCATCATACACTGCAAAAATACCACCATACAGTGTAAATACCACTAAACAGTACAAAAATGCCATTATACAGTGTAAATACCAGTACTGTATACAGTGCCAACACCACCACACACTGCAGAAAACCACTATATGGTGTGAATACCACAATACGGTGCCAACACAACGCTGCAAAAATACCACGATACAGTGTAAATACCACTATACAGCGCAGCCACCACCATACACTGCAAAAATACGATACAGTACAAATACCATTATACAGTGTAAATACCAGTACTGTATACAGTGCCAACACCACCACACACTGCAAAAATACCACTATATGGTGTAAATACCACAATACAGTGCCAATATAACACTGCAAAAATACCACTATACAGTGTAAATACCACTTTACAGGCTAAATATCAGTATATAGTGTAAATATTATTATACAGTGTAAATACCAGTACTGTATACAGTGCCGACACCGCAATACACTGCAAAAATACCACTATACATTGTAAATACCAGTATGCAGTGAAACCACCGTCATACAGTACAACCAGCACCATACACTGGCATATCCACAGGAATGGAGAGGTGAGTGGCTATATGGGACTTCTAAATATACTTGGTGTTCCTACTCTGCTATCTTCTGAACTCCCAAAGAAGAGAATGGAGAGAAATGCGAATGCACAACCACCTCTCCATTCCCGACAGCGTCCAGTTCTCGAGATAGGAAAGGGTCACAGAGGTTATGTAACCCTCAAAGTCATAGATGTCCACTTGGGACAAACCCTTTAAGATTCAGGGTGGTCCCAGGTATAAGGCCATCTGTGGGGCCTCTTTGCAGGAAAGGTTTCTGGTTCTGGCACACTCACTGTATGTAGGTTATGCGCAGATTATGCACCTTATGTTGCTCCCTCCAGATACAGTGATTTGCTGCACTATGTACACTGTAAATGCAGGCAGCAGAGTTATTTAAACAAGGGAAGGAACCGGCTCCTGTATTGTTCCCTGCACCTGTTGGACATATTCTTCCGCACCCTTCCTGGTGTAACATAAGAACATCAGGTATTCTTCAGCATTGCATCAGACTGGGGGGGGGGGGGGCATAACAACCAGCTCCAGAGTCTGCCACTTGTAGATCCTGTTTATCCCTGCACATCAGGCTCCACTGAGAACTGGAGGTCTTCTACAGAGCATTGTCTTAATGCAGTGCTTACCAGCAGAGGTGTAGTTAGGGGTCAAGCACATAAGGGGCCCCTAACCCTGGTAACACCAAACCATCACCACTGTCAATACCACTGAATAAAGACTGAATCACCATACTTGTACTAAACAAACCACCCTATACAAAGACCAATGTTACCAATAATACTCCCAAACATTGACCATGTAGTGTTAGCTAGTACTTTTACACAGGCGCTCTTCTACATTCACTTATACAGGCAGATAAATGAATGAAGCAGAGTAAAATCCAATGACTTACTTTTCTCTGACTGGGATCGTTCACTTTTCTTGTGTTGTCCATCTGGCCCAGGCCACCATAATGACTTCTTCGACTCACCATCCTGCTGATATTGCCAATTCTCTGCCTCTCGCTGCCCCTATGACTACCCGCAGTGTGGCACTGTGCCCCCAAATACTGTCATAACTAAAATTACCATCCTACTGTCCCTAGAAATAAGTGACTGTTACATATCCGTAGTGCCCCAAAGTATTAATGTTGCCATTGTGCCCTCTAGACAATAATAATGCTCCCTTTGTACCTGCTAGAAAAAAAAAATAATGCCCCATGTTCATTAGAAAATAATACTGCCTGTTTTTTTGACCCTTAGGCAGTAATAATTCCCCTTATATGCCCATCTAAAAGTAATACTGACCCCGAGTGCCCCTTACAGCGTTGATAACTCTTCAAAAAACTTTTGATATGTAATAGAGACATATCAAAAGTTTTGATTGATAGGTGGGGTCTCAGCGCTTAGACCCCTATCACTAGAACGAGGGGAGAGAACGAACGCATATCACGCTCTCTCTTCTTGCTTCATGATATAGGCCTATCATCCTGTCTCAATTCCTTCCTCAGCAGCGATTGGTGGGGGTCTCAGCACTCAGGTAACCCCCCCACCCAACCTGATGTATCAAATGTTTTTTGAAAAGTTAGTGACCCCTTAAACAGTGATGTTTATTGAGTGACTCTTAACAAGTAATAATGCCCCCAAAAGACCATTAAAAAGTAATGTTCCCTGAGTTCCCGCCCTTAAAAAGTAATACTGCCTCTTAGTGCCGCATTAAACAAACTGATAATACCTCCCAAAAAGTAATGTCCACTTAGTGCCACCTTAAAAAGCTAGTGGAGAAGGCACCTAATTTATGATGAGGCTCAGGCCGTCCTAAATTAGGCTCACCGCCGGCAGTCTGTGCGCCTGGAGTAAAAACGACTCCAGCCCCTAAATGGAGTAGTTTCCACTCCGCTTTAAGGCCTGTTTCCAGTAAATTTGTCAGGCTGGATGTTCGGGCATGTAAAAATATTGTTGCACAGGCACGGGGTCTAGCAACTTTTCTTTACACCAAAAACTGGCATCATAAATGACCCCTAGTGTGTATTCGCACATCAGTGGTTTCCGCAGACTGTGCTTCCCTGTTGACACAATATAAGCATGCAATCCGTGTTTGGTCGGTAATTTTCATTGATAGGTGCTAGGCTAGGAGATGCTCTGGAAAGTCATTTTCAGCCTAGCAGTGCCCGTGGAATACAGATGACAAAAAGAGGGCAAAAAACAAGTGAATAGGTCCGCATCCGTGATGCAGTGCCAGAACTGCAGAGGCCTGTATTTTGCGGGCCACAATGCGGGCCCGGCCTTGACACGGTCATGGGCATGAACTCTAACACATACACCACATGCTCATATTCATTTTTATTTTCTCAGGTTGGATGATTATAATTGATCATTTTACACTGAAATTCCTTTGGACACACAAGATAAGCAAATTAAGGAGATGTGAAGACCAGAAATATGAAGGTAGGTAACTCTGTTTCCACCAGGTAAATTGAAAGGAAATGTGAAATAGAAGTCTGCTTAAAACATCTAATATTGGAAAGTTTTGGGTCATTTATCAAACTGGTATAAAGTAGAACTGGCTTAGCTGCCCATAGCAACCAATCAGATTCCACCTTTCATTTTCCAAAGGAGCTGTCAAAAATAAAAGGTGTAATCGGATTGGTTGCTATGGGCAACTAAGCCAGTTCTGCTTTACACCAGTTTGATAAATGACCCAATTTGTCTTTATAACCCATACATACAAGGATCTCACCCAACCCCCCCACCCCAACTCCTCAGAGGTGGGACACACCCGCCCAATGACCTGAATGCCCACACTGGTGAGCCAGAGCAGCAACTCCTCCTCTTCCCTGTCACATCTCCATGGGCCACCTAAACCCTTCCCAGGCTGTGCTTATCCTGACCCATCCCACCATTACAATGGCAATAAATCATTTTATTAAAACGGGGTTTATTTTTAACCAGCATGATTTTCCACAATTTTCACACCCCACACCCTTACAGCTTCATCGCATGGAGCCATAAGGAATGTGCAGGCTCTGTGAATGAAGCCGAGAAGCACAGAGCATCTCTGTAAGACTGGGTTCACACGAACGTGTGTGACCCGTGCCTGTGCAGCGACCCGCAAATAGCGGGCCGTAATGCACGATCGCCGGCCGTAGGTCAGCCGCATCGGATCGCGGACCCATTCACTTTAATGGGTCCGCGATCCGTCCGTTCCGCTAAAAGATAGGACTTATTCTATCTTTTAGCGGAACGGAAGTACGGGACGTAACCCCACGGAGGCACTCCGTAGTGCTTCCGAGGGGTCCCGTCCCGTGCGGCCATTCCGCGATTCCAGATTAGCGGACCCATTGAAGTGAATGGGTCCGCATCCGTGATGCGGAATTCACACGGAACTGTGGCCGTGTATTGTGGCCCGCGATTTACGGGCCGCAATACGGCCACAGATCACACACGTTCGTGTGAACTTAGCCTAATGGTGCGTGAAGCTGGTCTTCAATGCAGTGGAAAATGATCCCACGTCTTTGGCCAGCTCTCGTTTAAAGGGCATCTGTCAGCAGTTCTGTACCTATGACACTGGCTGACCTGTTACATGTGCACTTGGCAGCTGAAGGCATCTGTGTTGGTGCCATGTTCATATGAGAAAAATTATGTTTTAATATATGCAAATGAGCCTCTAGGAGCAACGGGGGCGTTACCATTACACCTAGAGGCTCTCGCCAAAAACCACAAACTCAAAATGCAGTTCTGTATTGAAGTAGACAACCGTTGGTTAAAAAAAGCATAAAAAATGCAGGAAAATACTCTGGGAAAAAAAAAACAACACGGATTCTGCCCTGAATTTTGCAGTCGGATTTTTAAAATCCATCGTTTTGAACGTCCACTCATAGAGTGCTGCCACATGGTCAGGTTTTTGGATGCACCTTTGAAGTCAAAACCAGAAGTGCATTAAAAAAAATGGAGACGTATCTTTCCTTAGGCCCCTTTCACACGGGCGTTGCAGATTGGGGCCGGATGTGTTCAGGGAAAATGGTGCGATTTTGACACGATTAAAACAAGTCAGTTTTCACTGCGATTGCGTTCCATGTTTGCGTTTTTTCCGTGCGGGTGCAAAACATTGTAATGCGTTTTGCACGCGCGTGAGAAAAATCGGCATGTTTGGTACCCAGACCCAAACCCGGACTTCTTCACAGAAGTTCGGGTTTAGGTTAGGTGTTGTGTCAATTTTATTATTTTCCCTTATAACATGGTTATAAGGGAAAATAATAGCATTCTTAATACAGAATGCTAAGTACAATAGGGCTGGAGGGGTTAAAAAAGAATAATAATAATTTAACTCCCCTTAATCCACTTGATCGCGCAGCCCGACTTATCTTCTGTCTTCTTCTTTGAGGAATAGGACCTTTGATGACGTCACTGCGCTAATCACATGGTCCATCATACGATCTTTTACCATGGTGATGGATCATGTGACGGACCATGTGATGAGCGCAGTGACGTCATCAAAGGTCCTTTATCTGTGCACAGCAAAGAAGAAGACAGAAGAGAAGCCGGGCTGCGCGATCAAGTGGATTAAGGTGAGTTAGATTATTATTATTTTTTTTTTTTAACCCCTCCAGCCCTATTGTACTATGCATTCTGTATTAAGAATGCTATTATTTTCCATCCCGATCTTCTCCTAGCAACCGTGCATGAAAATCGCACCGCTTCCGCACTTGCTTGCGGATGCTTGCGATTTTCACGCAGCCCCATTCACTTCTATCGGGCCTGCGTTGCGTGATAAACGCACAATATAGAGAATGCTGCGATTTTCACGCAACGCATAAGTGATGCGTGAAAACCACTGCTCGTGTGCACAGCTCCATAGAAATGAATTGGTCCGGATTCAGTGCGGGTGCAATGCGTTCACGTCCTGCATTGCACCCGCACGGAAAACTCACTTGTGTGAAAGGGGCCTAATACGTAAGGTGGAATTACACTGCCCAACTGAGCAGGCAATTACTGGGAAGGAAACGTCCCTTAGCGATAATTGCCTGCTTGTAAGTGGAGGTGAAGAGTTGCATTTACATGCAGCAATCTCCTCCACTGTACTGACATTGTCCATCCTCATACAGATTCATTGTTTCCGGGCAGCAGATCCCCATTCACACAGGACAATCTACTGCCCCGATTGATGATTTAGGTGTCTTCATAAAAGACCATTTCACTTAGGCCTCATGCACACGGCCGTTGTTTTGGTCCGCATCCGAGCCACCGTTTTGGCGGCCTGGATGCGGACCCATTCACTTCAATGGGGCCGCAAAAGATGTGGACAGCACTCCGTGTGCTGTCCGCATCCGTTGCTCAGTTCCGTGGACCCGCAAAAAAACCATAACATGTCCTATTCTTGTCCGCGCTTTGCGGACAAGAATAGGCAGTTATATTGAAGGCTGTCCGTGCCGTTCCGCAAATTGCGGAACGCACACGGATGCCATCCGTGTTTTGCGGATCTGCAATTTGCGGACTGCAAAACACACCACAGTCGTGTGCATGAGGCCTTAGTCAACTAGCGTTTTGCTCATTCATCAGGTGATCTGCGGCACTGTCAGGCTGGGTTCACATCTGTGGTTTTGTCTCCAGCGGTCTGTTCCGGCAGCGGAAACTAACTGCCAGAGTTTAATGTATCTGGCACAGCCGGATCGCACCGTGCACCGTCTGATCTCTGGACGCTTACCGGCGTATGTGCTGGCTTTCGGCCGGACAAAAAAATGCTTCATGTACACCGGATACAGTGCATTCCGTTAGTCTGTTCCCCCGACGGAACAGACTGCCAGAATTAAGAACGCAGATGTGAACCCAGCCTTACATAGGCTGATTATTGGGAACGGGCATTCCCAATAACATTAGTTCCCGGTATAAATCCGCCATTGCTCTCCCTTTATGATCCGCACCTGGTTTTGGCATCAAAATCTGCACGAAAAAACCTGAGCGTGCTGCAGCACCCTTCTAGATCGTGTAATTAGTCCAGAATGGTGTTGAGTTTCATCACCAGCTCGTTAACAGCTGCTTTTAGTTGTCCCATCATTTGCACTTGGTAGCGGGAGGGAGGGGAGGGAGGGGGCTTCACTATAATTTGTTTTTCAAATTGCACCCATTCATGTCTGAACATAATGACCATTTTGGAGGTTTAGCACCTGATTGGAAGCCAGATGGCGGCGCACCTATTATCCAGCTCTTCATTCAAACATGCAGCCCTTTATTTGACTATAGCTGACCAGATGTTTCCAGGCTCGGAGATCTTCCAGGATGCCCCTCTGTACACACCCTGCTGTATGATGGGAAACCATTGGCAGCTCAATCCCTTTATAGGAGAGGATGTATGCCACTATAGTTGGCCCATGTCATTTGAATAATCTCTTGAATTTGCACGATCTGGACGGCCTGCGCTGTAAGGGAAAGTCATTTTGTACTCGGGAGGCGTCAGTCTATGTTCTCACCACGTCATTTACAACATTCACCCCTTGGGCTGTATACACACAGGGCGCCTGTGCAGACATTTTCTGTTGTTTTATTCAAAGTCGTTTGCCATCCAGGTGTTACATGTAATCCTATTGTCCTCAAACCACAGCAGGCTTTATCCCTGAAGTCCCTGTGTGAACCCAGCCCTAGGGCCCATTCAGACGGCCGTAGTGCTTTGCGGATCTGCAAAACGCGGATACCGGCCATGTGTGTTCCGCAATTTGCGGACCGCACATGGCCGCAACCATAATAGAAAATGCCTATTCTTGTTCTTGCGGACAAGAATAGGACATGTTCTATCTTTTCTGCAGAGCCGCGGTACAGAATAACGGATGCGGTCCGCATCTTTTGAGGGCCCATAGAAATGAATGAAAATAAATGCAAAATTGCGGAACGGGTGCGGGTTACTAATCCTATAGATGGTATAAACTTAAGCCTCATTCATATGTCCGTGCTCATATCCGTGAAAATGTGGTGTGCGATGCCCCTGTGAAGGCGTTCTTTTTTTTGCTGTCCGTGTGTCATCCGCGTTTCACGGACACAGTGCAGTTGAAAGATAATTTTCAAAGCATCTATTCCTAATGATCCGTGAACATGGATGAAACACGGATGGCATCTGTGGTTTTCACGGACCCATAGACTAGAATGGGTGTGATGGATATATGAACATGGACAAAATGAGAGCACGCATCCGTGCTAAAAACACGGACCGTGCTGAAACACTGATGTGTGAATACACACATTAAAAAGAATGGGTACGCGTGCTGTCCGCGGAGAACACGTACAGCACACGTCCATGCAACACTGATGTGTGAATGAGGCTGTGGACCGGCAGATTATCTCAGGGGCTCAGGATGAATGTGGTGCAGGGATGGACACTTTAGATGCAGTGCACCGAAAATGTACCACAATTTATTCCACAATTTTGGTGCATTTTTGGGGCAAAACGGTGGCTCTTAGGACACACCCCCTTTCAACAATGCTCAACACCTTTCGGATAAACCATCCCTATTCGAGCAAAAAGTGTAGAAACCCTAGTGGCTGCCGTTAAAACGTAACTTTTATTAATAACTGGTTCTAGTAGAACAAATACCATTTGTTCTAAGGCGCTGTGATTTGTAAACCCCAGTTACGTCAAGTTGCGCCAGAATTGCACCAATGTGCACCACTCTTTAGATAGATTTTAGGCGCTGACACATTAGTAAATCTGGGCTATTGTGGCTAATGGTATGTAACTTGGACCCACAGTCACTCTATGTGCTACCATACGGTGTACAGACTCTGAAACTAGATATACATTAGAGGAAAGCCACAGCCATTAAAATGTATTAATTCAATTGGCTATTTTACCTTCTATATACATAAGGTCCCCCATAGTGCCCACTGGACATCAAATCACTCCCATAGTGGCCCCCCGTATTATGAATGCCCTGTTAGTGGCCCCCAGTATTATAAATGCCCCCTTATTGGCGCCTAGTATTATGAATGCCCCCTTAGTGGCCCCCCAGTATTATGAATACCCTTTAGTGGCCCCTTTTGTGGCTCTCAGTATTGTGAATGCCTCCTTAGTGGCTCCCAGTATTATGAATGCTCCCTTTAGTGACCCACAGTATTATGAATACCCCCTTTAGTGGCCCCCAGTATTATGAATACCCCCTTAGTGACCCCCAGTATTATGAATACCCCTTTAATGGCCCCTAATCTTAAGAATGCCCCCTTTAGTGGCTCCCAGTATTATGAATGCCCCCTTAGTACCCCTTAGTATTATGAGTGCCCCGCTTAGTGGCTCCCAGTATTATGAATTCCCCCTTTAGTGGCTCCCAGTATTATGAATACCCCCTTTAGTGGCTCCCAGTATTATGAATACCCCTTTTAGTGGCCCCCAGTATTATGAATACCCCCTTTAGTAGCCCCCAGTATTATGAATGCCCTTTTATTGCCGCCCCTAGGTGGCTCTCGATATTGTGAATGCCCCTATTAGTGGCTCCCTGTATTCCCCCTTTTGGTCCCCATTCTGCTTGTGTAAAAAAAATATAAATATTCCGTCATCCAATTGCACACGCCAAGACATTTTGCTTTTCACTGGATGCAGCAGCATGGTGATCAAGTCCTGCTGCATCTAGTGAAGAGCGAGTGTCCCAACACGCGCAAGTGGATGAGGTGAGTATTATTATTATTATTTTTCTTAATATAACCCCTGAAAGACCCAAGTGTACCCATTTTAAACGGCCATTAGACTGGTGCACTCCTGGTTAAAGGGCCACCAAACACAGTTCCATCGATTTCAATAGGGTCTGGCTGGGAAAACAGCCAAAAATAGGACATGTACTATTTTTTGACGGCCGCTATTAACTGGCCATTAAAAAAACGGTGATGTGAATAGCTCCATGTTTTTCATGTCGTGTGAAAGTAGCCTATGAAGTGGGCATTGTCTGAAGCCTAGATCCTGTCACTAAACCGCATGGATTTTCTTTGAAATTGTGGTGCCACTTTGAGTTACACCACAAAGCGCCGCAAAGTGTGACCTTGGCTCCAAGGTAACCACTGACCGTTTTATTCCTAAATTGTTATGTGCATGGGACTATGACCGCCACCTGTTAGACATTGATTACCTACGTGGCTCGTCGCTGCCCTTCCTACCCCATAGCTCTCAGCACACTCCCCACCAAACAACCGCAGGCTATGCACCTGGATGGCGAGATCACCATTCAGACTTCCAAATATCAGACTTATGGCAATAATGCATGATGGGAAAATCCCTTTAATACTTCCCATTTTCTGTTGAAGATACAAAGGTTGATGATGAGAGGTGAGATGCAGACATGATGCAACAGCATGCAAGTTCTATCAAAACTCTCAACATCTCCCCTATGAACGCTTGACGACACCTTGGGGACCTGCCGCATCTTTCTTAATTACACAGTAAGACTACCGGTAATTACAGTCGCGCAGAGGCTTGTGCGAGCGTTCTAGAAAACAACCTACAGTACCGGAATAAACTATAGATCCTCATGAGGAACGTGTGCAGCATCATCCAGCAGTCCAGCTTTGTTTTCTGTATGTGTCATCAGATCTAAGGCTGGCCATACACTATAGATAGGTGCTGCTGGCCAAACGACTAACCCTACAGACCACCTCCTCTCTATACACAAGCAAGGGAGAAAACCACCTCCAGACACCTGTGTCTGCAGCTTATGTGCCCGAGACCAAGAGAACTGGGCATATTGAAATCCAACAGTCAAGGTAATTTCGGGACACTCCCATACACATTAGATGATCGCCCATTCCTGTCGAAAATCTGTGTGCGATTACAATCTAAAGGAAAATGTGCAAACTGAGAGGCAGAAGCTAATTGATGGTGTAAATGCATCAATGGTTCGCCTAGTCATCTCATTGACTTTTGACATACAGTAGAACACCAGGCACCCCTATAATGTCCCCCTTATAATGTCACAGGTGATGTTAGGGAGGCTCGCCCCCTTCTATTGGCTGATGCCCCCCCCCCCCCGGATGTTTTGATCCATGCGACGGGGAGATGAAGCGGCGGTGGCCGTGAGGGCATCAAGAGTGACGCGGGTGTCGGGGAGTGGGGTAAGTATAACCTACATGAGGGGCCCGGGCATTAGGGGGGACATTAGAGGTTGGATAACCCCTTTAATTGTCACAAGCTTCCACATCAAGTAAATCAATGTGAAAATGGTGGGCGCAGCCCACGACCGCAGAAGGGACATCTTTTAGAATCTGCCTTCCTTGACATCCAGCTCCTGAATATCTACAGTCAAATATTGGGACATCGACACAATTCTAACATTTTTGGCTCTATACACCACCACAATGGATTTGAAATGAAACAAACAAGATGTGCTTTAGGGCTCTTTCACACTTGCGTTATTGTCTTCCGGCATAGAGTTCCGTCGTCGGGACTCTATGCCGGAAGAATACTGATCAGGATTATCCTAATGCATTCTGAATGGAGAGTAATCCGTTCAGGATGCATCAGGATGTCTTCAGTTCCGGTACGGAACGTTTTTTGGCCGGAGAAAATACCGCAGCATGCTGCGCTTTTTGCTCCGGCCAAAAATCCTGAAGACTTGCCGCAAGGCCGGATCCGGGATCAATGCCCATTGAAAGGCATTGATCCGGATCCGGCCTTAAGCTAAACGTCGTTTCGGCGCATTGCCGGACCCGACGTTTAGCTTTTTCTGAATAGTTACCATGGCTACCGGGACGCTAAAGTCCTGACAGCCATGGTAAGTGTAGCGGGGAGCAGGGGAGCAGCATACTTACCGTCCGTGCGGCTCCCCGGGCGCTCCAGAGTGACGTCAGGGCGCCCCAAGCGCATGGATCACGTGATCACATGGATCACGTCATCCATGCGCATGGGGCGCTCTGACGTCATTCTGGAGCGCCCGGGGAGCCGCACGGACTGTAAGTATACCGCTCCCCCGCTCCCCGCTCCTACTATGGCAACCAGGACTTTAATAGCGTCCTGGGTGCCATAGTAACACTGAAAGCATTTGGAAGACGGTTCCGTCTTCAAATGCTTTCAGTACACTTGCGTTGTTACGGATCCGGCAGGCACCTCCGGCAACGGAAGTGCATGCCGGATCCCAACAACGCAAGTGTGAAAGAGGCCTTAACTGCAGACTGTCAGCTTTAGTTTGAGGGTATTTACATCCAAATCAGATGAACGGTGTAGGAATTACAACAGTTTGCATATGTGCCTCCCACTTGTTAAGGGAACAAAAGTAATGGGACAATTGGCTTCTCAGCTGTTCCATGGCCAGTTGTGTGTTATTCCCTCATTATCCCAATTACAATGAGCAGATAAAAGGTCCAGAGCTCATTTCAAGTGTGCTATTTGCATTTGGAATCTGTTGCTGTCAACTCTCAAGATGAGATCAAGAGCTGTCACTATCAGGCCTCTTTCAGACGGGCGTTGCGGGAAAATGTGCGGGTGCGTTGCGGGAACATGCGCGATTTTTCCGCGCGAGTGCAAAACATTGCAATGCGTTTTGCACTCGCGTGAGAAAAATCGTGCATGTTTGGTACCCAAATCGCGCATGTTCTGTAGATTGTATTATTTTCCCTTATAACATGGTTATAAGGGAAAATAATAGCATTCTTAATACAGAATGCATAGTACAATAGGGCTGGAGGGGTTAAAAAAAAATTTAAAAAAATTAAACTCACCTTAATCCACTTGATCGCGCAGTCTTCTTTTTTGCTGTGTGCAGGAAAAGGACCTGTGGTGACGTCACTCCGGTAATCACATGATCCATCACCATTGTAAAAAGAAGACAGAAGAGATGACGGCTGCGCGAGCAAGTGGATTAAGGTGAGTTTAATTATTATTATTAATTTTTTTTTTTAACCCCTCCAGCCCTATTTTACTATGCATTCTGTATTCAGAATGCTATTATTTTCCCTTAACCATCTTATAAGGGAAAATAATAATGATCGGGTCCCCATCCCGATTGTCTCCTAGCAACCGTGCGTGAAAATCGCACCGCATCCACACTTGCTTGCGGATGCTTGCGATTTTCACGCAACCCCATTCATTTCTATGGGGCCTGCGCTACGTGAAAAATGCACAAAGAGGAGCATGCTGCAATTTTCACGCAACGCACAAGTTGCACAGCCCCATAGAAATGAATGGGTCAGGATTCAGTGCGGGTGCAATGTGTTCAACTCACGCATCGCATCCGCGTGGAATACTCGCCCATGTGAAAGGGGCCTCAGTGAAGCAAGCCATCATTAGGCTGAAAAAACAACACAAACCAATCAGAGAGATAGCTAAAACATTAGGCGTGGCCAAAACAACTGTTTGGAACAATCTTAAAAAGAAGGAACGCATCGTGAGCTCAGCAACACCAAAAGACCCAGAAGACCGTGGAAAACAACTGTGGTGGATGACCGAAGAATTCTTTCCCTGGTGAAGAAAACACCCTTCACAACAGTTGGCCAGATCAAGAGCACTCTCCAGGAGGTAGGTGTATGTGTGTCAAAGTCAACAATCAAGAGAAGACTTCACCAGAGTGAATACAGAGGGTTCACCACAAGATGTAAACTATTGGTGAGCCTCAAAAACAGGAAGGCCAGATTAGAGTTTGCCAAACAACATCTAAAAAAGCCTTCACAGTTCTGGAACAACATCCTATGGACAGATGAGACCAAGATCAACTTGTACCAGAGTGATGGAAAGAGAAGAGTATGGAGAAGGAAAGGAACTGCTCATGATCCTAAGCATACCACCTCATCAGTGAAGCATGGTGGTGGTAGTGTCATGGCGTGGGCATGTATGGCTGCCAATGGAACTGGTTCTCTTGTATTTATTGATGATGTGACTGCTGACAAAAGCAGCAGGGTGAATTCTGAAGTGTTTCGGGCAATATTATCTGCTCATATTCAGCCAAATGCTTCAGAACTCATTAGACGGCGCTTCACAGTGCAGATGGACAATGACCCAAAGCATACTGCAAAAGCAACCAAAGAGTTTTTTAAGGGAAAGAAGTGGAATGTTCTGCAATGGCCAAGTCAATCACCGGACCTGAATCCGATTGAGCATTCATTTCACTTGCTGAAGACAAAACTGAAGGGAAAATGCCCCAAGAACAAGCAGGAACTGAAGACAGTTGCAGTAAAGGCCTGGCAGAGCATCACCAGGGATGAAACCCAGCGTCTGGTGATGTCTATGCGTTCCAGACTTCAGGCTGTAATTGACTGCAAAGGATTTGCAACCAAGTATTAAAAAGTGAAAGTTTGATTTATGATTATTATTCTGTCCCATTACTTTTGGTCCCTTAACAAGTAGGAGGCACATATGCAAACTGTTGTAATTCCTACACAGGTCACCTGATTTGAATGTAAATACCCTCAAATTAAAGCTGACAGTCTGCAGTTAAAGCACATCTTGTTTGTTTCATTTCAAATCCATTGTGGTGGTGTATAGAGCCAAAAATGTTAGAATTGTGTCGATGTCCCAATATTTATGGACCTGACTGTATATGCTCACAAGAAACCCTCAGATCAACACCGTATGGCCTCCTGAACATGAACATGTGCTTCCCGTTGTCGTATTGCAGACCGCATTTGCGGATCCGCAATACACGGGTGCCGTTCCGTGGGCATTCCGCATCACTGATGCGGACCCATTCACTTGAATGGGTCCGCAAATCTGGAGATGCGGAATGGTGCGGAACGGAACCCTACGGAAGCATTACGGAGTGCTTCCGTGGGGTTTCGTCCCGTACTTCCGTTCCGCAAAAGGATAGGACATGTCCTATCTCTTTGCGGAACGGCCGAATCGCAGACCCATTAAAGTGAATGGGTCCGCGATCCGCTGCGGCTGCCCCACGGACTGTGTTCGTGCATTGCGGCAGCACGATCACTGGGTGCACACGTTCGTGTGCAGGGGGCCTATATCAGTGTCTACCAATCTTATGTGCCAAAGAGAAGAGCGCTTTTTCTGTGTTAAGCAGGCTTGTAAACACTGCACATTACTGACGCTGAGAAGAAGAGATGGGCATGGCGCCGCTCGAGTGTAGTCACACGTTAATGAATGATACAGGTTTTATTATAGGCAGGCTAACAAATATGAGATAAAAGGTCAGGACAGAACTGAAATCCTCAGGCTCCATAGTGATATTTCCTGGCTGATATGCAAAGCTAGCAAAGAGCGACTTGTGACCTGCAATGTAGTTCATGCAGACTGTACTAAAATGTACAATCACCAATTTTACAATGGTATGAAATAGGTTGAAAGAAGGAACGAAGGAAAACTGTAAGCAAGAAAAATTGATTCAGATTTAAAACCAAAGATCCGACCCAATCTGAAGCATTTCAATGGTAATTACAGGGATGGTGCAATTAGCCGCCGCTTTTCTACTTCTGTGTATGTCAGGAGCTGTACTCTCATCCAGTGCGAATTAGTAGATGGAAGGTTCTCGTTCCGGACCTTGCTGCCACAAGATCAATCACATTCACACATGGAGGAATCTGAAACAGCACTCCAGACACTTTTTGTTTTAATTTCTTACATAATTAGGGCTCATGTACACGAACGTATTTATTTTGCGGTCCGCAAAATGCGGATCCTCCCAAAAAAAAAATGATGACGTGTGACATCGTTTTTTTTTTTTTTGCAGATCCATTGTAACAATGCCTGTCCTTGTCCGCAAAAACTGATAAGAATAGGACATGTTCTGTTTTTTGCAGAACGGACTTGCAGACATATGGATCCAAAATGCACATGGAGTAATTTCCGCTTTTTTTGCTGCCCCATGGAAATGAATAGATCTGCATACCAGCTGCAAAAAAACGGAACGGACACAGACATAAAATACGTTTGTGTGCATGAGCCCTTGAAAAAACATTGCTGTTTTTTTCCCCAAATACAGCACCACACCTGTCCATGGGTTGTGTCTGGTATTGTAGTTCATCTCCCTGGAACTGAATGGGGTTGAGCTGTAATACCACACACAACCTGCGGACAGGAGCAGTGCTGCAGAATGTGTATAGGACAGGTTATGGCCACTTGCAGAGCTGCCTAGGCCTTTACCTCGTATTGCTGAGTTTTCATGTCTGGGTGTCTGTCGGCTTCCCTTCCTGTCAGGCTGCTCAGCCATGACGTCGTATCCCGCACAGGAGTGCAGCATTACCATCTGTTGCTGAGTTCCTACTGCACCATAGATAGTAATGGAACGAGTGCAACAATATGCGGTCAGGATGAGCAGCCTGACAGGTGCGGAGCACAGTGTGCAGCAAGGACCCACCGCCACCCTACTCCTCAACCCTAGAAACTCTACAAGTGGACCTAACTCATACTATTAACATACCAGGATGAGTTGCTGGAGGCCATCTTATGTAATTCCCAGAGAACTCTTTAAAGACAACCTGTCACCTCTCCTGACATGTCTGTTTTAGTAACTACTTGCATTCCCATAAGTTCTGGAGCATATATTCTTAAGACTCCATGTTCTGCCATTCTCCTGTTATTCCTACTTGAAGTTTATTAAAGGGGTGATTCAGGAAAATACACTGCTCAAAAAAATAAAGGGAACACTAAAATAACACATCCTAGATCTGAATTAATTAAATATTCTTCTGAAATACTTTGTTCTTTACATAGTTGAATGTGCTGACAACAAAATCACACAAAAATTAAAAAATGGAAATCAAATTTTTCAACCCATGGAGGTCTGGATTTGGAGTCACACTCAAAATTAAAGTGGAAAAACACACTACAGGCTGATCCAACTTTGATGTAATGTCCTTAAAACAAGTCAAAATGAGGCTCAGTAGTGTGTGTGGTCTCCACGTGCCTGTATGACCTCCCTACAACGCCTGTGCATGCTCCTGATGAGGTGGCGGACGGTCTCCTGAGGGATCTCTTCCCAGACCTGGACTAAAGCATCTGCCAACTCCTGGACAGTCTGTGGTGCAACGTGACGTTGGTGGATAGAGCGAGACATGATGTCCCAGATGTGCTCAATTGGATTCAGGTCTGGGGAACGGGCAGGCCAGTCCATAGCATCAATGCCTTCGTCTTGCAGGAACTGCTGACACACTCCAGCCACATGAGGTCTAGCATTGTCTTGCATTAGGAGGAACCCAGGGCCAACCGCACCAGCATATGGTCTCACAAGGGGTCTGAGGAACTCATCTCGGTACCAAATGGCCGTCAGGCTACCTCTGGCGAGCACATGGAGGGCTGTGCGGCCCTCCAAAGAAATGCCACCCCACACCATTACTGACCCAATGCCAAACTGGTCATGCTGGAGGATGTTGCAGGCAGCAGAACGTTCTCCACGGCGTCTCAAGACTCTGTCACGTCTGTCACATGTGCTCAGTGTGAACCTGCTTTCATCTGTGAAGAGCACAGGGCGCCAGTGGCGAATTTGCCAATATTGGTGTTCTCTGGAAAATGCCAAACGTCCTGTACGGTGTTGGGCTGTAAGCACAACCCCCACCTGTGGACGTCGGGCCCTCATATCACCCTCATGGAGTCTGTTTCTGACCGTTTGAGCAGACACATGCGAATTTGTGGCCTGCTGGAGGTCATTTTGCAGGGCTCTGGCAGTGCTCCTCCTGTTCCTCCTTGCACAAAGGCGGAGGTAGCGGTCCTGCTGCTGGGTTGTTGCCCTCCTACGGCCTCCTCCACGTCTCCTGGTGTACTGGCCTGTCTCCTGGTAGCGCCTCCATGCTCTGGACACTACGCTGACAGACACAGCAAACCTTCTTGCCACAGCTCGCATTGATGTGCCATCCTGGATAAGCTGCACTACCTGAGCCACTTGTGTGGGTTCTAGACTCCGTCTCATGCTACCACTAGAGTGAAAGCACCGCCAGCATTCAAAAGTGACCAAAACATCAGCCAGGAAGCATAGGAACTGAGAAGTGATCTGTGGTAACCACCTGCAGAACCACTCCTGTATTGGGGGTGTCTTGCTAATTGCCTATAATTTCCACCTGTTGTCTATCCCATTTGCACAACAGCATGTGAAATTTATTGTCACTCAGTGTTGCTTCCTAAGTGGACAGTTTGATTTCACAGAAGTGTGATTGACTTGGAGTTACATTGTGTTGTTTAAGTGTTCCCTTTATTTTTTTCAGCAGTGTATATTTCTGACTAATCCTTGGAAAGCTGCATTGCTCACCATAGCTTCAGTAAGTTCAGTGGCTCGCTATAACAGCTGATCTGTGGGGGTGCCAGGTCTTGGACCCCCGCTGATGTGATAATTATGACCTATTCTCAAGGAGAAGTCATGATTATCTTTTCCAGGATAACCCCTTTAATTAAATGCCAGTGGTTTGCAGTAAAGGTCCATCTAGATGCTGCAGTCAATAGTGAATGTGGCATCTGAGCAGTTAAGCCTCATTCAAATGTCAGTGTTTCACGGACGTGTGCTGTCTGTGTTCTCCACGGACCGCACACGTCCCCATTCATTTTAATGTGTGTATTCACACATCAGTGTTTTAGCATGGTCCGTGAGTGTGTTTTTAGCGGGAATGCATGCTCTATTTTGTCCATGTTCACAGATTCATCATGTCCATTATAGTCTATGGGTCTGTGAAAACCACAGATGCAACACGGATGCCATCCGTGTTGCATCCGTGTTTCATGGATCATTAGGAAGAGATGCTTTGAAAATTATTTTTCAGCTGTTCAGTGTCAGTGAAACACAGACGGCACACGGACAGCAAAAAACGGACACACGGACCCAACATGGATCCTTCACGGACAGTTTCACGGATGCATCACTGATTACCTTCTCACGGATTTGAGCACGGAAAAGGACGTGTGAATGAGGCTTCCCTCTGTCCTCTGAATTCCATGCTCCCCCTACGGTGAAATTGTTGGGGTGCTGATCTGTTTTTATGGCAGTCTGGGGATGTTGTCTGGTAAAAAATGCCAGTAAAATCGCTATTAAAAGTTATTAAAAAAAGAAAAATATTAAAAATTAAAAAAAGCTTTTCCCATTTATGATATTGAAAATAAAAAATAATATAGAATTGCTTCTGAAAATGTCCAGCAAAAATGCTATAAATGTAGCGGAAAAA